>NC_045443.1:106319357-106355097 GCF_002776525.5 Piliocolobus tephrosceles | reverse complement strand
TTTTTAATATGGAGACAGGATCTCCCTCTGTCACCCAGGCTAGAGTGGTGAAATCACGGCTCATTGCAGCCTTGACCTCCCAGGCTCAATCATTTCTCCTACCTCAGCCTCCTGAGTTGCTGGGACCACAGGCCCATGCCACCATTCCCAGCTGATTTTTGTAATATATATAATTTTTTTTTTTTGAGACGGAGTCTCGCTCTGTCACCCAGACTGGAGTACAGTGGTGAGATCTCGGCTCACTGCAAGCTCCACTCCCGGGTTTACGCCATTCTCCTGCCTCAGCCTCCTGAGTAGCTGGGACTACAGGCACCCACCACTGCGCCCGGCTAATTTTTTGTATTTTTAGTACAGACGGGGTTTCACTGTGTTAGCCAGGATGGTCTCGATCTCCTGACCTCATGATCCGCCCGTCTCGGCCTCCCAAAGTGCTGGGATTACAGGCGTGAGCCACCGCGCCCGGCCAATATATGTAATTTTTTTACAAAATCACTATTGCACAGGCTGGTCTCAAACTCCTGGGCTCTCTTTGTCTCCACCTCCCTAAGTGCCAGGATTGTAGGTATGAGCCACCACACCCGAGCAGGATTATGTTTTCAGTTCCGATTGGGAACGTTTTGAGTGCCATGAGCGTACACCACCGTCCACGCATCAGTGTTTTGCCATCAGGGAAGGACTCCACCATGGAGTCTTGGAACAGATCGGCTTCCTGCCTGGACCGCTAGACCCATCTGGCTTCTCTGTTCCTGCCATACAGGCCCTGGGAACTTGGAGCCTGCTTTCTTCTTTTGCAATTGCTCCCACCCACTTTATCCTTTGGGGTCACTCTTCCTCTAAAGATTCAGTTTCCTTAACTATGTATCCCTTTCCTGCTTACCATATATGCTCCCCAGGTGGAGACAAGAGGACTGCTTGAGCCCAGGAGTTTGAGACCAGCCTGGGCAATATACTGGGACCTTATCTCTACAAAAAGTTTTTTTAAAAAAAGCTGGGCATGGTGGCATATGCCTGTGGTCCTAGTTAGGAGGCTGAGGTAGGAGGATTGATTGGGCCCGGAAGGTGGAGGCTGCAGTGAGCTGTGATTACACTACTGTACTCCAGCCTGGGCAATGGAGCAAGACGCTGGCTCAGAAAGAAAAATATGCTTCCCATGGGCCCACCTTCCTTGTGAAAATTTTATTGTTAATCATTGTAGGACCCCTGGAAACACAAAAGGAACAGCTAGGGGACAGTAGGAGATGAGGGCAGTTGTTGCAGTCCTGCATGGTCCCTGTTCCTTGCTCCTGGCTCTAGTTGAAGGTTATGAGCAGAAGTCCCCTGTGGGCTGACCCTCTTGCACATCCATGTCCAAGGGAGGCCGGTCTAGGGGTTTAGTTTCCACATGGTTTCATGTGCTCCTTATTTCCTATGGGCAGTCTCATCCCTGCCCCCTTATCCTCCGCCTGTCCTGGGAGGCCCCACCCCTGGCCTAGGCCTGGCCTTGGCGCCTCCTGTCCTGTGCTCTCTGCAGCTCTCTGTGCTGTACCCACCTCCTTATCAGTCCCTGGCAAGGGTCATCAGTGCTCAGGTTGGGTCTTCTAGACTGCATGTTCCCAGGGCACCATCTGACCTGGCTTCTGCCTATCGGACTTGGGCTCCACAGGGACCCCTTCCTTGCCTCCTCCTGGCACTGACACAGCCACGTGGTCCCTAGAGCTCTGTGAGGCCCAGCATAAATTTTATTTTGCAATACTATGAGAGAAATACAGTTAGTTCCTCCGGAGTGGGTAGGATGGCAGGGAGGGACCTGAGAATTTGCCCAACCCAAAAGCCTGAGTGTCATTGGCCAGAAGGGCTTGGAACAACCTTCCCCACAGATATAGAAGCATGGGGTTGAGAAGAGTCCTGCATGGGGCAGGGTGCTACCTGGAGGGGAGCTGGGTCTGTGATCCCCAGAGGCCCCATCCACACGGGCACATAAAAACATGACCGTGGTGTTGGCAGCAGCAGAGATGGAAGCATGAGATTCCTGAGGTCCGCGGAGCTGGCCCTTGGCACGGTTACAGCGGCTTCTCACAAGCCAACTTTTAAATGTCTAAAGAGTTTTCATCATAATCTGAGGACTCTCTGATAAGCCCTTTCTTTCCCTGTTTTTCAGTGGCGCCAGTCTCTGCAGTCATTTGGTCTCATTTCACTGGTAGGATGGGTAAAACAAAACCAGATTAAGCGAGGTTGTAAAACAGCAACCACACTAAAGGCGCAGGTGCAGAGGTTCGAAAGTGAGCTCCGGGAATGGTGTGAGCACACTCCCCTCCTTGCCACCCAGGACAGGCCAGGCCGGGCTTGACCACTGGTGCTTGTCTATGTACCCCCAAGTATACATGTGGCCTCCGCCAGCAGAACACCAGCCCTGGGCGCCTGCCTCCCTGCTGCAGAGTGGGCATGCGGTCAGCGCACACTGCACCCAAGAGCCTCAGCTGAGCACTTACGGAGTTGTGTCCACAGGGCCATCCCAGACCCGTGTCTTCTAGAATTCATCAGTGAACAGTTCCTATGCAGACAGCCTAAGGGCCACTCCCACACGTACATCCAACAGCCCGTCCTGGACCAGGTGGTAAGCTGGAAAGGCTGTGCATGTGCGTGGGTAGACGCTGACTCCACACGTCTTCTCTCCCCCCTCGCAGTAAAAGCTGCACCATTGGGATGGTTCTCCGACTGTGGAGCGACACGAAAATCCACCTTGATGGAGATGGGTAAGGAGGTCTTTAAAAGATTCTCTCACTATATGTAGGCTTTGAAACACGAGCTGGTTCGGGCATCCTTGGATGATCTTTAGCATGGAATGACACGTGTGGCGGGAGTGTCACAGCAGGAGAAGTCTTATTGCCCTCGAGTGAGCTCCACGAGGGAGGGTATGTTTTGGACGTCCCGTTAGGGAGTTTAGCTCATGAAGTATCAGTGGGAGCGATTACAGGAGACATGCTGCTAGTGTGAAGTTCAAGATAGCGGTAAACCGATATCCATCCAGCACCTCAATGGGTTAAGTGAACTCTCACCACATGCCCTCCACAGGGCTGGTCCTGAAAGTTCACGGATGAATGTGGTGCAGCAGGAACTCACCAGCTTTGGGGGTACAAGGAGAGACATACAACTGACAGGCACAACAAGGTTTCAGGTGCCACCCTGAGAGCCACAAAGGAGGAATGAGCCAGTTCCACCCAGGCAGGCAGTCAGGGGATGAGGGCCGTCCAGCGTCCGCACGCATTCACTCCCAAGGAGGTGCGTGGGCACGGTGAGGAGTGGGAAGAAACAGAATAGGAAAGTGGCCCGACACGGGGATTCTAAGCAGGTCAGAGTTATGTTGCTTCATAGGATGGGAAGAGAAAAATAAAAATTTGGTTTGTTGTTTAAGCGATGGGGTTATGGGGATATTTTTCCTTTTTAAAATTTATTTTAATATATTTGTATGATTTTTTTTTTTCAATGGAGTCTCACTGTCACCCTAGAGTGCAGTGGTGCGATCTCGGCTCACTGCAATCTCCACCTCTAGGGTTCAAGCTGTTCTTCTGCCTGAGCCTCCCAGGTAGCTGGGATTACAGGCATCTGCCACCACGCCTGGCTAATTTTTGTAGTTTTAGTAAAGACGGGGCTTCACCATGTTGGCCAGGCTGGTCTTGAACTCTTGACCTCAGGTGATCCATCCTCTTCAGCCTCCCAAAGTGCTGGGATTATAGGTGTGAGCCGCCATCCCTGGCCTGTATTAATTTTTTATATTTTATATTAGTATTTTTAGATTAACACATTTATATTAATGTATTAATAGATATTTTTATATATTGATTATTTTCCGTGCAATCCTATGAATATAGTTTCCATGCAATTACAAAAAGGAACGGCTGGGCCTTTGGGGCAGGAGGTGGCAGGGAGGCAGGAACCATGTGGGAACATAGAAGAGACCCTCTTGGAGTTGTTCACCTGGCACCCTTTGCCAGGCTTTCAGGTTTTGGTGGAACTTGCATTGCTGGGTTCAAAACAAGCCCTCCTCACCTGAGAATGTGTCTCTTTCTGCCCTTGCCCATGTCTCTGCCGAAGCAGGTTCCATAAAATCCCTCATCAGGCGGCATGAGATGTGCTTGTTCCCAGTGTGCACGGTGGGCCAGCTCCCTCCTCCCAGAGTGATTTCACTCAATGCGCTGATTTCTCACCACAGATACCTTTCTCTCTGTTTTTTATTCTCAGTGGGTTCAGCGTGAGCACAGCAGGAAGGATGCACATATTTAAGCCTGTGTCTGTCCAGGCCATGTGGTAAGTGTGGTTTTAGGGACAAACTCCCTAGAAATATTTTCGTAGCCTACAGCATGAATAGAAAAACCCCTTCTACCAAGAAGCTCGTTATGTATGTGCATGTTGAAGGGGGCGCAAAATATATGTAACATAAAGTTTATCATTTTCACCATATTTAAAGGCACAATTTTCAGTGGCATTAAGTATATTCACAATGTTTGGGGGGTTGAGTTTCTTGTTTTTTTTTTTTGAGACAGGGTCTTGCTCTGTCTTCCAGGCTGGGGTGCAGTGGTGTGATCATGGTTCACTGCAGCCTTGACCTCCCAGGCTCAGGTGATCCTCCCGCCTCAGCCTCCCAAGTAGCTGGGACTACAGTCATGCACCACCACACCCAGCTAACTTTTGTGTGTTTTTTTTAAGAGATGGGGTCTCGCTATGTTGCCCAGGCTTGTCTCAAACTCCTGGCCTCAAACAGTCCTCCCACCTCAGCCTCTCAAAGTGCTGGGATTCCAGGCGTGAGCCACCGTGCCTGACCTCAGCCTATATTTTTGTAAAAAGAAGCAAAATGGGCTGGGCACGGTGGCTTATGACTGTAATCCCAGCACTTTGGAAGGCCACGGTGGGCGGATCACCTGAGGTCAGGAGTTTGAGACCAGCCTGGCCAACATGGCAAAACCCTGTCACTACTAAAAATACAAAAAATAGCCAGGTGTGATGGTGCACACCTGTAGTCCCAGCTACTCAGGAGGCTGAGGCAGGAGAATTACTTGAACCTAGGACATGGAGGTTGCCGTGAGCCGAGATCACGCCCCTGCACTCCAGCCTGGGCGACGGAGTCAGACTCTGTCTCAAAAAAAAAAAGAAGAAGAAGTAGTAAAAGAGGGTGACTAAATAAAACATAGATTCTTAATATTGTTTCCCAGTCTGCCTCCCCAAACCTTTTCAGTTAGTTTTTGTATTAAAATGACTTTCTAGAACTTGTTTCCTTAAGAAATGTAAGCATCTAAGCTATTAGAACGTTGATGGAGGGATGGGTGGAAATGTAATTATTTAGAATGCAGGCAGATGTCTCTGTTGCATATTAAAGACTTTTTCTTCCAGCTGCTAAGCTTAATTGTGGGTCTTATGTTCAATATGGGTCATATGAACATCTGTTCAGGGTTACCACAGCTTCAGGAGCAGTTCTTAATTCTCTGGAGTTAATTGATGGGTTGTGAAGTAACCCGTGAACCACCTGATTGGAAGAGTTATGAAGCAGTTTGTTGTTGTTTGTTTCTGCCCCTCTTTGGAAATGATGTGGGGTGTTCTGGCCACTCTTAGATTCAATCAATGAGTATGTCCCAGGGACTAGCTCTGTGCCCTGGTGGGCTGAATGTTTCAGGCTGTGTGCATTCCCCAGCGCCCGTACGTGTAAGTGCGACTCCAAGAGTGAGCCCTTTACAAACTGCCCTTCTCAGCCGGGCATGGTGGCTCACGCCTGTAATCCCAGCGCTTTGGGAGGCCGAGACGGGTGGATCACTTAAGGCTGGGAGTTCGAGACCAGCCTGGCCAACATTGTGAGACCCCATCTCTCCTAAAAATACAAAAATTAGCCGGGCGTGGTGGTGGGCGCCTGTGGTCCCAGCTACTCGAGAGGCTGAGGCAGGAGAATTGCTTGAACCTGGGAGGCGGAGATTGCAGTGAGCTGAGAACACGCCACTGCACTCTAGACTGGGTGACAGAGCGAGACTCTGTCTCAAAAAGAAATAGTCAATCAACCAATCAATCATTGCCCTTCCCTTCCCGTATTTGAACCCCTTTGTCAGAGGAGAAAACCCCACATCTCTTGTGCCTTCCCAGGCCTGACCCTGTCTTCTCCTCGCCCCAGGTCTGCCCTGCAGGTGCTTCACAAGGCCTGTGAAGTGGCCCGGAGGCACAACTACTTCCCCGGGGGCGTAGCTCTCATCTGGGCCACCTACTATGAGAGCTGCATCAGCTCCGAGCAGAGCTGCATCAACGAGTGGAACGCCATGCAGGACCTGGAGTCCACGCGGCCCGACTCCCCCGCCCTGTTTGTGGACAAGTAAGTGCAGCGCCTTTGGTGTGAGCGCACCTGAGCCCACAGGCACCTGCCTCTCCCCCACCTGCCCTGTGCCCGACCCTGAACCTACACTGGGTCACACCTCCCGTGGAGTCCCCTGAGTGAGAGCGCCAGCTTTCTCAGAACCAGCGTTTAAAGCGGGGGTCTATGACACAGGCCCCTGTCCTGTGCAAAAAAAAAAAAAATTGATGAATTTGGTGAATGCATTTCTGGGGATGGGGTCCATAACTCCCATCGGACTCTCAAAGGAATGTGTGGCCCTTTGTGTTCCCAACTCCTTGCAGAACTCTGTGGTCTGGCCTTTTCTCTTCAGATTACCAAACTTAATAATTCCCGGAGCCTCCTGCTCTGCTCTGAGGAAAATTAGGAATGTGTCCTCTGCTTCCTTGGATCCAAAAACACAACTGCTGAGGGCAGCCTGCCCTAACAGCAGCCATGGTGAACCACATGACCTGTGTCCTGTGACCTATGACAGCACTGACGTGGAGGGGCCATACTGCCTGAAGTCTAGTTAGGGAGAATGCTGGTCGCCCCTCCCCTCAGGGTCAGGACCCTGCTCCCACAGTGTGGTGTTCCTCCAGGACACTGTATTTTGGGAGTACTATGGATAAACCGCAGCGTGTTCAGAGGGCAGAGACCTGAAGGATGGGAAGCCACATTAGAAGAGGGCCTTGAAATCATGGAGGAAGGGTAGTTGCCTTTGAATATTGGAAGATTCCTTATGGGGAAGAGGGATTATCCTGGTCTATGTATCCCCTAGAGTTAAAAACAGAGCAGGGAAATGCCCAGGTTTTGATTCCGAGGAAGAAGGGGATAGTGGAAGCTGCTGCAGCTGGACCGGGCTGCCTCGAGACAGTGAGGTCCTCTGGCCCGATGTGTTTGAGCAGAGACTCAAGGGCCCAGGGGCCTAGGGATATTGCGCTGGGCATCCCGGCATCTTGCCCTAAGAGCGTCTGAGCAAGGAGTGAGTTTCCGCACTGTCCTCTTCCCCCCTTGACCTGCTCCCGGTTCTGCTGACTCCCGTGGGAATTCTAGAGCTGCAGCGGGTTTTCTGTGCACCTCTCCCTAGTGCCTGAGAACGTGCACACCACGAAGTGTGCTCTCCTTGCCAAGCCGCGTTCTGTGTAGACCCAGGAGCATCTGGCATTCCTGTAACCTCTGACCTCAAGCTTTCTACAACTCCTTGCTCTCCTAAACGTCGTTTCTTTCCAGGCCCACTGAAGGGGAAAGGACCGAGCGCCTCATCAAAGCCAAGCTCCGAAGCATCATGATGAGCCAGGATCTAGAAAATGTGACTTCCAAAGAGGTAAGACAACTCCTCCCTTCATTGCAGGTCAGAGGTCACGCAGCCTTCATGTGTCCTGCTCCCAAAAGTGCAGCAAAAGCAGGCCCAACACCTGGTTGTCTTTACCTGTCCCCGTATTAGCCCCTGGAGGCTTTTTTTCTGCCTTGTTCTACAGTCGCAGCAGGCCTTGGAGTCAGACTCCAGTTTGATTGCAGATCTGCCGCTTATCAGCTATGAGACATCGAGCAAATTTCTTGACCCTTGTGAGCCTCACCCATATGAGTTTTAGGGAGAATTCCCTGAGATCCCCAGACTGCACCGAGAAACATTGACCTGTTTTAATAACACCTCCTTGTTCTCTCTTCCGCTCCCTATTACCTGGGGTTTTATGGAAGAGATAGCAGACTTACTTTTCCACAGGATGACAGCTGACCTGCAAGTATCAAATTCTGGAATAATTTCTCTCTCCCTTTTTACCTTTTCATGTTTTTTCCTGGATTACTTTTTTTTTTCCACTGCTTTTTATTCAAAGCATGCAATGAATTATAATAAGAGATTAAACTAGGTGGATCTAAGAGGTTAAAATTGACATTTTGAAAGTTAATATATAATCTCTTTTTTTCTTTCTTTTTTTTTTTTAAGAGACTTGGTCTTCCTATATTGACCAGGCTGGTCTTGAACTTCTGGCCTCCAAGCGGTCCTCCCACCAAGGCCTCCCAAAGTGCTGGGATTACAGGCGTGAGCCACTCCATCCAGCCCTGTCTTTTAATTAATGAATACATTTTAAAAAAATCATATTGTGATATCTTTCCAAGAAAGATAGAACTGATTTTAGATTATTTGATGTATTTGACATTTAATTATAAAAGTAAAAGCGCTTTAAACTTGGTAGAAGAGATCTCATGGAAATCAAATTCCTTATTTGAAATAATAGGTTAAGTTTACTTCTAAGCTGAGTAACCTGCATTCCTGCCACCCACGCATGTATGTTGCGTGTGTCTAAATGTATTACCCTGAAAGAGAAAAAAACTACCATTTTTGGAAATAGCCACAGTTTGTATTGTAACTTTAATTCTTTTGAGGCGGACAATTGTTTTCTCTAACAAATCACTTTTCCTAATATTTTCTACTCCACAGATCCGTAATGAATTAGAGAAACAGATGAATTGTAACTTGAAGGAATTCAAGGAATTCATAGACAACGAGATGCTACTTATCTTGGGACAAATGGACAAGCCCTCCCTTATCTTCGATCATCTTTATCTCGTAAGAGGCATGGCCCTGGCAGTATCTGGTGTAGGGGACATAAATCAGACCCTGGTTGTTTGGAGTTTGCAGCAAGTCCAGGAGAAAAACTAGGCAAAAAACTTAAGTTGCCGGAGCCTCCATCCTGGCTGGCAGGAGCGCCCCTCTTTGGCGCCTTCTCCGGCCTGCAGCCTGCTGATGTGCTTTTGAGCCAGCTGTCTGAGGCGTGGCTCCTGGCTGAGCTGCAGGGAGTCGTTTGGGGGCTATTTGGCCTAGTCAGCTGGCATGTATTTCAGACTCCCTCAAACCCTTTGTCTTCTTCAGTCACTGACACATAGGCCCCATCCAGTTCCTTCCAAGTGGTTTGTGGGCTAAAAAAACCCCAGTTACTAAAGGAAGCATCCTCACCAAACCCCAGAATTATGCCTAGGCATCCTGAGACATGAGACATGAGAAACAACAGGGAGGAGAGATCACAGGGCTGACACGGAGCGCCCGCCGAGCTCGTCCAGACAACTTTTCCATGCGCGGCTCCAGGGCCGCTGGAAGCCTTCACCCTGGTCCTATAGCTCTGGGTGGGTTGTACTGATTTCTGTGCACCTCCATGGCTAGCTCAGATTATCTTAATGCTGTAAATCTCCATAGAAGGCAACTGGCAGGTTTTCAAAGTCAGAGAGGCTATAGAGGAAGGCACGTTACTAAAATTAGAGAGGCCTAGCGGTGTAATGAAAATCAAGGCCCACCAAGGCCCGGGTTCCCACTCCTCAGCCTCAACAGCTATATGGCTTGGAAGAAGTCACTTTCCCTCTTTTTTTCTTCATCCTATACCCCAAGGGATGACTATGAGGATTAAATAAAATACAAACTGGTCACAGAGGCTTATACCTGTAGTCCCAGCTACTCAGGAGGCTGAGGCGGGAGGATAGCTTTAGCCTAGGAGTTCAAAGCCAGCCTGAGCAACATAGTGAGACCTTGTCTCTAAAAAATATATATTTTTTTAATAAAATAAAACAAAAAATACATATTTAAGCACCAAGTGCAGTTTCTGTAGGTGCTAATAAATGGTAACCATTGTTAGAGGAGAAAGCGCTTCCTGGGAAAGCTAAGGAAGTAAATTTAGTGCTAGTAAATTTTAGTAAATTTTGTTTTCTGTAGGAAGTAAGAGTTATGTGTATGTCATGATATCTATGTAGATATATAGATATGTGTATTTTTAATATATTTCCGTGTACAAATCTATATAGATTTCATAGTTATTGATTAAAATGTATGTTACATGTGTGGATTTGAAAGCTGTGGGCAGTCGTGGGCACTGATCTCCCTGGAAGTCTGTTGATTTCCCTGGTCAGAAGGGAACAGAAGGCACCTTCGTCCTGTCTTTGTCCACTAGGTGGCAGTCACAGCAAGAGGACGCTCACAGCTTCAGCGGCCCTCGCGTTATTTTTTTGGTGTGGTTCGGTGCTTTATGTCACTTTTTCCATGAGAGATACTAAAGGAATTTTTATGTTTGGGCCTCACCCTCAAATATGAAAATTCAGCTAATGTCGCACATTGCCCGCTTGCTCAGGGCCCTGCCACCCCCGGTCCTGAGGGGTCTGCCCTCTTGGGAACTTGGGAAAGGAAGTTTCAAGGAAGACAAAGGTGGATTCTTTTGCTCTTTACGACACTATGTTGTTTGCATTTCCTAAGAGGAAAGTGATAATTTTTTCTTTTGTTTTTTTCCACCGTTCCATGTCCTTTGAATGCTTGGGAATGGAAGGTTTTTCAATGATACCAATGATGAAAAGTACAAAAATTTAGTACTTTTAAAAGTACTAAATTAGAACATGTTGCAGAAAGTCTGCAAATAGAAATAAATCTAAAGAAGAAAAAAGCATTCCCAATCTCACAAATCTAGAGGTAGTCCCTGTTAACATTCTGGCGTATTTATTTTCCCATCTTCTGTTTTTTGGGGGGTTTTTTAAATGCCTATGTAGCTTCTTTAAAAAGAAACAGAGAAGGAAAGAATCATACTGTTTATGTTTATATAGTCCCGTATCCTCCTCTCTTTTTAAATTTTTTTTCCTTACATGGTATTTGCCTGTGTCATTAAATATTCTGCAAAATTTATTTGTTTTAAAGACTCCATCATGAAGATCCAGCCTCATTTATTTTACTCATTTTTTCCCATTGGATGTTTGGGTGGTTTCCACTGGTTTATTACAAATAATTATAAATATCCTCCTACCTAAATCACTGTGTGAGTTCTGATTCTTTCCTCAGGATAGCTTTTTGTAAGTGGAATTATTGGGTCAGAGGGTGGGAACTTTTTCAGTATTGCCAAAATACTTCCCAGAAGGTAGAACGGTTCCTGCTTTAATTAGTGGCTTGTGGACATGCCCTTCCCTGGGTGGGAGGTCGCAGGTCATCGCCTTTGCTTACAGGACCCCACTGGACTCTTAGGAAAGGAAGTTGGGAGATGGAGGGCAGGTTTTCTTGGACTTGGTGTTTCCCTGAGGCCAAGGGGCCAGTGAGGACCGGGACCCTTCCCTCCCTCCGTCCCTCCCTCCCTTCCTCCCATGCTGTGAGTACTCACTCAGAAACCTCCTTGAATATCAGCCGCTGGTTCTCTCTGTTCTCTGAGGCCAAGGGGCCATGAAATAAGACCTCACTGCCAGAGCTAGGGCATACCGTGCATCCCCTGAGCAGCTCTGAGGCTGACATGTGACACTCACAGGAGTTTGTGTGATCTGTCTCCCAGGGCTCTGAATGGAATGCATCCAATCTGGAGGAACTGCAGGGCTCAGGGTGAGTCTCCTCCCCTTGTCTTTCCCTGTCCTTCCAGGCAGCTTAGAAACCCTCCACTCTGCCATGGAGGGGGAGACCTTGGGGCTACCTGCCTGTAACTGCCTGCACCCTGGTCTCTGAAGTGGCTGCCAGGGGTTGATGTGCATAGCTAAACAGATGTGCTTCCAAACGCCACGCCCTGAATAATTCATGGAGTTTAGATTGTGCTGAAGTCTCTCGTGATTGTGTGGGTTGAGGAAAACTTAAAATTACACTCTTAATTGCTGTAGGACTGCCTGGATATTGATTAGGCCTCCCCCCTGGCCTCCCTGGCCTCCCCCCTGGCCTCCCTGCCCCGCACAGTTGCTGTAAACCCTAGTGTGGATGCAGAGGTCTGCTGGCTGTTTCGTTAGTCAGCAGCTCTGATCCCTGGGCCTCTCTGGGCTCTATCTGAGCTTATGCTTTGGGGCCTGGTGGGAATCTTGCAACTTCACGCTCAGTGTTGGCCAGAGCATATTCCTGTCGTAGTCTGACAAACAGCAGGGAGGAAAAATGTTTCAATCTAGACCTTCAAGAACAGATGTCTGGACTTTTTTTTTTTTTTTTAACACAGTCACAAAATCACCGTTCTGTGGGCCTGACATAATGACATTCTAGAATTACCACATTTAAAAATCAAGACTAAACAAACCTTAAAATACATCTTTAGAACTACCGGTTAAGATGCATTCTTTGAACAGAAAGTACTCTTAAAACGTAAGGCCATACCGTTCTGTGCTTTCGTCTTGCTGGGAATAAATTAATGATTTTCGTAGGTATTTTTTTAAGCGTGTCTAAATATTATGAAACCTATTTGAGATGTTTTCTAACTCCTGACATTATTTTCTTCCAGAAGTAAAAGTATTGATTAAGTTTAGATAACTACAGAACCTGGGTTAGCAGACCCTGTCAAATACTTAATTATCTGTCTTGCCTTTTTTCAAAAAAAGATTTAAGGCAGTTCTCAAGGATATAGATAATGGATGGATATAGTCTGCTTTTTAGCTCTTTAAGAGTGAAGACACTGGAATTTTTTTAAAGCCTCTATATATTCATAATAGTTATGAATAGTTATAAATTTAAGTAATACATATATTCAATTTTCCAGAATGCTTTAAACTGAGTTTTCTTTTTATAAGGTCTTTAAAATAATTTGGTTTCTTAGTATAAATACAACAACATTCTCACCATCGAGAGGGCATTTAGAAAATACAAAAAAACATAGCTATTAAGGAAAAGCCAAAGTCCCACCACGAACATATGACCCTTGGTTAATGCGTGTTTCCTTTTCTTTTCTCTGCCAGTTTTTTATTACCCTGCTTTTCGTTGCTTCTCATTCTGATTCTCCAAATATGTTTCTTATTTTTTTCTCATTGCAGGGTTGATTACATTTTAAATGTTACCAGAGAAATAGATAATTTTTTTCCTGGCTTATTTGCATATCATAACATCCGAGTCTACGACGAAGAGACCACAGACCTCCTTGCCCACTGGAACGAAGCGTATCATTTTATAAACAAAGCGAAGTAAGTGGGCAGAGAGGCGGGGCTGAGGATGAAACGGACCTGCAGAAGCTGGGAGAGTGGGAACAAACGGGACTGCAGACGCAGGGGTTGGCCGGTGGGAGGGGGGAACTAACAGGACTCCAGACACAGGAGTCTGGTGGGAGGGGACTTGATGTGGGATGGACCTATGCTTTTAGTCGCAGGACGCCAGGCACCGAAGGAGAAAGGTGGTTGCTCCTCTCCAGGTAGAGTCCCTATTGAGCTTAGGCTCTCCCACCTGCCTTTGATTGTGACACTTGACCCCCGTTGTCATCATCAGCTCTGATTCCAGGCAAGCCCCAGATACCAAGTGGACACTCAGGGACCCCGCCCCTAGGAAGTCACTGAGCCAAAGGAGGGCTAGAGGACAACATGCACGGATGCAGCTTAGAGCTTCTTTGGGACCATCTCCCTAAGAATACGGCCCATCTTCCCTCTCTGAGTTACTGTCGCATGGAACAGGACAGCACGTCGGGGGCCATGGCCAGCCCCACTGCCCCGAGCCCGTCACTGGTTTCACCTATCTCTGGTGCTCATTTTATTCCCCTGCAAAACAGCTCTGTCTTACTGAAGTCAAGAACAGAAAAAGAGAACCCTTTGAGATGCTGTCCAGACAATCACCCTCTTCTGCTTTGTCTCCCTCTGGGTCAAAGCCACATGATGTGTCCTTAACCAAATCTTAGTTCCCTTGTATTCCCAGGAGACAAACTCAAGACTCCCTTGATGGAGACTTCAGACCAGCAGTTAGGAGGAAAAAACCCACTGAGATCTGCAGGAGAATTTCAAGCTTGGGGTATAGGAAACCAGAGCCGGCTCCCACCTGCTGGGTCTGCCTTCTGTACAAATAAAGTTGCGCAGGTGCTGCCCTTACCGGCCTGGCGCTCCCTCACATTCTTGAGCAAGTGATACTTAAAGAAACACTGTCCCCTGGGCCATATCTGGTAAATCAGCCAGGCCTGGGCCACCACTGCCTCCTTACAAATAACGGGCCAGCCCCATCTCCCACTCCTGGCTTTTCTCTGCGGCTGCCCTCACTCCTGCTCCCTGGCCCTCCTCTCTGAAGAGCATCTCGCTCTCCCCAGGGCCTTGCAGCTTTCAGTTCGCTGACCCCATTTTTCTGCAGTAATTCATTCACTGTCTCCATCTGCTGTAGCAGCTGAGGAGCTCTTGCAAAAATCCTGTTAGCTGCCCACTCTCATCCCAGGGTCCCCTTGCCCATCCCAGCCATGTGAGAAGATTCTCACTTGGTCCTTGAAGGCAGCCAAATGTTGAAGCTCTCCCTGCAAACAAAACATGGCCAGGCCAGAACAGATTTCTTTTGATATCCCATTGTGTGCTAATTGATTCTGCAGTGGTGGTATTTCCTTTAGAGGGTGTGTGGACAACTGCTCCATAAACATTAAGATGGAGGAGGATTTCAGCGGTAGATAACTACAGGGTTTTAAAAAATGATTCAGGTAAAACCTGAGAAAATGAAGTTGTTAGAGCTTTTTAACTCCTTCCCCACTGCTTCTCCCCCATCCCTCCTCCCTAACTGCTTCCACCCCTGCAGGAGGAACCATTCCAAGTGCCTGGTGCATTGCAAAATGGGCGTGAGTCGCTCGGCTTCCACAGTCATAGCCTATGCAATGAAGGAATTCGGCTGGCCTCTGGAAAAAGCGTATAACTACGTGAAGCAGAAGCGCAGCATCACGCGTCCCAACGCAGGCTTTATGAGGCAGCTGTCTGAGTATGAAGGCATTTTGGACGCAAGGTAGGTGCCTGCCTGGAGAGAAGCGTTGGCAGGCGGAGCTGGAGCGGCTGGGTGGCCAAGCCAGCCGGCCTCTGTCGGCAGTAGAGCGTGCTCCCATTCGGCCCGGCAGCCACTTCCGCAGCCAAAATCCTGCCTCTCAGGGGGAGCCAGTTTGAGAAAAACAACTATTGTTTGGGCTTTGATGAGTGGTTTCCAGGAGGGATCTGTTTTGATTTTCTTGGCACACACATAAAGCTGGTTTTGCTGCCGGAGGGAACGGTGCCTAGGTTCTAAGCCAAGGCCTGGCCTCGTGTGTGTGGCGTAGGCACGTGCGCATCCCGCGTCCTGGGCATCTGCTTTGTGCCAAGCCCTGTGCACCGGCTTTGCTACAGGAAAAGCCAAGGACTTGGAGAGGCACAGCAGCCAGGTTCTACCACTGATGAGCAGGGCAAGTCAGGGCAAGCTCATCAGTCTTCCCGAGCCTCAGTTCCCTCTTCTGAGTTAAGAATTAATGCCCACCTTAGCCAGGCCTGGTGACAGGCACTTGTAGCCCGAGCAGCTCAGGAAACTGAGATGGGAGGATTGCTTGAGCCCAAGAGCTCGAGGCTGCAGTGAACTGTGATCGTGCTACTGCACTCCAGCCTGCATGACAGAGCGAGACCCCATCTCTTAAACAAAAATGCTTCTTAAAACACACTGAGTCAGGGGTGGTGCCTCACGCCTGTAATCCCAGCACTTCGGGAGGCCAAGGCAGGTGGATCGCCTGAGCTCAGGAGTTCAAGACCAGCCTTGCTGATGCAGTATATTTTCTTGACCCCTTTGTGGGACTTCTGACAGGGGTGCCTCATTTACTCAGCCCGCCCCACTCAACCCCTCATGGGAGGGAGCGTACAAGCGAACTAGTGCAAGAACTGGAGTGAGTGAGTGGAGGAACTAGCCTCTTTGGCACTGGCAAGAGTGAACTCTGTGCAGCCCCACGGCAGCGTCCAGGTGCGGGTACCTGTGACCCCAAGGTCTCCGAGAGTGTGTTATAATATCCTTTCGCTCCGCCGTCCGCAGATAGCAGTGTGTTACCAGCTCAGTGGGCCCTTTGCTTCATCGTGTGAGGCAGCTGCCTTCTGCCAGCAAGGGCAAAGGGCCAGTGTGACAGCAGTTTTGGGTACTCACACCTGGTGTGTCCTGAATTCTTGTCTGGTGCCCAAGAGGAATGAGGTCACATGGGCGAATTGAAGAATGGTGAATGTGGAGAATTGCATTGAGTGATGAAAGCGGCCCTCAGCAGAGGGGAGCCGGAAAGGGGATGGGAAGGGAAGGTTGCTCTCCCCTGAGGTCAAGCCACCTCTCTGCCTCATCCAGCCTCCATCTTCTGAAATCAAGCTGCCTCTCTCCGGCGTCCAGGCACTTCTTCCTGATGTCCAGCTGCTGCTTCTCTCTGCCGGTTCAGTCTGGTGTCTTTATAGGCACAGGATGGGGGCAGAGTGGGCTATAGGTAGTTTTGGAAAAGGCAACATTCAATTGGTAAAAAGACATTATTCAGAAGGAGCCCGTCGGGAAAGAGCAGGCACACTGGGATGAGTGTTCTTACTCTGGGACACAGGTTTCAGGCTTTTCGGCTTGAAGGTGGGGTTTTGCCAGGGACCCGCCCCTGTCTGCCTAGAATTTCTC
Organism: Piliocolobus tephrosceles; assembly: GCF_002776525.5. NCBI lineage: Eukaryota > Metazoa > Chordata > Mammalia > Primates > Cercopithecidae > Piliocolobus > Piliocolobus tephrosceles. Next base: position 106,338,478 of record NC_045443.1, on the reverse strand, counting down.
TGCCTCCTATTGCTGTCATTGGCAACATGCTGAGTCCCTGTCTCTACCAAAAGTACAAAAAAAATAGCCAGGTATGGTGGCGTGCACCAGTGGTCCTAGCTGCTTGGGATGCTGAGGTAAGAGGATTGCTTGAGCCCCGGGGGCAGAGATTGCAGTGAGCTGAGATTGTGCTGTTGCACTCTAGCCTGGGTGACAGAACCAGACCCTGTCTGAAAAAGAAAACAAAACAAAAAAACAATGAATGCTCACCTTAATGTGGATGTTAATGGTACAGGTGCTGTGGAAAACAGTATGATGGTTCTTCAGAAAATTAGGGGCCAGGCACAGTGGCTCACACCTGTAATCCCAGCACTTTGGGAGGCCCAGGCAGGTGGATCACCTGAGTTTGGGAGTTCAAGACCAGCCTGACCAACAGGGAGAAACCCCATCTGTTCTAAAAATACAAAATTAACTGGGTATGGTGGCGCGCACCTTTAATCCCAGCTACTCAGGAGGCTGAGGCAGGAGAATCGCTTTGAACCCGGGAGGCAGAGGTTGCAGTGAGCCCTGTACCCGTTGCACTCCAGCCTGGGCAACAAGAGTGAAACTTTGTCTAAGGAAAAAAAAAAAAAGAAAGGAATAGAATTATTATATCATCCAGCAATTTCACTTGTGGAAATATATCCAAAACAATTGAAAGCAGAGTCTCGGAGATATTTGTACATTAGTGCTTATAGCAACATTATCTACAATAGCCAAAAAGTGGAAGCAGTCCAAGTGTTCATTGATGGATGATGAACAAACAAAATGTGACATATTCATACAGTGGGGCATTACACAGCCTTAAGAAGGAAGGAAAGTCTGACAGGCTACAACAGGCATGAGCCTTCATGACATTGTGCTAAGTGAAATAAGCCAATCACAAAAAGAGAACTACTGTATGTTTCCATGCATATGAGCTACTTAGTCAAAGTCATAGAGACAGAGGGTAGAATGGTGGTTGCCAGGGACTGGAAGAAGAAGAGAATGAGGAGTTATTACTCGTTGGGTACTGAATTTCAGCTTTGCCAGAGACAGAGTGTTCTGGAGACTGTAGTCTAGAGGCTGCCTGGATGGTGGTGATGGTTGCACAACATTATGAATGTATTTAATGTACATTTAAAAGTGGTCAAGATGAGGCTGGGTGCGGTGGGTCATGCCTGTACTCCCAGCACTTTGAGAGGCTGAGGCGGGTGGATCACTTGAGGTCAGGAATTCAAGACCAGTCTGGCCAACAAGGTTAAACCCCATCTCTACTAAAAATACAAAAATTAGCTGGGTGTGGTGGCATGCACCTGTAATCCCAGCTACTTGGAAGGCTGAGGCGGGAGAATGGCTTGAACCTGGGAGGCCAGGAGTTCAAGACCCCAGTGAGCCGTGATCGCATCAGTGCACTCCAGCCTGAGCAACAGAGTGAGACCTTTTCTCAAAAATAAATACATAAATAAAAATTTTAAAAATATATCAATAAAAAGTGGTCAGGATGGCAAATTTTATTTTTTTTGAGGCAGGGTCTCACTCGGTCACCCAGGCTGGAGTGCAGGGTGTGATCATGACACCTCAACATCCCAGGTTCAAATGATTCTCCCACCTCAGCCCCCCAAGCGGCTGGGACTACAGGTGCGCACAATAGCCAGCTAGTTTTTTTGCATATTTTCTGTAGAGAAGAGGTTTTACTATGTTGCCCAGGCTGATCTCAAACTCCTGGGCTCAATCAATCCTTCCACCTTGGCCTTTCAAAGTGCCGGGCCACCACACCTGGCCCACATTTTATGTTATATGTATTTTAGCTGTAAAAAAAAAATTTGAGGGTCAGGCGCTGTAATCCCAGCACTATGGGAGGCCAGTGCGGGCGAATCACCTGAGGTCAGGAGTTTGAGACCAGCCTGGCCAACATAGTGAAACCCCATCTCTTCTAAAAATACAAAAAAAAATTAGCCAGGTGTGATGGCGCGTGCCTGTAATCTCAGCTACTCAGGAGGCTGAGGCACGAGGATCGCTCGAACCCGGGAGGCAGAGGTTCCGAGATTGTACCACTGCACCCTAGCCTGGGTGACAGAGTGAGACTTCACCTCAAAAATTGTTTTTAAAGAATACCCGCCCAATAGGGCTGCTGTGAGGTGTGCATGAGCCCTGTCAATCAAGCAAAATGACCAAGGCAAGTCTCAATCATTTCAGGAGGTTTATTTGCCATTGTTAAGGATGAGCACTCAGGAGACAGGTCTGTGCCTTTCTCCGAAGATAATTTTGAGGGCTTCAAATTTTAAGGGGAAAGGGTGGGATACTGAGAAATACACAATTTTCATGCGAGGCGGGGTAGGGGGAAGAGAGTCCTGCATGCCTTCGTCTGGCTCTGTGAATCTGCGTTTTTGCCTAACGTGGACAATAGGGCAGGGGAAACAATCAGATACGCATTTGTGTCAGGTGGGTAGAGGGATGACTTTGAGTCCTGTCCTCTGCCTTCCTTCCCATCCACCCTCCCACCTGTGAAGACAGTGGTCAATTTACATTGCCATGGTGAATTTTAACAGAAAAGCTTTAGGGTAAAGATCTTGGGGACTGCAAGGAACTTCCTTGTGGGCAAGATATGAGGGAGGTGTGTAGCTTTTCATCTTCGTAGCCATCTTATTTAGGAACCAAAATGGGAGGCAGATTTGTGTGACCCACTTCCCAGCTTGACTTTTCCCTTTGGCTTAGTGAGTTTGGGGTCCCAAGATTTATTTTCCTTTTGCAGTGCTAAACAAGTTTACCTTTACAGATACTTGCAGATCTGGCTTGTAGTAAATAATAAATGTAGCTTATTTTAAAGTCTCTGAACTCCCACCCTAAAAAGTTCTGTACAGGTTATCCCCCTTTTACGAGGATCAGGGCAGGGATAATGAGCTGACGCTGAGAGGTTGACCTGTCCCCCATCACACAGCCAGTGGGCAGCAGGAGGGAGAGGTACACCATGGCCCCTCACTCGGCCTGAGTCGGGGTGCTATGTGCAAAAAGCACTGCGGTTCTGTTGCCCACACGGGGTGGTGGGGAGGTCCTCGCTTTGATTCCAGTACCCCAGGCTCTAAGGTCAGAAGCCCAGAGCCTGGGCGTCACTTTCTCCCGATTCCCTTTCTAGTCAGTCTGTATGAGAAGCAGACCTCCCTGGGTGATATCAGGCCGGTGTTGGAAGGAAGCGAAGTCCACCAGCTTCTTGGCCAAGTTTGGGAATGCAGGAGTGCCCTGGCAGGGTTAAACAGGGTCCAGAGAACAGCGCCGGCCAACTGTGGACTCCTTCACTGTCAGAAGGGCTGGACAGATCCCCAGGCAAGGCCCGGAGGAGGAGGAGGAAGAGCGAGCATCTCACTGTCCTCTCCCCGAGCCTGCCAGGCACTCAGTGCCCTTTGCAGCCTAAGCCGGGCACTCCAGGCTGCGTTCACAGCAGCTTGGCGGTGTCCTTGAATAGCTGCTGGCTGGAATGTGCACACTGAGCAGAGAGGGTGAATGGCGCTCTCACAGTGTGCTCTTACATTTACCGCTCTCTTTTTAACCCTTGCAAGCCTGTATTGGTATTACTTTAAGGTCCTTAAGGGTGACTTAGTTACCTTATTTCACCGTAAACTTCTTTTTTTATGCCTTACATTTTTATTATAGGGCTTGGTGCAGTGGCTTACAGCTGTAATCCCAACACTTTGAGAGGCTGAGGGAGGATCGCTTGAGACCAGGAGTACAAGACCAGCCTGGGTAACACAGCAAGACCCTGTCTCTACAAAAAAAAAAAAAAAAAAAAAAACTTTTTTAATTAGCCAGGCATAGTGTCACATGCCTGTAGCCCCAGCTACTTGGGAGGGTGAAGCGGGAGGATCACTTGAGCCCAGGAGTTTGAGGCTGCAGTGAGCCCTAATCACACCACTGCACTCCTGCCTGGGCCACAGAGTGAGACCCTCATCCCAAAAAAAAAAAAAGGATTATAAAAACAGTATCATCATAGTAGAAGAAATTGTTTAAAAACTGACCTAAACAAATACTTTGTAGTTTTCCGAAATCTTCCCAAATGTGTTCCAGTGCATTATGCGTGTGTATAGTTGTATTACCGTGTATAGATCTGTACATACTCTGCTTTGATTCTCTTCATATTCCTACAATATAGGTAGGAGAGCGTCGTTATTCTTATTTGACAGAGAAATGAGAGATGGAGTGTAACTGACGTCACGAAGTTCGTAAAATGAGGCAGCACTAAACAAACACAGATACACAGATTGAAGTCTAGATGCCCCCACGTTCCTTCCCCGTTGTCATCGGGGCAGAAAGTCACATCAGGCTTCCTGTGCGAGCCTGGACAACTTAAGATCCCAGTGTTGTTTCTCATCCTTGTGTTTCTTGGGAACAAATGAATAGAGAGAGGCTTTACTTGAATGAGCCATGGATCGTCCCTGACACCCCGACTTTGGGCAGCCCCTCACTGGCTCACCACACACTCTTCCCAGCACCCCTAGGCACCATCCTCCTCCCCTCACCTTCCTCCATCCTCTCTCCCTGCAGCAAACAGCGGCACAACAAGCTGTGGCGTCAGCACACAGACAGTAACCTCCGGCAGCCTATGGATGACCCTGCGGGACCCGGCGACTTCTTGCCAGAGACCCCAGATGGCACCCTGGAAAGCCAGCTGCCCTGCTTGGAGGATGCCACCCAGCCTGGCTCAGGGTCCCCCCTCCCCTGCTGTTTCCGGAGACTCTCAGACCCCCTTCTGCCTTCTCCCGAGGATGAAACTGGCAGCTTAGTCCACCTGCAGGATCCGGAGAGGGAGGCTCTGTTGGAGGAAGCTGCTCTACCTGCAGAGGTGCACAGGCCAGCCAGACAGCCCCAGCAAGGGCCCGGACTCTGTGAGAAGGATGTGAAGAAGAAACTAGAGTTTGGGAGTCCCAGAGGCCGAAGTGGCTCCTTGCCACAGGTGGAGGAGACGGAAAGGGAGGAGGGCCTGGGAGCAGGGAGTTGGGGGCGGCTTCCAACCCAACTTGATCAAAACCTGCTCAACTCGGAGAACCTAAACAACAACAACAGCAAGAGGAGCTGTCCCGACGGCACGGAGGTAGGCAGGGCCCGGCCTGCAGGGTGGCACACCCCGTCCCTTCCATCCCACTCTGATTGGCCTACCTCAGTCTCTGTAGCAGGGACTACAGGCACGCGCCGCCACACCCAGCTGATTTTTTTCTAGTGCCTCTGCTGGGCCCCCAGCTCCCATCTCCAGGGACCTGAGGGTTCTTTCAGACAGTGATTCTGCCTGTGGGTACGTAATGCGTACCTTATATGGCGAATTGGGAATCTCTTAGGAATAATGCGTATCTCTGCACGCCATCTTCACCCATATACCTTATCCATACCCTGGGCAGGGCTCCCAACTCAATTTCTTTTTGTGTATGTAAAATTAAAACATATAATTTATCAGCCAACTTCAGCCTTTATCGATAAGTGACTATGCTTTTTCATCTCACCCCTACCCACTTCCCCACACCCTGGACGATTCTGGAGCCAATCCCAGATTTAGATATAGATGCCTATATCTAAAAAATATATATTATAGGTATATACTATATACTATAGACATAGATAGATACATACTATAGACAAGTTCTCACTCTGTTGCCCATGCTGGAATACAGTGGCATGATCATGGTTCACTGCAGCCTTGACCTACCAGGCTCAAGTGATCCTCCCACCTCCGCCTCCTGAGTAGCCGGGACCACAGGCACATGCTACCACACCCGGTTAATTTTTTCTATTTTTTTGTAGAGATGAGGTCTCACTGGTGCCCAGCCTGACCTCAAGCCATCTGCCCACCTTGGCCTCCCAAAGTGGTGGAATTACAGGTTTGAGACCACGCTTGGCCTCAGATACATTATTTTATTCATAAATGCCCCAGTATGTTAACATAGCCACAATACCATTGTCACCTTTAAAAAAACTGATAGGGCCAGATGCGGTAGCTCACATCTGTAATCCCAGCACTTTGGGAGGCTAAGGCAGGAGGTCAGGAGATTGAGACTTCCCTGGCCAGTATGGTGAAACCCTGTCTCTACTAAAAAAATACAAAAATTAGCTGGGTGTGGTGGTGCGTGCCTGTAATCCCAGCTACTCAGGAGGCTGAGGCACGAGAACTGCTTGAACCCAGGAGGCAGAGGTTCCAGTGAGCCCAGATCGTGCCACTGCACTCCAGCCTGGGCGACAGAGCAATACTTCATCTCAAAAAAGAAAAAAAAAGATAGTAATTTCCCAACGTTATCAAGTATCCAGCCTTCCAACTTAGACTCTAATACTTAACTCCATTAGTCTCTTGGAGTTGCCATTTTTAGTGGATTATCTACCACAAGGTTTGAGCTTCAACCTGGTGCTTACTGAGAAATTTTGTTAATTCCAGCCAAACTTTACCCTCCTTCATGGGGGAAGTGATGCAGGAGCCAAGGCTGGTTCAGTGGAAGGGTGGCTGTGCAGCTTGGTCTCTGCTTCCACCCTTGCCCTGCCACTGACTTCGTTCCCTCTGGCTTCACCTGCCCATCTTACAGGACAGCCGTGGTTCTCAAGTTGGGGCACTTGGGGTCCTGACAGATGCATTCAAGTATATAGCCAGTTTATTATTAACAGTATGTTATAATGCAAACAAAACTGGGCAGCTGCATCTGTTGACCTCCAAAAAATGTTCCAAATCAAATACTAATTATGGATTTCCCTCACTTCCCTACAAAGCAAATACCCATAAAGACAGATGAGATAAAACGATAAAACCCTGGGCCAGGTGCGGTGGCTCACGCCTATAATCCCAGCACTTTCGGAGGCCAAGGTGGGCAGATCATCTGAGGTCAGGAGTTCGAGACCAGCCTGGCCAACATGGTGGAACCCCGTCTCTACTAAAAATACAAAATTAGCTGGGCATGGTGGTGCATGCCTGTAATTCCAACTACTCAGGAGGCTGAGACAGGAGAACCGCTTGAACCCGGGAGGCAGAGGTTGCAGTGAGCTGAGATCACACAATTGCACTCCACCCTTGGCAACAAGAGTGAAACTCCGTTTAAAAAAAAAAAAAAAAAAGGCTGGGCGCGGTGGCTCAAGCCTGTAATCCCAGCACTTTGGGAGGCCGAGACGGGCGGATCACGAGGTCAGGAGATCGAGACCATCCTGGCTAACATGGTGAAACCCCGTCTCTACTAAAAAATACAAAAAACCAGCCGGGCGAGGTGGCGGGCGCCTGTAGTCCCAGCTACTCCGGAGGCTGAGGCAGGAGAATGGCGTAAACCCGGAAGGCGGAGCTTGCAGTGAGCTGAGATCCTGCCACTGCACTCCAGCCTGGGCGACAGAGCCAGACTCCGTCTCAAAAAAAAAAAAAAAAAAAGAAAAAACCCTGGAAGCCATGGCGGGGCTTTAAGCAGGCGGGTGATGAGCTCCCCCCCGACTGTGGTCTACGGGCAGGCTGGTGGGGTGAGAGGGGAAGCTGGGAGCCTGGGATCACAGTGGCTCAGAGGATGGGGCAAGGACATCAGGAGGTGTTGACAGACAGAGCTGGTGGGTTGTGGTGGTTCATGCCTATAATCCTAGCACTTTGGGAGGCCAAGGCAGAAGGATCACTTGAGCCCAGGAGTTTGAGACCAGCCTGGGCAACATAGTAGGGCCCTATCTCTATCTATTTGAAAGAGAGAGAGACAGAACCCTGTTGCCCCCTGCCTTGTCCTGCCCTCCAGCCTACAGTCCTGTGCAGGTGGGGTGGGGTGAGGGGTGCCCTCCTCCTTCCTCCCGCTTTGCTTCTGGGCCTGCATGCTGCTCTCTGGCTGGTCAACACCTGCTTGTCCCAGAAGCCTCAGCTGAAGTGTCAGTTCCTCTGGACAGCCTTCCCCCTGCGGAGACTCTGAACTTGTCCCTGTCTCCCCTGGGACTCTTCACACAGCTTTCTAGTCCATTCCCAGGACCACTGGGTACCTATCAAGTGGCCTATGAGGAAGTGAAGGGTGGGGACATAGAGGCATGTGTGACGTTCACTTAGATCCTCACTGACCAAAAGGCAAGGGGTTTTCTTTAGGAAACAATGCAAACCGTTTTTTTGTTTTTGTTTTTGTTTTGAGATGGAGTCTTGTTCTGTCGCCCAGGCTGGAGTGCAGTGGCGCAATCTCGGCTCACTGCAAGCTCTGCCTTCTGGGTTCACGCCATTCTCCTGCCTCAGCCTCCCGAGTAGCTGGGACTACAGGCGCCCGCCACCACGCCCAGCTAATTTTTTGTAATTTTAGTAGAGACGGGGTTTCACCATGTTAGCCAGGTGGTCTTGATCTCCCGTCCTCGTGATCCGCCTGCCTCGGCCTCCCAGAGTGCTGGGTTACAGGCGTGAGCCACCGTGCCTGGCCTAAACTTGTTTTCTGTTGGCGTATAAAACCCACCTCAGGCCAGGCACGGTGGTTATTCACGATCAAGTGGGCTCCAGGAGGTCTGACTGTCGGTACTAAGTGAAATGAGAGCTGCCTCTCTAGGGCTGGCCCCCAGCCCTGCCTCGCACGCCTTTCCCTGCCCACCCTCGTGTTTTTGGTCTTTGCTCACGACTGCCCCATCTCACCATGTTCTTGTCCCTTCCTTGTAGCATGATGCTATATTTGGGATCCTTAACAAAGTGAAGCCTTCCTATAAATCCTGTGCCGACTGCGTGTACCCTACAGCCGGTGGGGCTCCTGAGGCCTCCAGGGAGCAATGTGAGGACCCCAGTGCTCCCGCCATCTGCACCCAGCCATCCTTCCTGCCCCACATCACGTCCTCCCCCGTGGCCCACATGGCCAGCAGGTCCCGTGTTCCGGAGAAGCCCGCCTCTGGTCCAACTGAACCTCCCCCGTTCCTACCACCAGCAGGCTCCAGGAGGCCAGACGCTAGTGGTCCTGGGGCTGGAGCTGTCCTAGAACCACCAACCAGCCTTTTGGAACCTTCCAGAGAGACCCCAAAAGTCCTGCCAAAGTCCCTCCTTTTGAAGAATTCTCACTGTGATAAGAACCCTCCCAGCACAGAAGTGGTAATAAAGGAAGAATCGTCACCCAAGAAAGATACGAAGCCAGCCAAGGACCTGAGGCTTCTGTTCAGTAACGAATCTGAGAAGCCGACAACCAACAGCTACCTGATGCAGCACCAGGAGTCCATCATTCAGCTGCAGAAGGCGGGCTTGGTCCGCAAGCACACCAAAGAACTGGAGCGGCTGAAGAGCGTGCCTGCAGACCCAGCACCTCCCTCCAGGGACGGCCCTGCCGGCAGGCTGGAGGCCAGCATCCCCGAGGAGAGCCAGGATCTAGCCACGCTCCACGAGCTGGGCCCCCTGATTTTGCCTGGCCAGGCTGGGAGTGATGAGAAATCAGAGGCCGCCCCCGCTTCATTGGAAGGAGGCTCACTGAAGAGCCCCCCTCCTTTTCTCTACCGCCTGGACCACACCAGTAGTTTCTCAAAAGACTTTCTGAAGACCATCTGCTACACCCCCACCTCCTCTTCCATGAGCTCCAACCTGACCCGGAGCTCCAGCAGCGATAGCATCCACAGCGTCCGTGGGAAGCCTGGGCTGGTGAAGCAGCGGACGCAGGAGATTGAGACCCGGCTCCGGCTGGCAGGCCTCACTGTCTCTTCCCCACTGAAGCGCTCACACTCCCTTGCCAAGCTCGGGAGTCTCAACTTCTCGACGGAAGACCTGTCCAGTGAGGCTGACCCCTCCACCGGCGCTGACTCCCAGGACGCCACGTTGAGCGAATCTTCCTTCTTGCATGAGCCCCAGGCAACCCAGAGGGACCCAGCTGCAACCTCCAAATCATCAGGGAAACCCGCCTCAGAAAACTTAAAGAGCCCTTCATGGATGAGCAAAAGTTGACCCGCCTTTTGCTGCGTCAGGCCAGGTGGATATTTTCACATGATCCCTCCCTCACTTTCACTGTGGATTTTGATCGACCCCTTACTTCTTGATTTCCCTTAAACGATTGAAGTCATCCTAACTTTTCCCCTACTCTTGCCATAGAGAGGAGAAGAAACTAACCAACATGCAGCACAAAAAGGAGAGCTATCAGTCGTGTGGTCTGGAAGAACCAGGAGCCGCCGGCCAGGAGACACAAAACTCCGCTCCCACCGTGTCTTCAAGAAGAACCGTGTTTTAGGAAGAACATGCACACATAGGCGCATACATCCAGACTGTTCCCTTCGCAACCTGCAAAAGAAGAGTCCTGGTGGTGGCAGCCTCACCGCGGCACATGTTCTAGCTCATTCTGGACCTCGCAGAAAACTCTTGGATGGCAACGTTAAGTCCTACCTCTGTTCTCGCTGTGCTTTTTATTTTTAAAACACAAGAATGACCAAGACTCGTTCCAGGGAATAATGCTGTGTCTGAAAGCGTTTTTCCAAAAAAAACTTTTCGTTTTGTTTTTCAGTTGGGACCCCAGATATGTCAAGACTTTTAACCCGACAGCCCCAAACGCTGCTGGGTAAAGTCATCGGATGGGTGGCCCCATGCTGTTGTTGAGCTGACTCTGTGCCCGAAGGGCGGTGCAGGCTCTCTGGTTGTGTTATGTGTTTGACAAGCACAGGGGTCTGGTGGGTAAAAATATATGGGTTGTACTGAGTTGTTGCTAATGCTGAAGTTTAAATCTCGAGGGGAAGGACCCACCCGCATTGTTGAGCCTCTGCTGCTGAACCACATGGTTGTTGTTTAGCTTTGAAATTGCTCAAGTGTCTGGCTCAGGTGGTGGTTCTGAGACACATCGTCCTGCTGGGAGCCCAAATTGCTCAGGTCCACTAGGGCCCATCTAGGGAAGGGAAAGGAGATTTCAGCAGCTTCCCTGAAAGGAACGAGACTGTCGGGATGCTTCCCGGATGTTTACGGTTGCCCCTTCCTGCAGTGAGATTACTGCTTCCTGTTTCCCTCCAGCTCTTCCCAGCAGTGGTTATGGAGTAAAAGAGGGATCTGTAGTCGCTGCCTGGCTCTGTGGGCGGCCCCTTTAAGACTCAGGTGAGCTCAGCCAGTCCCGCTGTGCCAGGCTTGAATCAAAGGTGTCAGCAAGCTAGATGTCAAAACATTTCAAGAGGGCGAGGCAGCTTGTAGAAGAGCAGAAAGGTTGAATTCAGGGGTCAGCAAGCTATGGCATGTGGCCCCATGAGCTAGGAATGGTTTTTCCTTTTTCCTTTCTTTGAGACAGGGCCTGGCTCTGTCTCCCAGGCTGGAGTACTGTAGTGCAATCATGACTCGCTGCAGCATCAACCTCCCTGGCTCTAGCAATGGCTTTTACCTTTTTAAGGAGTTGTAAAAAAAGCAAAGAAAGAATATGTGACAGAATTCACGTGGCCTACAAAGCCTGAGATACTTACTGTCAGGCCCTTTACCTGGTTTGATTTGCCACACAGGGCTGCCCATGGCCCTGTAGGAAGAAACTGGGTAAATCTGAAGCCCTCTGCCTCTCTGACACCTAAGGCCAGATCCTTCCCTCCTCCCGACCACAAGCTTTTCCAGCCCCGCACTAGCCTCACCTGTGCAGGATGGAGTAGGTGCATACGCGGGAGAAGGCAGGGGAACACAGTTGGCTGAAGCTCTTCCGCAATTCCATCTTGCCCTCAGCTGGGTCCGCCAGATTGACTCAGTGAAACCAGAAAGCTTTCAAGGGCCAGCTGAGTTCTGAAAGTGGGTGAGTGAGCCATCATCTTACATTGGTCAGAACCGTGCTCCCCAAAGCTATTCTAGAAAGCACCCCAGGCCGGGTCTGCAGGAACAAGGCTAGTTCATATTTCACCTAATGGGCAGAATTTTTGCAAAAATCCTCTCTCCAGGACTTTGTCTCCTTGGAGTGATTTTTAAAAATGCATACTTTACTTTATAGGAAACTGTTTTCCCTCTAGTGTCAATTAAAATCACCTTAAAAGGTGATTATCCACTTATTCCTGAAACCCTGTGGGTTGTTCCCCCTCTCCCTCAGCCAAAAAAAGCATAGCCTCAAAAAACACCAAGTTCAGTATGTTTTGCCAAATCAAATTTTATGTGGTAGATCAATTTTTTTGTCAAAATAATCTTTTAAATTTAGTGATGACAGGCTTTTGTTGGTTTTTTAACCATGTCTACGTATGAGAAGGATATACTTTTGAAAACTTTAATTTTGAAAGCCATAATTTTTCTTATCTAAAGAGTTGGGGGGTGGGGGGTGGAATCGGGAGAACACAAGTTGGTCTTTGGCTTCTGGCAAACTTACCTATTCATTTTCTGAAGCACAGCTAGCATGTCAATATCCAGACAAGAGCACTGGTCCCATCGTCAGAGCAAAGTGAAGCATTCTTGACTTGATGCTTAATACTCTGGCCTGGCGAAAAGGATAAAGATTTTTTTTTTTTTTGAAACCCAGATCAGTGGCATGTAAACAGATGGCACGTGGCTATTTAAAATGCTGTATGATGCAGCTGGGTGCGGTGGCTCACGCCTGTAATCCCAGCACTTCGGGAGGCTGAGGCGGGCAGATCATCTGAGGTCAGGAGTTCTAGACCAGCCTGGCCAACATGGTGAGACCCCCATCTCTACTAAAAATACAGAACTTAGCTGGGTGTGGTATCGCGTGCCTGTAATCCCAGCTACTTAAGAGGCTGAGGCAAAAGAATCGCTTGAACCTGGGTAGCGAAGGTTGCAATGAGCCGAGATCGCGCCACTGCACTCCAGCCTGCGTGCAGTGAAACTGGGAGTGAAACTCCGTCTCAAAAAAATAGAATAAAATGCTCTATGAACAAGATGAGCATTCCGTCAGGCGTTGGGGCACCTGGGCAAAGACAAATTCACACTGTCTGCAGTGTAAAATACGCCATAGCTTGGCCCTTGCTCTGTATGCAACCTTAGCTGATGGGGGAAATTCCAAACATAAGTATCACAGGAAAGAGGCGGGCGGAGGCGGCAGGGGTCTGTGCTGTGCAAGTCACTGATTTTTTATGACTATCATTTTCACTGAATGCATTTGTTGAATTGGGACAAAAGGAGCATTTTCTACATCAGCTTGATACTCTGTATAAACAGCTGAATCTTATCTTCTGTCTCACATTAATTCATGTGGCATGCCAAAAGTTAGACTGAACTTTTCTACATCTTCACCTTGCATTGATACAGGAAGGTCTTCTCTTTAAGTCTTGTTAAGTAGAAGGGGGATAGCGGTCACGGGAAGAGGAGAACCAGGCTGCTGCCGGATGGTTACTTGACAATGACGATTTCCATTTCTTTTTCTTATGGCTACTTCCGCGTCTTCTAGCAAGGTCCCTGGTTGCACGTATTTCCTAAGAACAAAGTTTCTTTCTCTTTACATTCCCTGCTTCCTTGCTCTCCGCGCAGGGACCCCAGCCAACCTCTGGGCTGTTGACTAGCTCTCCGCTGGGTGGCAAGCCCTTCTCCTTGGCATCCTGTTGCTTAAGCATACAGATTGCTCACCAGGTGCACACAGACGGCTGTACTGCCCAAGCCCATTCTGCTCCGCCCTGCGCTCTTCAGCTAAAGAGCATTCCGGTAATGTAAAGCCCTTTCCCCTGGAGAAGTCCAGAGGATGCAGCAGTACGGAGCTGAGCTTGAACAGAACAGACCCTCAGCACGGCCCTGGACTAACGCACTCTTATCTCAGGGCAGTCCATTTTAGAAAGCTGATGAATTTCCCCACCACCACTCACCCGGGGACCTTTTGTCCCTAGCAGGAACACATGTGACATAATTTAGTCAAGATCCTATTAAGTCACTTCACCGGAGACATCTGGAGAGGAAGTTGCCTTTCATTGGTGGGAAATTGTTGGTGCCAGAATACGTTTTGCCCAAAACTCTTCTCATTGGCTGGCCACCTAGCAGGGCTCCTCTAAACACCAACTCAGCGAGGGGACCCCCTTCACCTCTGGCAAGAGCTGGGTAGATCAGAAACTTGGTGACACCTGGCTAGCACGGAGCAGGCTCACTCATCTTGGTCCCACTACCCAGATTCCTGCAGACATTGCAGGCCAAACGAAGGTTGTTGAATGACCCCTGTCCCCAGCCACTTGTTTTGTCATCGTCTGCAGTGGAATGCCTGTGTGTTTGATTCACTCTGCATCTGTATATTTGAGTATAGAAACCGAGTCAAATGATCATGTGCATCCAGACACATTGTGTCACCTGAGCCACAGAGCAAATCACCTTAATGATCTGGAATGAAACTGTGACCAGTGCCGCCCTGGGTGGTTCTGGAGAGACTGCCATCTTCTTGTTTGGCCGTAGGTGCTGGGGCCCTGGCTTCAGTCACTGTCTCAGACAGGAGTCCCGATAAGCAGATCACCAGTCCTCCACCGTCCTTCCTGTCGGCCTTGCTGCATGAGAAGATAGCTGCTTCCTCCCTCTTTTCCTACACTGTAATTATTGTTTTACAACTGAGTGCCTTAATACTAGTTTACAAATACTATGTATTTATGCAAAACTGTTCAACTCTCATCTGTTGTGATTGGATACTTGATCTCGTCAGTAGTGGTCGGTATTGGGATGTGAGCTTGTCCTACTGCATACATGTTTATTCTGCTATGCAGTTTTACGTTGTGTGTTCGTATCTATTCCAAGGAGCCTTGCTAGAAACAACACTGGTAGTTCCTGCAGGCCAGGCAGGCATTGGCCGATGCTGCGTCCCATAGGAGCCAATGAAAGAACGTAGCTTGGTCTGCTATCCAGCTGTGGGGTGATGCAGGCCAGGCGGCCTCTGCACCAGAGTCTAGCACCTGCCCATTCCCCAGTCACACAATCATACTCTTCTTTCATAGACATTTTAGTACCACCTAGACCACCCTAGTTTTCCTCTCTGTTAGTGTCCTGAGCTCTTCTGCAACAAAATGTAGGTACAGACCAATCCCCGTCCCTCCCCCAATCAGGAGCTCCACACTAGGAGTTGTTTGGTTTTCCAGAAGCTGCCAGTGGGTTCCCGTGAATTGCGTTACAATATTGATGATTATTTTTATTATATTGTTTTTCTTGTTTTTTTAATAATATATTTAAAGGCAGTATCTTTTGTACTGTGAATTTGCAGTAGAAGATGCAGAATGCACTTTTTTTTACTTCTGTTGGTGTGTATTGTATATAGTGTGTGTGCTTCTTGTGATGAAAATAAACTTTTTCTTTATAAATTCCTGATGACTGAGTTTATAAAAAAGGAAACTGCTTCCTCAACCCTTGCCAAGACAGTCTGATACATCATCATCATCGTCATTGACATGGACAGTCTTTATTGAGCATCTATTATGTGCTAAGTTATTTGCTAGAAAACCTGGACAAGTTACACCAAAGAAAGGAGCATGGGAAGAAATGTTAGCTCCTCCCAGGACTAGTCTGTTTTCTTTCTAGTTTTGTCAGTAAGCAAGAGCAGGCCCGCTTGTGGGTGGTCCTTTGTGTACCAAAAAAAAAAAAAAAAAAAGTTACCCACCAGGAAAGGGTTTGGACTTTGGGTGGGTTCTCTTCCCATACAAGTAGGAAATGTAAAGCCAGAGGTATGCACTAGAGAACATCTAACCTGCTCCCACCAGCCCTGGTGGGAGAAGAGGACTCTGGAGGCTGAGTACTGCTGATTTCCAAGGTACATGCTCCTGTCCCAGGCCACTGCACACCAGGCAGCTTCTGGTGGCTCTCCTCCCTTGGACACTCAGGAAGCAGAGGTGCTTCCTTTTTTTTTTTTTTTTTTTTGAGACTGGGTCTTGCTCTGTGGCTCAGGCTGGCATTCAGTGGTGCCATCATAGCTCACTGCAGCCTTGACTTCCTGGGCTAAAGCAATCCTCCCACCTCAAGCGATCCTCCCACCTCAGCCTCCCCAGTAGCTGGGACTACAGGTGTGCACCACCTTGCCCCGCTAATTTTTAAAATGTATTATAGAGATGAAGTCTCACTTTGCTCTCCAGGCTGGTCTTTAACTCCTGTCTTCAAGTGATCCTCCCACGTTGGCCTCCCAAAGTGCTGGGATTACAGGTGTGAGCCACCTCAACTTCCATCTTAAAATTCTGCCACCTTAGAGTTCTTTGCTTTCAACTGTGTAGTCAAGAAGGACTTGCATTCACTCAGTCTCCTCTGTCTGGATGCAATACATCATTTCTACTCGCTTTCCAGTGGGCGAGGCCTAGTCACAGGGTCCGAATGCAACAGCCAGGGAGACTGGGAAATGTATGGGGCACATGTATTTGGTGAGCACTGACTGCCGCAAGTACCTGGGCGTGACCCCTAAATTCCAGTCCCTGCAGAGCCAGGAAGTATTTTGTTCAGTTCATCTGGACTTGCTCTCTCAACTGGACTCAAAAGACTGATGAATAAACCAGAATGTAAGTTTATTACTTTACCAAAAGAATTACAATTGTCAAGGGGACCAGATTACTCACATGCTGATTAGCACATTTAGTCCTGCTAGGTAAGTCTTTCTTTTTTTGAGACAGGGTCCCCCTCTGTCACCAGGCTGGAGTGCAGTGGCAGTCATGGCTCACTGAAGTGTTGATCTGGGCTCAAGCAAGCCTGCCTCAGCCTCCCAAGTAGCTTGGACCAGAGCCACACACTGCTGCACCCAGCTAAATGTATGTATGTATGTATGTATGTATGTAAGAGATGGGGTCTCACTATGTTGTCCAGGCTGGTCTTGAACTCCTGGTTTCTGACGATCCTCCTGCCTCAGCCTCCCAAAGTGTTCAGATTACAGGCATGAGCCGCTGTGCCCAGCCCCTTCTAGGTAAATCTATATGGGGTGCCAAATTTTCATTAAGAATTGCTTATTGAATATTAAAAGTTTAGCAGGATGCTTCTTTTTTTTTTCTTTTGAGATGGAGTTTAGCTCTTGTTGCCCAGACTGGAGTGCAGTGACGTGATCTCGGCTCACCACAACCTCCGCTTCCTGGGTTCAAGTGATTCTTCTGCCTCAGCCTCCCGAGTAGCTGGGACTCCCCAGTAGCTGGGACACCACGCCTGGCTAATTTTGTATTTTTAGGAGAGATAGGGTTTCTTCACGTTGGTCAGGCTGTTCTCAAACTCCTGACCTCAGGTAATCCACCCGCCCTGGCCTCCCAAAGTGCTGGGATTACAGGCGTGAGCCACCGCGCCCAGCCGCAGAATGCTTCTAATAGTGTTACCAAGCTATAATTCAGCCCTCTCTGTAAAATGTTTTCAGAACAAATCACTGAGGGTCATGGTTCAAGACACTGTTCCCTGGCGAGGTTGAAGATAGCTAACAAATTCTCTTTGGGTTCCAGCCATGAATGGGGTGGAATGGACCCCAGCAATCTGTATGTTTCTGAGATTCCCTGGGAATTCTGATGGCCAAGTTTAGAAACCATGAAAATAAGAATGTGATGCAACTGAGTAGGCTCACGCTTTGCTAGTTACAATCACATTGCACACATGCTTTTTGGAGACAACACCCACACCACCCTAACAATGTATGTGTTCATAAAACTCATCCGATACTTATTTGTTCAGGGCCCTAGGACAGTATTCCTGTAATTGACTGCTTTTACCCTGATTTCCTCCTCAGAGTAACCATCTCCCAGTTGGGTGTGATCCCAGATCACACCTACAGTGGAGGTGGTTTTCCTGGGGAGGATCCCCATGCTTGTTTGTGTTTATGCCTGGGGAAGCCCCTCTTGGCAAGCTGTTTGGGAGAGGCTCCAAGGCAGCATGGAGGATGACTCGGAACTTAGGGGGATTCACTTTGTGGTAAAGAAGCCCTTTCTAAAGGAGAGCTCCACTGACAGCACACAAAGTGAGCCCCACCCAGGAAACACCACCCACCCACACATCCTTGCCGCCTAAAACCAGGTAATGTTTATCACATTCCTTCTATATGCTTTACATAAGGAAACCCCCGGAATCCTCCAAACTGGACACTGTGGTCTGTGATGCATATCTCAAAAGAGGTGAGAGGGTCGGGCACGGTGGCTCACGCCTGTAATCCCAGCACTTTGGGAGGCCGAGGCGGGTGGATCACTTGAGGTCAGAAGCTCAAGACCAGCCTGGCTCACATGGTGAAACGCCATTTCAACTAAAAATACAAAAATTAGCCGGGTGTGATGGCGGGCACCTGTAATCCCAGCTCCCCGGGAGGCTGAGGCAGGAGAATCGCTTGAATCCGGGAGTTGGAGGTTGCTGTGAGCCAAGATCACATCACTGCACTCCAGCCTGGGTAACGGAGTGAGACTCCTTCTCAAAAAAAAAAAAAAAAAAAAAGAGGCAGAGGGGAATCCTTTTCCTTCTAACTTTCTTGGACTCTTTCGACTACCTTGGAATCCTTCTATTTACTGCCTTGTTGGCATTATCCTCAGTTTATGAAAAAACGGGCCTACAGAGTGGAAGTAATTTGCCTACAGGTACATCTAAAAAATTGATGAAGCCAGATAGGAACTACTCCCTCCTCATCTGAAACCCTCCCCAGAGCTGTCTCTCCCACCCCAGAAGTAGAAAGAAGCCAGATGAAGATGCATCTTAATCTCCTTGTGGTTTCAGCAAGAAAGCAGGTGAGTTGGAGATGAAGCCCCCAGCCCCTGGGAAATTGGACCCACTTCTTGCTCCAAAGGCTATTGGAGTGACACAAGGTGTGTTTCTCTTCCATAGATCATACTCACCATATTTTGCCTTTAAATGGAAATTGTGTATCCTGAAGTACCTTGTTAAGAGTCCATTTTCAGCCCAAAATCCCTTTTTTTTGTAAACCGCTTCAGCAAATAAAGTGTGTTGGCATTTACATTAGCAACCTCCCAGCCTAGGAGAGGATGTTCCAGCATCCGACTCTAAAAGACAAATTTGATTGGCACAGTGGCTCACGGCTGCTATCCCAACACTTTGAAAGGCCATGGCAGGCAGATTGCTTGAGCCCAGGAGTTCAAGACCAGCCCGGGTAACATGGTGAAACCCCATCTTTACAAAAACTACAAAAATTAGCCAGGCATGGTGGTGTGCCAGTGGTCCCAGCTACTTGGGTGGCTGAGGTGGAAGGATCTCCTGAGCCCTGGGAGGCAGAGGTTGCAGTGAGCCTAGGCAACAGAGCAAGACCCTGTCTCAAAAACAAATAAAAATAAAAGATTAAAAAACAACAAGTTATCTCACAAGTGGTACATTGTGGTGGTGGTGGTGGTGGTGGTGGTGGTGGTGGTGG
>NC_045443.1:106170777-106319347 GCF_002776525.5 Piliocolobus tephrosceles | reverse complement strand
GGTGGTGGTGGTAGTTGAAATCGGATCAAAACAAGTTGACAATGCTACCTACTTCATGGGGC
Organism: Piliocolobus tephrosceles; assembly: GCF_002776525.5. Taxonomy (NCBI): domain Eukaryota; kingdom Metazoa; phylum Chordata; class Mammalia; order Primates; family Cercopithecidae; genus Piliocolobus; species Piliocolobus tephrosceles. The sequence goes on along the minus strand of NC_045443.1, from coordinate 106,319,285 downwards.
CATTAGAGAATTCACTGATAATGCATGCAAATCTCCTTCTGCCTGGAAGACTACCAAACAACTAAATGGTGGTCGTTATTGTTGGAATTGGAGTATATACTGAGCATTTCCTAGTTGCAAGGCCTTCACATGTATTACCAAGTTAATCCTCACAGCAGATATGACTCTGGTTTACAAAGGAAGTGGTGGATGCTCAGAGAGGTTAGGTAACGTGGGTCAGGGACACACAGCCAAGAAGGGGCAGAGGCTGGGAGTGCCTGACTCCAAATTCACGTAATTTCTACCCCACCATCTTCTCCCCAAGGAAAATAGTCCCTGATGCATGTGCGCAATGCTTAGAGGGCAGAGATGCTCAACAGATGCTGAGAGAGTGAGGGCATAAATGAGATATGCCATGAAAAGGAGCCCCTGTGTACTTATGTGTGTGTTTGTTTAACATGTGGACAAATACAGACAGGTGCAAAAAATCTTCTTTTGCAATCGAGAACTTACTGTTCAGTATGAGTTTTGATACATATAAGAAAGGCTATTATGATACCTGAGTCAGTTAACTAAGGGAGGGAGTATTGATAACCATAAGTGTTAGTTGCAGGCTCGGTACAGTGGCTCATGCCTGCAATCCCCTCACTTTGGGAAGCTGAGGTGGGAGGATTGCTTGAAACCAGGAGTTCAAGACCAGCCTGGGCAAGAAAGCAACACCCCCATCTCCACAAAACTTTAAAAATTAGCTGGGTGTGGGGGCATGTGCCTGCAGTTGTAGCTACTCTGGAAGGGGAGGCTGAAGCAGCAGGATTGCTTGAGTCCAGGAGTTGGAGGCTGCAGTGAGCTTTGATGGCACCGCTGTACTCCAGCCTGGTCAACAAAGTAAAACCTGTCTCTTAATCAAAAAAAGAAAAAGAAAGTTGGTTCTAGGACTGTAGAATCAATAGCAAAAAAGCACAGGATTTGAGGGAAATCCTCAGTTATATTAATTTTGTATTCCAATTTCATGTTGACTTGATTTTTTACAAAGATCTTTTTTAAGAAGGAGTCCCTGCTTCATTTACCAAAGCTTGGAATGTTTGGGGACACCTGTGACTGCCTAAACCGAGTTCCACTGGGCTGGGGCCATGTCTCAGTCACTTCTGAGACTGGCAAGGCCCTGGCATATTGGGACTGAACCCCAGGTCAATGCCAGGCATTTGCTGTGAATCAAAGAATCCTGAGTTTTTCAGAGTCCAGAAGAATCCGAAAGGTCAACCAAGCCAATCCCCTTTGTAACATCCAGCCATTCTGGCATTCTTCTCTGGTTCATGAAGCCCCTGCTGTGGGCCAGGCACTGGGGAAGAGAAAAGGCAGTCTGTGTCATCTCAGGGATCCTGACAGAAAGCTCTCTGTGAAAGAAAGAAAAGTCACCACCTGCTAACAGCAATGGGTTTGACAGGCAGGATTCAAGGCTTATTTTGTTCCTCCTTTTGTCTGTCTTCCAAAATCTCTGCAACAGAGTTATGTTCCTTTTGTGTGTGTGTGTGTGTGTGTGTGAGATGGAGTCTCGCTCTGTTGCCCAGGCTGGAGTAAAATGGCGTGATCTCAGTTCACCGCAACCTCCACCTCCCGGATTCAAGCAATTCTCCCGCCTCAGCCTCCCAAGTAGCTGGAATCTCAGGCATGCACCACCACACCTGGCTAATTTTTGTATTTTTAGTAGAGATAGGGTTTTGTCATGTTGGCCAGGCTGGTCTCGAACTCCTGACCTCAGATGATCCACCCGCCTCAGTCTCCCAAAGTGCTGGGATTACAGGTGTGAGCCACCACATCTGGCTTTTCTTTTTTTTTTTTTTTTTTAGACAGAGTCTCTCTCTGTCACCCAGGCTGTAGTGCAGTAGCGCAATCTTGGCTCACTGCAACCTCTGCCTCCTGAGCTCAAGTGATTCTCCTGCTTTAGTTTCCCAAGTAGCTGGGACTATAGGCACATGCCACCGTGCCCAGCTAACTTTTCATATTTTCAGTAGAGATGGGGTTTCACCATGTTGGCCAGGCTAGTCTCGAACTCCTGACCTCAAGTGATCTGCCTGTGTCAGCCTCAGGATTATGTTACTTTTATAATTTAAAAAATATGGCTGGGCTAGGTGGCTCACACCTGTAATCCCAGCACTTTGGGAGGCCGAGGCAGGTGGATCACGAGGTCAGGAGTTCAAGACCAACCTGGCCAACATGATGAAACTCCGCCTCTATTAAAAATTCAAAAATTGGCCGGGCGCGGTGGCTCAAGCCTGTAATCCCAGCACTTTGGGAGGCCGAGACGGGCGGATCACGAGGTCAGGAGATCGAGAGCATCCTGGCTAACATGGTGAAACCCTGTCTCTACTAAAAAATACAAAAATCTAGCCGGGCGAGCTGGCGGGCGCCTGTAGTCCCAGCTACTCCGGAGGCTGAGGCAGGAGAACGGCATAACCCGGAAGGCGGAGCTTGCAGTGAGCTGAGATCCGGCCACTGCACTCCAGCCCCGCAACAGAGCAAGACTCCGTCTCAATAAATAAATAAATAAATAAATAAATAAATAAATAAATAAAAATTCAAAAATTAGCCGGGTGTGGTGGCAGGCACCCATAATCCCAGCTACTCAGGAGGCTGAGGCAGGAGAATTGCTTGAACCCGGGAGGCGGAGGTTGCAGTGAGCTGAGATTGTTCCACTGCACTCCAGCCTGGGTGACAGAGCGAGACTCTGTCTTGGGGGAAAACAACAAAGTAAAGATTTAATAAAAGAGGCCGGGTGCAGTGGCTCACGCCTGTAATCTCAGCACTTTAGGAGGCCGAGGTAGGCGGATTACCTGAGGTCAGGAGTTCGAGACTAGCCTCAACATGGAGAAACCCCGTCTCTACTAAAAATACAAAATTAGCTGGGCGTGGTGGTGCACGCCTGTAATCCCAGCTATTCAGGAGGCTGAGGCAGGAGAATTGCTTGAACCTGGGAGGCGGAGGTTGCGGTGAGCCAAGATCATGCTATTGCACTCCAACCCGGGCAAAAAGAGCGAAACTCCATCTCAAAAAAAAAAAAAAAAAAAAGACTTAATGAAATAATTTTTTTTAAATTGAGCTAAAATTTGCTCGCTAAGCTCCCAGGCCCATGGCTCTAGGAAACTCAGTGGAGCTTTTTTGTGGAAGGCTCTTTCCTTCCCTCCCTCCCTTTGATGGCATTGCATGGGTCCCCGGGAACAGACATGGTACTTGTGGATCGCTGTAGCTCTCAGGCGCCGGGCAGGGGTTTACTGTCCTGGGCTGTCAGCTGCTCCAGGTTGCTTGTGCCCACCCTTCTGAGTGTCTGAGGGTGGCAAGGGAACTGCATGGTGTGAAAACGGAAGCATAGCGCCCAGGGCTGGCTTCAGGGCAGTTGCATAGGACTGAATTTGCGAAGACCTTGTGCTTGTTTTTCACGTTCTGCTGTCACCATCTTGAAATTTCTCATCATTCTTAAACAAGAGCGTGGCCTTTTTGTTTTGCACTGGGTCTAGTAAATTATAGCCGGTCCTGGCAGCATTACCATTCGATCAAGGGTTTTGAGCAAGACAGCCCTGGGTCTCAATCACAGCTCCTTAATTTACACACTCTGCAACTTGGGACAAGTGACTGAATCTCTCTCCACCTCGGTTTCCCCATTTGGAAAACAGGAATAACCTCCCAGTGGTATTATAAAGACTAGCACTGTTGGTCTTTTCCTCTCGAAGTCTCCTCTCTCTCACTAGAGAAAGAGCTGTTTTCCTTTGTCTTTCTTTTGTCTATTAAACCTCCGCTCCCAAACTCTTCGTGTGTGTCCATGTCCTAAATTTTCCTGGTGCGAGATGACAAACCCCGGGTATTTACCCCTGACAATGTAGCCGCTTCATAATGGGGACCTTGTCTGGATACCAAGGTACAACATTCATCAGAACGGTGAGTGGAGGAGCGGACGCCACCTCTGACCTTTCATCTCAGGGCTCTCAGCCTCCATTTTAGAACCAAGTCAAATCAATAATGGGCATCCATCAGCCAGTAAAAATGACGGTTAGTGTGGCTGCCATTCGTAAAGACTCGGACGTGAGGCTTACTGGGGAGAACATGGAGAATCCCCCAGCACCCATGGTTTGCTGGACATGTTTGAACCAGCTTCCTTTCATGGAGAACTTAGCTGTCACATGGGGCTGGAAGAGGTTCTGGAGCAACTGAGGATTTCTGGCTGGGGCTACCCCCTGGTGTTACCCAAAGTCTTCTAGACTGACCCCAGCCTCCAACTGCCCCATGGGGTGCTGGCAACAGGATCTCCAACTTTGTGTTTTGTTTGTTTGTTTGAGAAGAGAATTGCTTGAACTCGGGAGGTGGAGGCTGCAGTGGGCCGGGATCATGCCACTGCACTCCAGCCTGGGCGACAGAGCAAGGATCTCCTGTCCTCTCTGTGTATGCAACGTGCGGGAAGTTTACAGCTCCAGGAAGTGATCTCGTTCGCTGTGGAAATCAGACACCACCTCCTCAAACCTGACTGTAAAATCCGGAGCATCCTCCGCTGGTGGCTTTTTTCCTCTTAGAAGCCTCTCTCACTAGAGAAACAGGGTTGTTTTCCTTTCTCTTTCTTTTTCTTTTGCCTATTAAAGCTTCACTCCTTAAAAAAAAAAAAAAAAAAAAAAAAAAAAAACAGGGTTGGGCCGGGCGCGGTGGCTCACGCCTGTAATCCCAGCACTTTGAGAGGCCGAGGCGGGCGGATCACGAGATCAGGAGATCGAGACCATCCTGGCTAACATGGTGAAACCCCGTCTCTACTAAAAATACAAAAAATTAGCCGGGTGTGTTGGCGGGCGCCTGGAGTCCCAGCTACTTGGGAGGCTGAGGCAGGAGAATGGCGTGAACCTGAGAGGCGGAGCTTGCAGTGAGCCAAGATCATGCCACTGCACTCCAGCCTGGCGACAACGAGACTCTGTCTCAAAAAAAAAAAAAAAAAAAAAACCGGGTAGCACTGTGTAACTAACATAAAGTAAATGCCCCTGAATCTTTATATTCTTTGTTTATAGAAAGTATTTAGCATAAGTAGCACAAAGTAATCCCTCAATGAGTAGTTGCTATAATTGTGGGGAAGATGGGCCGGCCCCCAAAGCCCAGGCCTTGCTGACAGGCGGCTTCTCATCCTAACTGACAACTCCCTTAGCATCTCCTGGAAGAGCCAATGGATGCAAACCCGAGCTCATTGGAGGAGGTGCTCAGCTTCGATTTGCACTGTGTCTTCCCACTCCCCTGCCACTGACCTCGAGGGGACATGAGGTCTGCCTCTCTCCAGACAACAAACACCATTTGTCCTCGACCTGGACCTGACCGGTCTTTCCGAACAGGCCGTCAGGGAGGGGAAAGCCGTGAGCGGCCTGTGCGCGTGGGCTTGTCCCTGCTGTGATCCAAGTTACATCCTGTTCTGGCGTTGCTATGGCACAGCCAAAAACATCTGCCACAACAAACAGCTGGGACTGGCAGCTGGCAGCAGGGCTTGGATAGGCTGGGCACCAGTGGCCGGGCTGGAAAGGGGACAAAACTGAGCAAGGCCAGGAGCTGGGCAGTGATCTGGGAAACCTCCCCGATACCCCCAAACACATGCATACACACACACACACGCACGTGCGCATACACATACACACACATACACATACAAGTGCACACACGCATACACACGTGTGCATACACATACATACACACATGCCCACACACGCACACACACATATGCACGTGCACATACACACACATATGCATACACACACATGCACACATATGCACGTGCACATACACATACACATACATACATGCACACACATGCATACACACACACATGCATACATACACATATGCACACATGCTCTATTTAGGAGGCAAGTTGGCCTTCTAGGACAAGAGTTCCTAATCCTTCCTAGGAAAGGTTTCTAATTCTGCATTGTTTTTTTCCTGAAGTTCCTGAGAGAAGATGTCAAGTGCATAGCCCTAGAGGGACTGGGCTCTCCGAAATTCTTGCCCTCATCTAGGTCCCAGTCAGGCCCACAGAATTGCCCAAGGCCCTATCCTGCTCCCAAAATGGAATTCACTTTCCTGGTTGTTGTTATTGCTGGTGTTTTTCCTGATTAGTAAAACACAGTCATTGTAACAAAATCACATGACACAGAAGAGTGACAACAGCTGTGCTTATGTGGCATAAGCCAGCTGCTGTGCCACATACCTCTCACTGACAAAATATATGTAGAAAGTGTTTAGAACAGTCCCTGGCCCTGGTAAGTGCTATACACTGCACCTGTAATCCCAGCACTTTGGGAGGTCGGGGGTGCGGATTGCTCGAGCTCAAAAGTTCATGACCAGTCTGGGCAACATGGTGAAACCCTGTCTCTACAAAAAATACAAAAATTAGCCAGGTGCGGTGGTGAACACCTGTAGTCCCAGCTACTCAGGAGGCTGAGGTGGGAGGATCACTTGGGCCCAGGACATTGAGGCCACAGTGAGCCATGATTGCACCACTGCACTCCAGCCTGGGTGACTAAGGGAGAGACACTGTCTCAATCAATCAATCAATCAATCAAGTAATTGTCAAAATGATCTGATTTTCCATGACAAGGTAGTGGTATAGATATTAATAACACAATATCTAAAAGAGGAACTGAGGCTTGGAGAGGTGACATCACCTGCCTAAGGTCACATGATGAGTGTCCTACCTGGATTTGAACTCAGGTTACACCAGTGCTAAAGCTCTAAGCTCAGAATCTCCCTCCTTCCCCACCCTTTATGCGGCTGTCCTTAGTTCTTGAACACCTGCATGCTCCTTTCCCTCCCCCAGCCACAGCCCTGACCTCATTCCTGCTGAAGGCCCCAGGGGCCTGGCTGAGCTCACAGTTCTGGCCACAGATCCACAGAGGCGACACCCTGTCTGAAGCCACTGGGGATTCTTTTCACTAGTTTGTCCTGTATTCCTGGGCTCGGAGGGTCTTGGGAACTCTCTGCCTGTCCTCTCCCAAAACATGGACTTTGGACTTTGGGATATCACCCCTCTTCTGTCCCTGCCCATTTTCTGTGCCCTTTGGTAGGGGCTCACTGGGATTATAACAGTAATCATGAATGACTTTTTTTTTTTTTTTTTTTTTTTTGAGATGGAGTCTTGGTCTGTCACCCAGGGTGGAGTGCAGTGGCACAATCTTGGCTCACTGCAACCTCTGCCTCCCGGGTTCAAGCGATTCTTCTGCCTCAGCCTCCCGAGTAGCTGGGACTACAGGCACGTGCCACCATGCCCAACTAATTGTTGTATTTTTAGTAGAGATGGAGTTTCACCATATTGATCAGGCTGGTCTTGAACTCTTGACCTTGCGATCCACCTGTCTTGACCTCCCAAAGTGCTGGGATTACAGGCGTTAGCCACCACACCCAGCCATTTCCTTTTTTAACAGATGGGTTTGCTCTGTCACTGGCTGGAGTGCAGTGGCACAATCACAGCTCACTGCAGCCTTGAACTCCCGGCCTCAAGCAATCCTCCCACCTCAGCCTCCTGAGTAACTAGGACCACAGGCATGTGCCACCACACCCAGCTAATTATTATTATTATTATTTGTAGAGATGAGGTTCCCCCTATGTTTCCCAGGCTGGTCTTGAGCTTCTGGGCTCAAGTGTTCCACCTGCCTTGGCCTCCCAAAGTGGAAGGATTTGCAGATGTGAGCCACTGCACCGGGCATGGGTGACATTTCTTGAGCCACACTGGACAAGATGAGCCTCGTTATTACTATTTTTCAGATGAAAAAACTCAGAAGTTAAATGTCTTACCTAGATGGCCCAGACAGAATTCCAGAGCTGCCTCTTCCAGGAAGCCATTCCTGACAGCCCTCCCCTAAATGCTGAAGAGATAACTATTTAGTCTGAGCACCCCATGGATATGCCCAGGACAGTGAGCTCCCTGAGGGCAGGGGCTAGGTCAGGTTGATTGCTGTCTGCCCTATACCTGACATAATAGGTGCTCAATAAACACTTGTTGACTGACTGACTGACTGAATGAATGAATGATAGGGCTGATCTCTTTTCTCCTCTTGGGTCCTGAGAAGTTTGGGGAATCAGGCAAGTCTGAGTTTGAATCTTTGCTCTGCCACTTCCTGGCTGTGTAGCCTTGGCCCAGTTACCTAACCTCTCTGAGCCTCTGTTTCCCTCTCTGCAAAATAGAGGTACAGTCTGTGGGAGGGTTGGAGAGGACCTACAATGACCGGCACATAGTAGGTACTCTATGAACAGTCCTGTAGAGAGACGATTCAGGTCCTCCCTGGAGTCAGCCTGTCTGGGGTTCAAACCTCCGCTCCAACACTGTGACCAGGTTGTATGACCTTGGACAAATCACTTTTCCTCTCTGGACCTCATCTTCCAAATACGTATTTGGAATAATATTAGCACCAATTACTTGGTTGTAGTAAGAACTAAAGGAGGCAGTCTGCATAGTAAATCCTCCATAAACACGGGCTTCTGTGACCTAGGGTGAGCTCCTGGAGGACAGACAGGTGTCCCATTTTTTCCACCCCACCCCAGAACCTTGCTCAGTGCCAGACACATAGTAGGGGCACAGATTGCTGAAGGAACTGAGTCTCCATTTCTGTGGCTACGGGGCGTAGACCCAGAGAGCCAGGGCAGGCTTCCAGAACGCCCTCCCCCAACAGGCCGACTCTCCTGTTTGTCCATCTCATTTCCCAGCTAGGTGGAGGCAGAGCAGCAGCCCAGCCCTGGCCTTCTCTGCCAAGCCTGGTGGGGGCCAGCGGCAGCTGCTCCTTCAGGGAACAGCCGGGGATGGAGGCTGGGAAGGAAGGGAGGTCTGGGGAGGTGGAAGCCCCTCCATAGTTAGCCCAAGGCCCCCAGGGGAACAAGCTACTCAGCCAGGAGAGCTGGGGTTCAAGGCTACCAACTGTACTTATAGCTGTATGACCATGGACGCCTCGCTCCACCTCTCTGAGCCTTGCTTCCTGTGCTGTGGGGCTGGTGGCCTCATAGCATTGTTAGGAAGCAGATGAAGCGTGAAGCATACAGTAAGTGCTCCATAAATGTACCGATCATTGCTGCCCCTCTGACTTGTTGCAGTATAGCACCTGTCTTCTACAGATGGGGAAACTGAGGCCCAGAGAGAGGCAGTGACTTGTCCAAGGTCACAGAGCCTGTCTCTTGCTGGTTCCAGCTTCGGCCTTAGCCATTCTCCCTGCTCAACCCAAAGCTCAGCAGGGATGGGCTCCTGGGTGGACCAGGCAGGGGGTTCCCTTGGGCTGAGGGGGCAGGAAGGTAGGGGTGGAGGAAGGCTTCGACAAAACAGCCCCAGCCGGGGGCGGTGGTTCATGCCTGTAATCCCAGCACTTTGGAAGGCCAAGGCAGGCAGATCACCTGAGGTCAGGATTTTGTGGCCAACATGGTGAAACCTCCTCTTTACTAGAAATCCAAAAAATGTCCGGGCATCTGGCACACCTGTAATTCCAGCTACTCAGGAAGCTGAGGCAGGAGAATCACTTGAACTTGAGAGGCAGAGATTGCAGTGAGCTGAGATCGCACCGCTGCACTGCGCCACTGCACTCCAGCCTGGGTGACAGAGTGAGACCCTGTTTCAAAACAAAACAAAACCAGAAATAGCCCCTCTGATGAAGGCCTTCTGGCTGCCAAACACTTTCGTTGTTTTCTCATTAATTCTGAAAACATTATTAAAATGGTATTATTCTTAATATTCCCATTTTACAGATGAGAAAACTGAGGCTCAGAGAGTTGCCTAAGCACACAGTGGGAAGAGGGAGGCTCTTGACTCCAGCCCCAGATCTGTCTGTTGAATGAAGGAAGAGACAGTGGCCCATTCAGGGGTGCACAGCGAGCTCTGTGGTTTGGTGAGTTCAGTCTGTCTCCCCCACCCCCAGATGACAGGTGAGAGGAGGACACAATGCCAGCAGCTCCTGGGCTTGGGATGTCATAGAAACTCCCAAAGGGGAGGAGAAAGCCCTGTCACCCTTGCTCCACCCCCACAGGTCGCAGAAGCTGCTCAGGGATGGCAAATGGGCGTGGAAGTGGCCTCCACAGCCCCAGGGGGCAGGGCAGGGACGCTCTGGGCCGGATGGGGGTGCCGGGCGCTGCCTCCCGCGACCACGCCCACAGGGTGCTCTGCTGCCCGCTGGACCTCCGCGCAGTGCCTTCGTCGAACCGATGCAGACACCCACCGGGCCACATCCCCCGAACTCCGGGGACCCCCTCCACCTGCCCAGCCTGGGCCTGGAGGTGCGACGGCCCGTCGTGTACCGTCTGGAGGAGGTGGCGCGCTGCCTGCACCTCCTGGAGCTCTCCAGCTCCGAGGGTCCCGGCTGCGGGCCCTGCGTGTCTGCCGGCCTCCAGGTGCACAGGCTCCAGAGCGCCTCCCAGGGGACTCCGGGAGGCGCCTTTGCTTCCGATTCCCCTAGAGGGGACCAGCCAGTCCCAAGGTCCAACAGGAAGAAGGCAGAAAACCCCACACGAAAAGGTGAGCGCCACTGGGGGGCTTTCTTCCCTCCATTGGACCCACAGATTCTAGGCACAGTTATCCCTGAGGGCATCCGTGGGTCTGCATTCTCAGTATTGCTGTCCCCTTGCCCTGTGGTTTCTGGCAAACTGGGTCTGGCCCTCTCTGACCCTCAGTTTCTTTATCTCTGCCACCAGAGATAAAGGGATTGGACTTTGGTTTTTCACTCTTAAAACTGAAGACAAGACCTCATTTCTGTGGGAGGAGGGCTCCACCTGTGGGATTATAAGAAGAGCATCTGGGCCATATAAATCTTTTCCCTTTCCCCCCAAAAAATAGCTACGGAGCTACTTCTAGGGTTACAATATCTAATTCTTACAAAAACCCTCCCTGGGAAATGCTGTTACCTTATTTTATAGAAATGAAAACTGAGGTTGGGCATGATGGCTCATGCCTGTAATCCCAGCACTGTGGGAGGCCAAGGTGGGCAGATCACTTGAGGTTGGGAGTTTGTGATCAGCCTGGCCAACATGGTGAAACTCTGTCTCTACTAAAAATACAAACATTAGCCAGTCGTGGTGGCAAGGACCTGTAATTCCAGCTACTCTGGAGGCTAGGAGAATCGCTTGAACCCGGGAGGTGGAGGTTGCAGTGAGCCGAGATTGCGCCATTGCACTCCAGCCTGGGTGACAGAGCGAGACTCTTGTCTCAAAATAAAAAAAGAGAGAAAAGAAAAGAAAAAACTGAGCTCATAGTGAGTGGGTTCAAGTTGCAGAAATGGGGTTTGAACCTCCACCCTCCTTCTAGGCCTGTCTGACTTCAAAGCCCTGTGCTTTTTCCACTAATAATGCAGATTGTCTCCATGAAAGCCACACAGGCTGGATTCTCAGCAGGAATGGCCAGGGACCCTCGCTCTTGTCCTCTTGTCGGTGCCACCCCTCAGCTCTCTGAGGCCACTGCCCTGCAGGATCCTTGGGGATCCCTGGGGAACACCTCTCAGCTGATGTGGACAGGGTATCACTGGTACAGCCTCATGCCATGACCCAAAGCTTCCAAATGGAATAGAGTAGGGCCCCCATCACAGAAGTCCAACAGGGACCCCTGAATGGGGCATGAACGAGTGAGGGGAAGAAATGGGGGTTGTGTGGGGAGTTGGGTGTGGGAGTGTTCCTACCTGAGTAAAGAACTGATGGGCCAGGCCGGGCGCGGTGGCTCATGCCTGTAATCCCAGCACTTTGGGAGGCAGAGGCGGGCAGTCACAAGGTCAAGAGATTGAGATCATCCTGGCCAATGGTGAAACCCCATCTCTACTAAAAATAGAAGAAAAAAAAATTAGCTGGGCATGGTGGTGCGAGCCCGTAGTCCCAGCTACTCGGGAGGCTGAGGCAGGAGAATCGCTTGGACCTGGGAAGCAGAGGTTGTAGTGAGCAGAGATCATGCCACTGCACTCCAGCCTGGTGATAGAGCGAGACTCAAAAAAGAAGAACTGATGGGCCAGGTGCGGTGGCTCACCTCATGCTTGTATCCCAGAGCTTTGGGAGGCTGAGGCAGGCAGATCACTTGAGGTGCAGGAGTTCAAGACCAGCATGGCCACCATGGCGAAACCCCGCCTCTATTAAAAGTACAAAAATTAGCCGAGCGTGGTGGCAGGTGTCTGTAATCCCAGTTACTCGTGAGGCTGAGGCATGAGAAATGCTTGAACCCAGGAGGTGGAGGTTGCAGTGAGCTGAGATTGCGCCACTGCACTCTAGCCTGGGAGACAGAGCAAGACTCGGTCTCAAAAAAAAAAAAAAAAAAAAAGGCGGGGCGAGGGGGCTCAACGCCGTAATCCCAGCACTTTGGGAGGCCGAGACGGACGGATCACGAGGTCAGGAGATCGAGACCATCCTGGCTAACACGGTGAAACCCCGTCTTTACTAAAAAATACAAAAAACTAGCCGGGCGAGGTGGCGGGCGCCTGTAGTCCCAGCCACTCGGGAGGCTGAGGCAGGAGAATGGCGTAAACCCGGGAGGTGGAGCTTGCAGTGAGCTGAGAACCGGCCACTGCACTCCAGCCTGGGCGACAGAACGAGACTCCGTCTCAAAAAAAAAAAAAAAGAAAAAAGAAAAAAGAACTGGTGCAAAGGCCTGGAGGTAGAGGTGAGCGCCCCAGCTTCCACAAACTCTAAGCAGCCAGGGTCACAGGTGGGCAGACCATGCGAAGCCTTGTAGATCACGGGACTTGACCCTGAGGGCTCTGAGGAGCCAAGGTGAAACCCCATCTCTACTAAAAATAGAAAAAAAAAATTAGCTGGGCATGATGGCGCGAGCCTGTACCATCCTCAAGTGGGAAGATCACTTGAGTCCAGGAATTCGAGACCAGCCTGAGCAACAGGGTGAAACCACTTCTCTACAGAAAATACAAAGGCATCGTGGCGCACACCTGCAGTCCCAGCTACTGCAAAGAGGTGTGGTCAGCTTTTCCCTCTAGAGCTGCACTGTCCCATACGGCAGCCACTAGTTAAATAAATTAAAATTAAATTAAATTAATTTAAATAAATCAAATATTAAAACAGTTAATTAAATAAATTAATTTAAATAAAACTAAATGAGAAATTCTGTTCCTTTGTCACACGTGCCCTGTTTTAAGTGCTCAATGGCTACCTGTGGCTACCCTATTGGACAGCACAGATAGAGAACATTTCCAGCATTGCAGAAAGTTCTATAGACAGCACAGTGCTAGAGTTCACACAGGGTTCTGGGTGGGAAGTGTTTTGTGGAGACCAGTGAGGATGGGTTCCAAGGATTCAGGGAGAGATGTACGTGCCCAGTGTCTCCCATGGTCCCTGGAATACAGCAGGTGCACAATGAAAGACCACTGAATGGATGAATGGCCTGGATTAGAGTGGGATGGTGGGACGGAGGTGAGAGGATGATGGCAGGAGAACTGTAGAAGGCTAAATTTTTTGTTTTTTGTTGTTGTTGTTGTTGTTATTGTTGTTTGTTTTTTGAGATGGAGTCTCACTCTGTCACCAGGCTGGAGTGCAGTGGAGCGATCTCAGCTCACTGCAACCTCTGCCTCCCGGGTTCAAGCGATTCTCCTGCCTCAACCTCCCAAGTAGCTGGGACTACAGGCGTGCACCAGCGTGCACAGCTAATTTTTGTATTTTTAGTAGAGATGGGGTTTCACCATGTTGGCCAGGATGGTCTCGATCTCTTGACCTCATGATCCGCCCACCTTGGCCTCCCGAAGTGCTGGGATTACAGGCATGAGCCACCGCGCCCGGCCTAAATTGGTGGGCCTTGGTGACTGGTGAACGACGAGGGAAGCACCTCGGTCTGGCGTGGGCAGCTGAGTGGACAGTGGGGTGTTTCCTGAGATGGGAACCCAGGAGGGAAGTCAAGTGTCAGGACGGGGATAAGGTCCCACCTGAGGGGCCTGTGGAACTGCCACACGGAGATGTCTGGGAGGCCACTGGCTGCTCGGCCCTGGCGGTGTGGGCCCGGCGGATTGGGGAATGCATGGGCCTGCCTAGGAGAGGATGAAACTGCACGTAGAAGGAGCAGGGAGAGGGCTCTGGGGACACGAACATTGGAGAGGTGGCCAGAGGGAGAAAGAGGAAAGGCAGCAGAGAGCAGTGCCGGGTCAGGCCTGTAAACCCGGACTGGGAGGCCCTGGATCCAGCCCTAGGAATTTGTCGGTGACCTTGGAAAGAGAAGATTCAGGGTGGGGAGAGAGAAGGAGCTAAAGCAGAAGCGAAGAGGAGGAGGCAGCAAGTGGGCTACGACTCTTGAAAAGTTTGTTGGTGAAGGGGTTAAGACTGGTACTGAAGGTCGATGCAAGGTTAGGGGAGATAATTTTTCCCTTGAGATGGAAAAGATCTGACCTTGTTCACAGGTTAAGAGAAAACGTGTGTGTATCGGGGGTGTTGCCTAAGGGAAAGACCAGTTCATAAATGGTATTTGTAACATGCTTGTAGGCTGAGGTGGCTCACACCTGTAATGTCAGTACTTTGGGAAGCCATGGGGGAAGGATCACTTGAGTCCAGGAATTCGAGACCAGCCTGAGCAACAGGGTGAAACCACTTCTCCACAGAAAATACAAAGGCATCGTGGTACACACCTGCAGTCCCAACTACTCAGGAGGCTGAGGCAGGAGGATCGCTTGAACCCAGAAGGTCCAGAAAGCAGTTAGCCATGATCATGCCACTACACTCCAGCCTGGGCAACAGAGTGAGACTCTATCTCAAATAGAAAAAAAACAACCAACCAACCAACAAAAACTCAGCATGCTTGAGAGTGTGCACCAGTTCGTACAGTGATCTTCTGAACATCCCAGCGAGGGACAGTCTTCTTATTTATCCCCATTTCAGAGATGAAGAAACTGAGGCCCAGCATGGCTCAGCAGTTTCCCCCACAGTCACACTGGGCAGTTTTTCCTAATGTGCACAAAAACTTCATCCAGGCCAGCAGGATCTGGTTTTGAATCTGGTTCCTTAGGCTCTGCTCCCAGGTTAGACCCCATGCTTTTCCTCCATTCTGTTTTGCTGTTGTTGTTGTTTTGTGTTTTGTTGTTTTCAGACAGACTCTTGCTCTATTGTCCAGGCTGGAGTACAGTGGTGTGATCTTTGCTCACTGCAATCTCTGCCTTCTGGGCTCAAGTGATTCTCCTGCCTCAGCCTCTCGAGTGGCTGGGATTATAGGCATGTGCCACCATGGCTGGCTATTTTTTTTTTTTTTTTTTTTTTTTTTGTATTTTCAATAGAGACAGGGGTTTTGCCATGTTGGCCAGGCTGGCCCCGAACCCGTGACCTCGAGTGATCTGCCCACCTCAGCCTCCCAAAGTGCTGGGATTACAGGTGTGAGCCACTACACCCAGCTTTTTCCTCCTTTCTGGACAAACAAACCACAAAGTGACTGGGCGCCGTGGCTCATGCCTGTAATCCCAGCACTTTAGGAGGCCGAGGTGGGTGGATCACTTGAGGTCAGGGCTTTGAAATCAGCCTGCTCAACAAGGTGAAACCCCATCTCTACCAAAAATACAAAAATTAGCCAGGTGTGGTGGCATACGCCTGTAATCCCAGCTACTCAGGAGGCTGCGACAGGGGAATTGCTTGAACCTGGGAGGCGGAGGTTGCAGTGAGCCGAGATCATGCCACTGCACTCCAGCCTGGGCGACAGAGCAAGACTCCATGTCAAAAAAACAAAACAAAACAAAATAAAAACAAAAACAAAACCACAAAGTGATAAAAAAATTGAAGCACCAAAATTCCCAAGTGGAAATAATTTAGCCAGAGAGCATGAGCAAGGGAAGTCGCTCACAGTACTGCAGTATTTTCAGAGTTACAACATTTACATCCTGCCGTAATCTCCTTCCCCAAATAGGATGTCTTCTGAATTTGCAATAATATAATAATTATGGCAACTATTTTTAATGCTCTTATTAGGTTATATACCTTGCTAAGCATTTAAATGTGATCTCATTAACTCTTGCAGCAACCATGAGAGAGTTAGGCTGTATTACTCTTTCTTTTTTAAGGTTAGCAATGGAGGCACAGAGAGGTGAAGTGACTTGCTCAGGGCCACACAGTACATCTTTGGCAGAGATGGAAGTCAAAGCAGGGTCTGTTTGGCACCACAGCTTGTGCCCATCTGTCAAACTACTTTATTAGTGTTAAAATCATAGCAGAAAGGCTTGTTATTCTGTCACATCTGGCTTGCTGACTGAGGTGGGGGAAAAGTTAGCGTCCCATTCTATCAGCTGATCAGCCTCTTCTTCCTTAAGGATATAATTGTCCTAAACCCCAGAAAAGGATGCCATTGGGTCTGCAGGGACTGCAGCAGTCTGGCTGGAAGAAACCTGTATTTTCAGCCAACTTCAATGGCTCACGCCTGTAATCCCAGCACTTTGGGAGGCCAAGGCAGGTGGATCACTGGAGGTCAGGAGTTTGAGACCAGCCTGACCAACATGGTGAAACCCTGTCTCTACTAAAAATACAAAACTTAGCCAGGCGTGGTGGCAGGCACCTGTAATCCCAGGTACTCAGGAGGCTGAGGCACGAGAGAGAATCACTTGAACCTGGGAGTTAGAGGTTGCAGTGAGCTGAGATCCTACCACTGCACTCCAGCCTGGACAACAGAGTGAGACTCCATCTAAGAAAGAAAGGAAAAAGAAAGATAAGAAAGGAAAGGAAGGGAAGGGAGGGGAGGGGAGGGGAGACAAACCTGTATTTTCATCTGCAAGAAGCTTTTTGAAACTTAGGAGCCTTAGGGAAACAGGGACAGGCAGAGCCACAGATTTCTTCCAGAAATGGTCTCCTTTTCTTTGCAATCCCTGGATAATGAATGTGTTGAGGTCAAGAAAAATGACTGGTGATTTCCCACTGAACTAGGGGAGGGGAAGAAGGAAGAGGATGAATGCCTGTTTATCATCAACAGGAGAAGGGGTAGCCCATGGCCCTGCCCTGCCCTCCCTGCCTCCCTCCCTCCCTCCCTCCCTTCCTTCCTTCCTTCCTTCTTTCCTTCCTTCCTTTCCTCCCTTCTTTCTTTCAGCGGAGTCTCGCTCTGTTGCCCAGGCTGGAGTGCAAAGGCGTGATCTCGGCCCACTGCAACCTCTGCCTGCCAGGTTCAAGCAATTCTCCTGCCTCAGCCTCCTCCCGAGTAGCTGGAATTACAGGCGCCTGCCACCATGCCCGGCTAATTTTTGTATTTTTGGTAGAGACGGGTTTCACCATATTGGCCAGGATGGTCTCGATCTCCTGATCTCGTGATCCACCTGCCTCGGGCTCCCAAAGTGCTGGGATTACAGGTGTGAGCCACTGTGCCTGGCCTCCCATGGTCTTTCCTTGTCTGGAGTGCTCAGTGTTCTAATCGGCGTAGGTGACAGAAAGGATTAGAAAGGTGGATGAGAGTCAATCCCTGGCATCTAGCTGGACAGGCTGTTGCTTAGAATCAAATCCCATTGGTGGCTGCTAAGCCTCTGATTTGAAAAGACAGTTTTGCTAAAGGGATATTTTAGTTATGTGGGTATTCAGAAGCCAAAGTGCCCAGCTTCCCTTCCCTCCCCTCCCCTCCCCTCCCCTCCCCTCCCTTCCCCTTCCCTTCCCTTCCCTTCCCTTCCCTTCCCTTCCGTTCCCTTCCCTTCTTTCTTTCTAGATGAAGTCTTTTTTTGTCACCCAGGCTGGAATGCAGTGGTGTGATCTTGGCTCACTGCAACCTCCGCCTCCTAGGTTCAAGCAATTCTCCTGCCTCAGCCTCCTGAGTAGCTGGGATTACAGACATGAGCCACAATGTCCAGCTAATTTTTGTATTTTTAGTAGACATGGGGCTTTACCATGTTGGTCAGGCTGATCTTGAACTCCTGACATCAAGTGATCCACCCACCTCGGCCTCCCAAAGTGCTGGGATTACAGGCATGGGCCACTGCACCCAGCCCCCCAGCTTCCATTGTCTAGGGAGCTAAGGAGAATGCAACTCGGGCAGAATAGATTTATTAATAAGAACCTACTTCTTTCCTTCCTGCATTTGGTCCCACACGGGGACTCTGTGAGCCTCAGTTTTCTACATATACTACGCAGCCACATGCCCAGCCACAGAAGTAATCATCGCTCACAGTGTGGTGATGTCTTCCCGGTTCTTTATCTGCGCGTCTGCGTGTATACCCATTATTCTATTGCATGGCTGTGCTGCAGTTAACCAATCTTATATAGATATCTCAAATTTCTTACCCTTACAAATAATGCTGTAATGAACATCTCTGTGCCTAAAACATTGGTAGCACCTGCCGTCCATCCTTAGGCCGGATTCTCAGAACTGGCAATGTACCTCCAAGATGGCCCCAACAACCCACCTCTTATCGTTCTCAGGCCTGCTATGCACCAAATGCTTGTGTCTCTTCTCATTGAAGCCCTAACCCCTCATATGGTGGATTTGGAGGTAATTGGGTTTGATGAGGTAATGAACATAGAGTCCCCATGATGGAATGAGTGCCCTTGTAAGAAGCTGAAGAGACCAGAGCTCACTCTCTCCACCATGCGAGGACACAATGAGAAGGCGGCCATCTGTACACCAGGAGGAGGTCCCTCACCAGAACCCAACCATGCTGGCTCCTTGTCTCAAACTTCCAGCTTCCAAAGCTGAGAGCAATAAATTGCTGTTGTTTAAACCATCCAGTCTGCAATATTCTGTTATGGCAGCTACAAACAACTAAGACACTGTCCCCGTGCAGTCGCCTTCCACCCTGAATCGGGGCTAGTCCGAGTAGACAACAGAATATGGTAGAAGTGGCCAGGCACAGTGGCTCATACCTGTAATCCCAACACTTTGGGAGGCTGAGGTGGGTGGATCACCTGAGGTCAGGAGTTCAAGACCAGCCTGACCAACATGGAGAAACCCCCATCTCTCCTAAAAATACAAAATTAGCCAGGTGTGGTGGTGCACGCCTGTAGTCCCAGCTACTCAGGAGGCTGAGGCAGGAGAATTGCTTGAACCTGGGAGGCGGAGGTTGCGGTGAGCCAAGATCGTGCCATTGCACTCCAGCGTGGGCAACAAGATTGAAACTACGTCTCAAAAAAAAAAAAAAAAAGAAAGAAAGAAAGAATATAGCAGGAGTGACCCTGTGCGACTTTCAAGGCTGGGTCATTAAAGGCATTGCAGCTTCTCCCTTGAGTTTCTTGAATTGCTCAATCTGTGAGAAGCCAGCTGCCATGCTGAGGACACCCCAACAGCCTGTGGAGACGCCCACCTGACAAGGAGCTGAGGCTTCCTGCCAACAGCCAGCACTGGCTTGTCAGCCATGTGGGTGAACTGCCTTGGAAGTGGACGTGGGATCTCAGTCAAGCCTTCATCCGATTGCAGACTCATGAAAGACCTTCAGCCAGACCCACACAGCTAGGCTGCTCCCAAATTCCTAACCCACAGGAGATAAGAGGTAATCAATGACTTTGGTGTTTTAGGCCAATATGTTCTGAGTGATTTGTTCCATAGCAGTGGAGCTAATAATACTAGATCAAAGACCAGAGCATTCTTAAGACTCATGATCTAGAATGCCATTTTTAGTTCCCTTTTATTTTCCTTTGTTTCTTTTTAGATAGACTCTCACTCTGGTTGCCCAGGCTGGAGTGCAGTGGTGCAATCTCAGCTCACTGCAGCCTCTAACTCCCAGACTCAGGTGATTCGCCCATGTTAACCTCCTGAATAGCTGGGACTACAGCCATGTACCATCATGCCTGGCTAGCTTTTTGTATTTTTAGTAGAGACAGGTTTCACCATGTTGCACAGGCTGGTCTCAAACTCCTGGACTCAAGCAATCTGCCCACCTCGAGCTCCCAAAGTGCTGGGATTACAGGTGTGAGCCACCATGCCCGGCCACTTCTCTTTTCATATCACCAGATTGTCAGTTATTTTTTGTTTTCTCTTCTTGTGTTGTCATTGTTGTATTTGAGGCGGGGTCTTGCTCTGTCACCCGTGGTGGAGTGCAGTGGCATGAGCACGGCTCACTGCAGCCTCAACGTCATGGGCTCAAGTGATCCTCCCACCTTGGCCTCCCAAAGTGTTGGGCTTACAGCCTTGAGCTGCTGCACCTGGCAAGACTGTCAGTTCTTGTACTGACAGGTAATTGGCCTGCATGATCTAAGGTGATCTCCTGATAGGAGTTCCTGTCAGCTCTGGGGATGTGGGATGTGTTTTCAAAGCCCCATGTGTGACCAACAGCCCTTTCCTCACCATTCCCATAGAAAGATTTGTTTTTTATTTGTGGCTGTGAACCTTCCAGGGCAGAATGTTCACAGTTTGTTACTTGTGCCCAGCCAAACCATCTAATAGCCAAAGCTGGGCAGCAGAGAAAGTTCAGACTGTTATAAGTGAATTGCTCTTTGCTTTCTCTGGATCCTCAAAAGCTTTTAAAGGAGTATAAACACAAACAGCTGGCTTGGGCCAGGCGTGGTGGCTCACGCCTGCAACCCAGGCACTTTGGGAGGTTGAGGTGGGAGGATGGCTTGAGCCCAGGAATTTGAGACCATCCTGGGCAACATATCAAGACCCCATCTCTGAAAAAAACCAAAAAACAAAAAACAGCTGGCTTGTTAAATAATACTTCGGCCGAGCATGGTGGCTCACACTTGTAATCCCAGCACTTTTGGGAGGCTGAGGCAGGCAGATCACCTGAGGTCAGGAGTTCGAGGCCAGCCTTGCCAACATGATGAAATCCTGTCTCTACTAAAAATACAAAAATTAAGAGCAGGCGCGGTGGCTCACCCCTGTAATCCCAGCACTTTGGGAGGCCAAGATGGGCAAATCATGAGGTTAGGAGTTCGAGACCAGCCTGACCAGCATGGTGAGGCCCCTGTCTCTACTAAAAATACAAAAATTAGCCAGGTGTGGTGGTGCGCACCTGTAATCCCAGATACTCAGGAGGCTGAGGCAGGAGAATCACTTGAACCGGGGAGGCGGAGGTTGCAGTGAGCTGAAATCACGCCACTGCACTCCAGCCTGGACAACAGAGTGAGATTCCATCTCAAAAAAAAAAAAAAAAAAAAAAATACAAAAATTAGCTGGGTGTGGTGGTGTGCGACTGTAATCCCAGCTGTTGGGGAGGCTGAGGTGGGAGAATTGCTTGAACTTGGGAGGCGGAGGCTGCAGTGAACCAAGATCGCGCTATTGGATTCCAGCCTGGGCAACAGAGTGAGACCGCGTTTCAAACAAGAAAGAAAGGAAGGAAGAAGTAATTCTTCGTCAGAGGCCATACAACCAGGATAAGGGTTATAATGAGGAAGTCAGCTTCCGTTTTCATGGCTCATGTACTGAACAGATGCCCCATTTGATGTACAGACCCGGGGACCTGCATGGGCATGTAGAGACATATCCAGGGCTCCATTCCTTACATCACTAAGATGCCCAGTAAATATTTCATACCTGGTGAACCTGTTGGGCTTTGGGAAAATTCAGATGAATGGAAATCATGGTCGTCCCTGCACTTGAGGTTGTTCACAGAGGCAGTAAATGGAGCAAAAAGTCCACAGATGTTGTAGTTTGAAGTAGGTTCAAATCCCAGCTGCGTGAGGTGATGTGCACCTGTAATCCCAGCTACTCGGGAGGCTGAAGCACGAGATTCACTTGAACCCGAGAGGTAGAGGTGGAGGTTGCAGTGAGCCGAGATCACGCCACTGCACTCCAGCCTGGGTGACAGAGCAAGACTCCGTCTCAAAAAAAAAAAAAAAAAAATCCCAGCAGCATCTTCTAAAAGCTGTGTAACCCTGGATAGATTCCTGGACCTCTCTGAACCTTAGTTTCTCTCTCTCTATATATATATATATATTTTTATTATTATTATTATTATTTTTTAAGACGGAGTCTTGCTCTGTCGACCAGGCTGGAGTGCAGTGGCGTGATCTCGACTCACTGCAACCTCCGCCTCCTGGGTTCACGCCATTCTCCTGCCTCAGCCTCCCGAGTAGCTGGGACTACAGGTGCCTGCCACCATACCTGGCTATTTTTTTTTTTTTGTATTTTTAGTAGAGACGGGGTTTCACTGTGTTAGCCAGGATGGTCTTGATCTCCTGACCTTGTGATCTGCCCACCTCAGCCTCCCAAAGTGCTGGGATTACAGGCATGAGCCACCACACCTGGCATATTTTTTATTTTTTATTTTTGAGACAGGGTCTCATCTTTCATCCAGGCTGGAGTGTAGTGGCATGATCACGGCTCACTGCAGCCTCGACCTCCCAAGCTCAGATGATCCTCCCACCTCAGCCTTCCATGTAGCTGGGACTACAGGCTCACACCACCATGCCCGGCTAATTTTTTTTTTTTTTTTTTTGTAGAGATGGGTTCCTGCCACGTTACCCAGGCAAGTCTTGAACTCCAGAGCTCAAGCAATCTGCCTGCCTTGGCCTCCCAAAGTGCTGAGACTACACAAGAGCCACTGTGCCCAACCAGTTTTATCGTGTGTGTGTGTGTGTGTGTATGGGGGTGGGGTGGGAGGTTGTGGTGGTGGTGTTGTTTTGAGACAGGATCTCGTTCTGTTGCCTAGGCTGGAGGGCAGTAGTACAATCACAGCTCATTGCAGCCTTCATCTCTCCAGTTCGAGTGATGCTCCTGCCTCAGCCTCCCAAGTAGCTGAGACTATAGGCATGTACCAACACACACAACTATTTTTTTAAATTTTAAAATTTTAAATAGAGACAAGGTCTTGCTATGTTACCCAGGCTGGTCTTGAACTCCTTAGCTCACACAATCCTCCTGCCTTGGCCTCCCAAAGTGCTGGGATTACAGGGATGAGCCACCATGCCCAGCCTCTTTTTAAAGGAGGGAATAATTGTCTCTATCTATTTGAGATGTTTTGAGGAAACATGAGCTATGCATGTGAAACACTTAGTACCTGGCCTAGCACGTGGCACGTGTTTAACAACTGCTGAGTTTATTACTGTTAGCAGGAAAATGTCCCGTGGTGTGCTGGATGGGCTCATGTGACAAAATTATACCCATCTTTGAACTCCAGCTGCATTCTGGGATCAAATGCCTTCACCACTCTAAGCCTCAGTTTCTTGATCTGTAGAATAGGTCTAATCAGTGTACCTTGCTGGGTGTTTGTGCAGTTTAGATGGGGCAATGTATATATACGGATGCTTAGCACACAGGTAGCATTTGCATTAGTAGGAAAGACAATCAGAAGAGCAAATAATTGCAATACAGTGTGATAAATGTAGTAGCAAAAGTCTTTACATAGGTTTTTGTTTTGTTTTGTTTTGAGACAGAGTCTCACTCTGTTGCCAGGATGGAGTGCAGTGGTGCGATCTTGGCTCATTGCAACCTCTGCCTCCCGGGTTCAAGTGATTCTTCTGCCTCAGCCTCCTGAGTAACTGGGACTACAGGCGCCTATCACCAGACCCGGCTAATTTTTGTATTTTTAGTAGAGATGGGGTTTCACCATGTTGGCCAGGATGGTCTCAATCTCCTAACCTCATGATCTGCCCATGGCT
The DNA here is from genome assembly GCF_002776525.5 of Piliocolobus tephrosceles. Classification (NCBI taxonomy): domain Eukaryota; kingdom Metazoa; phylum Chordata; class Mammalia; order Primates; family Cercopithecidae; genus Piliocolobus; species Piliocolobus tephrosceles. The sequence continues at coordinate 106,295,873 of NC_045443.1, read as the reverse complement.
TCTGGAAGTTCCAGGACTATCTGTCCACGGCACAGGATCCTGTCTCTGCAGGCCAGAGTTCCTGCACTAAAGTCAAATGAGGACTTCCTCTTTAAGGTCCTGGCTATACAAATGGATTGCAGACTGATTTCTCAGAAATCACATTCCGGCCTTAAAACCCATGTAAAGGGCTGGGCGTGGTGGCTCATGCCTATAATCCCAACACTTGGGGAGGCCGAGGCCAGGAGTTTGAGGCCAGGAGTTTGAGGCCAGCCTGTGCAACACAGCGAGATCCCACCTCTAAAAAATAAAAACAAAACAAAATAAAGAGCCTGTCAGACCAAATGAGACAGGTGCAGTGGTAGACAAATATAGTCCCAGCTACTGAGGAGGGTGAGGCAGGAAAGTTGCTTGAGCCCGGAGTTTGAGGCTGCAGTGTGCTGTGATTGTACCTGGGAATAACCACTTCTCTATAGTCTGGGCAATATAGCGAGACCCCATCTCTTTAAAAAAAAAAAAAAAGAAAAGAAAGTATCTGTCAGACCAGGGTGCAAAATTCAGCTCTACCACTGACTTAGCTAAGTGAAATTCATCAATGAAGTCACCTCTTTGAGCCTCAGTGTCCTCATCTGTAAAATCATGTTAATAATGACAGCTAGCATGCACTGAGGGTCAGCCATATGCCACATCTTGTTTTAAGTAATTCACCTTTTTTTTTTTTTTTTTTTTTTGAGACAGAGTTTTGCTCTTGTTGCCCAGGCTGGAGTGCAATGGCACAATCTCGGCTCACCGCAACCTCCGCCTCCCAGGTTCAAGCGATTCTCCTGCCTCAGCCTCCCGATTAGCTGGGATTACAGGCATGCTCCACCACGCCCGGCTCATTTTGTATTTTTAGTAGAGATGGGGTTTCTCCATGTTGGTCAGGCTGGTTGCAAACTCCCAACCTCAGGTGATCTGCCTGCCTTAGCCTCCCAAAGTGCTAGGATTACAGGCGTGAGCCACCATGCCCAGCAAGTAATTCACATTTACTAGCTTCTTTACTCTTCATAATAGCCCCATGAACTAGGTACTATGGTTATATCCCCATTTTACAGATGAGAAAGATGTGGCACAGGGAAGTCAGATCACTTGCTGGTAAATAGCCAAGCCAGGAGTTAAACCCAGGCAGCCTGAGTTCTCAAGCAGTGCTCTTCACTTTTAACTCTGCTACTTTGTTTATTTTTTATTTTTTTGAGAGAGAGAGTCTTGCTCTGTCTCCCAGGCTGGAGTGCAGTGGCACCATCTTGGCTTACTGCAACCTCCGCCTCCCAGATTCAAGTGATTCTCGTGCCTCACCCTCCATAGTAGCTGGGATTACAGGCGTGCACCATCACACCCAGCCAATTGTTTCTTATTTTTAGTGGAGATAGGGTTTCGCTATGTCGGCAGGCTGGTCTCAAACTCCTGAGCTCAGGTGATCCACCCGCCTCAGCCTCCCAAAGTGCCGGGATTACAGGTGTGAGCCACCGTGCCCGGCTGTCTCTGCAGCTTTATATTCCACCCAGTGGGATTTAGGGGAGGATAAAAAGGACAATGTGTGTACAGTGGTGACCTAAGTGTCTCCAATGCAGGGCATGCTCGGTAAAGGGAGCTGCTGGGTATTTTTGCTATTCTTATTCTGTCTTGTCTAAAGAAAGTGTTTTTTTATTCATACATATTTTAGAAAGGTCATACATCTGTAGCGCCCTTTGCTGGCCATCAGATGGACAGAGCAGATGGCCAGGACCCAGTGGAGCATGATGAACCCTTAAGAGTCCCCCAGTGAATGGTGTGATCTCAAAGAGGCTACATCCTCCAGCGTGCCATGTGGGTCTCTACCCCATGATCCAGACTGGGTGGATCTCTGCAGACCTTCTAAGCATCTGATTACAGGTCCCATGCAGTAATGAGGCCAAGGTCACGGCCCGGGTCTCCCAGGGGGCCACTGGGCTGAGGTGGTGAGCACAGCTCTCACTCTTCCAGCTGCCTCATTCATGCTGGGCCCTGCTTCAGGCAGCTGGAGATGGCAGAGGGGAACCCACTGCATGGTAGAGGGAAAGACATTGAGTGTTGGCTCTGTGGTCTTGGCCAAGCCTCTATGAGCCTCAGTTTCTTCATCCCTAAAGTGGAAAGATTACGTATTTGTATTTGTTATCTATTGCTGTCTAACAAACCATCCCCAGGTGTTTGTGGCTTAAAACTATAGCATTTATGTAGCTCACCATTCTGGGGTCTGGTTTGGCTGGGAGTGTGCCAGCTGGAAGGTCAGCTAATGTCTAATAGTCTAGGGTGGCCTCCCTCACATGTCTGGTGGTTGACAGCTGTGGGCTGGGATGATGGGGTATGCCTGGGCCTTGGGACTCTCATTCTCCAGCAGAAGAGCCTGAGCTTCTTCAGTTGGTGGCTGGGATTCAAGTGCAGCAAGAGAGACCAAGCTCCATATGCAAGCTCTTTTTAAGCTCCTGTTTGTGTCACATTCACTGATATCCCTTTGGCCAAGGTATGGCCCGTGGTCAAGGCCAGAGTCAGGGTAGAAGGCAACACCACAGGGCTCCATGCAGGAGAATAATTTATAGCTATTTTTGCAATTGACCACAGTGTCCCAGGCAGAGATTTTGGGAAGAACAAATGACAAATGGTAGGGTTCTGAGTAGTCACAAAATATTAGTGAACATTTGGCTGGGCGCGGTGGCTCATGCCTGTAATCCCAGCACTTTGGGAGGCCAAAGTGGGAGGATCACTTGAGGGTCGGGAGTTCAAGACCAGCTGGTCAACGTGGCGAAACCTCGTTTCAACTAAAAATACAAAAATTAGCCAGGAGCAGGCATGGTGTCTCACACCTGTGATCCCAGCACTTTGGGAGGCCGAGGCAGGTAGATCACCTGGGTCAGGAGTTTGAGACCAGCCTGGCCAACATGGTGAAACCCTGTCTCTACTAAAAATACAAAAATTAGCCTGGTGTGGTGGCAGGTACCTGTAATCCAGCTACTCAGGAGGCTGAGTCAGGAGAATCACTTGAACCCAGGAGGCAGAGTTTGCATTGAGCTGAGATCGTGCCATTGCACTCCAGCCTGGGCAATAACAGTGAAACTCCGTCTCAAAAAAAAGAAAAAGAAAGAAAAATTAGCCAGGTGTGATGGTGCACGCCTGTAATCCCAGCTACTCAGGAGGCTGAGCCATGAGAATCATTGAACCCAGGAGGTAGAGGTTGCAGTGAGCCGAGATCATGCCACTGCACTCCAGCCTGGACAAGAGATCAAGACTCCATCTTAAAAAAGTAAAATAAAATAAAAATAATAGCAAACATTAACTGGAACATAATGGGGCTCCAATTTGTTGCATGAACAGTCCTCACTTTCCAGGCAAAGAAATGTGGTTCAGAGAGGTTGAATGACTTACCCAGGGTCACACAGCTAATTAGTGGGAGAGCTGGACTTGGAACCCAGAGCTGTCTAATTCCAAAGTTCGTGTTCACAGCAATCCCTTCTGCTGCTTCCCAGCACATGCAATTCAGTTCCAACATTAATAGGGATTAATAGAAGCCCCTATCTGGGATGCAAGCCCAGTTTCTCCATCCCTCATGAAGGCCTGACTTCATTTGAAAGAAGCCAGCTGACTGTTTTGCCTGTCATCTGTATTCCAGGATTGAGCACAGTTGAGCCTCGCACAAAGCAGAAACTAGAGAGCATTTGTTTGAATAAAAGAAATTGCCACCTATTTCCATAAGGATTTATGTATGCAGGCAGACGTGGAGGGAGCTGCTTTGCACCCCACGTTGCAAATACTAGCTCCTCCCTGCTACTAACAATTTTGGTGGCAAGATTATCCGTTTCTGAGCATATGTTCTCCCCATCTCAGCTTTCCTTAGGGAGAAAACTATTTTCTCACCTCTCAGAAAAGGACACTTAACGTAGGGAGAGAACAGATGATCTTACATCTAACTTTTCTGCTGGGAAAGGCAACAGCTGATGGGGGATATGATCAAAACCTGTAAAGGAAAAGGGAACACATTTCCAGCCACCTGAAGGAGGAGCTCATGTGTTCCCAAGGGCCCAGGCCTGGTGTGATTCATCTTGGCTTGTTCAGGGATTCTTGATTGCAGGGAAGCACATTGTGCTTGAAGTTCTGCCTGCAGCTCTGAAGCTGGGTAGAGGGACCATGCAGGCTTGTTCAATTGGTTTCTCTACTTTTGTTTATACCTGAAATTTTCCATAATTAAAAACAACAGGCCAGGTATGGTGGCTTATGCCTGTAATCCCAGCACTTTGAGAGGCCGAGGTGGGAGGATTGCTTGAGCTTAGGAGCTTAAGACCAGCCTGGCCAACACAGTGAGACCTCTGTCTCTACAACAAATACAAAAATTCACTGGGTGTGGTGGTGTGTGGCTACACTCCAAGCTCCTCAGGAGGCTGAGGCAAGAGGACTGCTTGAGCCTAGGAGTTTGAAGTTGCAGTGAGCCTTGATCGCACCACTGCACTCCACTCCATGCTGGGTGACAGACTGAGACCTTATCTCAAAACAACAAAACAACAACAGAGCAATAACTCAACAATTTGGGCATGGAGGAGAGCACAGTGCAAGTCCTGAAGTCAGAAATACCATATTATTATTGTTATTATTATTATTTTGAGACAGAGTCTCGCTGTCACCCAGACTGGAGTGCAGTGGCGCAATCTCGGTTTACTGCAACCTCTGCCTCACCAGTTCAAGAAATTCTCCTGCCTCAGCCTCCTAAGTAGTTGGGATTACAGGTGCCCACCACCACACCCAGCTAATTTTTGTATTTTTAGTAGAGACAGGGTTTCTCCATGTTGGCCAGGCTGGTCTCAAACTCCTGACCTCAGGTGATCCACCTGCCTTGGCCTCCCAAAGTGCTGGGATTACAGGCGTGAGCCACCGCGCCCAGCCTAGAAATGGTGTGTGATTCTTAGCCTCAGTTTCCTTTTCTGTAAAATGGGCATGATAATAGGCCCTATACCCTAGGATTGCTGTGAGGATTACATGAGATCTTTCCTGTAAAGCTCTTAGCCCAGGAAGAACTAATAAGGCTCCTTCTGTCCGAACAGCCAGGGTTTCTCAACCTCACTCCTATTGACATTTGGGGACTAATACTTCTTTGCTGTGGGGCGGGGTGGGAACTGTCCCATGCATTGTAAGATGTTCAGCAGCATTCCTGGGATCTATCCACTGGATACTAGGAGCACCTCCTAGTCAACAACACTCAAATACTGTCTCCAGACACTGCCAAATGTCCCCTGGGGGGAGGTGGGGAGTAAAGTTGTCCTGGGTTGAGAACCACTGGCCTAATCCTTTGTTGTTATTAATTAGCAGTAATTCTCTTTTCCTGTGAGGCTGAATATTTGATTAGTGAGGGGAGCTTGGCCAGGCTGGGCTTTGGATACTGCAGCTCTTGCCTTTGCAGACAGCACAAGCAATTGCAAGGTTTATTGCCTCAGTAATGAGATTTATGTGGATGAGCGAGCACATTTTGTGCCAAGATTCATACTTAAGTTTTGAAAAATCTGCACGAGAGCATTATCTGGAAATTTTTCCAGCTGGAGTTCTACTGAGCTTGTCAAGGGGTGACATTGGGCTCAGGATCTTGATACAATACCTTGAATTTACAGAATTCCTTTCTCTCTTAAAAAAGACATAACTTGGCTGGGCGCGGTGGCTCAAGCCTGTAATCCCAGCACTTTGGGAGGCCGAGACGGGCGGATCACAAGGTCAGGAGATCGAGACCATCCTGGCTAACATGGTGAAACTTCGTCTCTACTAAAAATACAAAAACTAGCCGGGCGAGGTGGCAGGCGCCTGTAGTCCCAGCTACTCGGGAGGCTGAGGCAGGAGAATGGCGTAAATCCGGGAGGCGGAGCTTGCAGTGAGCTGAGATCAGGCCACTGCACTCCAGCCCGGGCGACGAGACTCTGCCTCAAAAAAAAAAAAAAAAAGACATAACTTGGCCAGACATGGTGGCTCATGCCTGTAATCCCAGCACTTTGGGAGGCTGAGGCAGGAGGTTAGGAGTTTGAGACCAGCCTGGCCAACATGGCAAAAATTCTCCATCTTCAGTAGAAATATAAAAATTAGCTGGCCATGGTGTTGCACGCCTGTAGTCCCAGCTACTCAGGAGGCTGAGGCAGGAAAATTGTTTGAACCTGGGAAGCAGAGGTTGCAGTGAGCTGAGATCATGCCACTGTACTCCAGCCTGGGTGACAGAGTGAGGCTCTATCTCAAACAAACAAACAAAAAAATTTAAAAACAAAAAAGACAATAACTTTTCTGATTTCCAATAATTAAATATACTTCGCAGAAAAATTAGAAAATACAGAACAGGAAACGTGAAAAAGAAACTTACCCATTGTGATGTTTAATTTTTTTTTTTTTTTTTTTTTTTTTTTTTTTTGAGATGGAGTCTCCCTCTGTTGCCCAGAATAGATTGCAGTGGCGCAATCTCAGGTCACTGCAACCTCCATCTCCTGGGTTCAGATAATAATTCTCCTGTCTCAGCCTCCTGAGTAGCTGGGAGTATAGGTGGGTGCCACCACACCCGGCTAATTTTTGTATTTTTGGTAGAGATGGGGTTTCGTCATGTGGCCAGGCTGGTCTTGAACTCCTGACCTCAGGTGATCCACCCACCTCGGCTTCCCAAAGTGTGGGGATTGCAGGTGTGAGCCACCGTACCAGGCCAGTGATGGTTAATTTTATGTGTCAATGTAACTGGGCCACAAGATGCCCACATATCTCATTAAACATTATTTCTGGTGTGCTTGGAAAAGTGTGTTCAGAAGAGATTAACATTTGAATCAGTGGACTGAGTAAAGCAGGTGGCCCTCTCCAATATGGATCATCCAACCCACTGAGGGCCTGAGGAGAATAAAAAGGCTGAGAAAGGTTGGATGTGCTTTCCCTCTGCCTGTTTGAGCTGAGACGTCAGTCTTCTCCTGCCCTTGGAGCTCCAGAGTCTCAGGCCTTCAGACCTGGACTGGAATCTCCACCATTGGGCCTCTGGTTCTCAGACCTCTAAACTACACCACTGGCCTCTCTGTGTCTCCAGTTTGCAGATGGCAGATTGTGGCACTTCTCAGCCTCCATATTTGCATGAACCCAAACTTTGTGGTATTTTTTTGTTTGTTTGTTTTTGTTTTTGAGACAGGGTCTTGATCTGTCACCCAGGCTGGAGTACGGTGGCACAATCACGACTCACTGCAGCCTCAACCTCCCAGGCTCAAGCAATCCTCCCACCTCAGCCTCCCAAGTAGCTGGGACTACAGCTGTGCACCCCAAGCCTGGCTAATATTTGTATTTTTTGTAGAGATGAGGTCTCACTATGTTGCCAGGTCTGGTCTGGAACTCCTGGGCTCAGGCCTTCCTCCTGCCCTGGTCTCCCAAAGCGCTGGGATTACAGGCATGAGCCACCGTGCCTGGCTGGTTGAGGATTTCAGTGTATGAATTTGGGTGGAACACAAACTTTCAGACTGTGGCATACATTTTCATAGTATGTTTACTGCCACATATTTAACGTTTGTGTGCTTTTTTGGTATGACTTTTCTGTTTAAAATGATCCCCAAGTATAGTGCTAAAGTACTGTCTATCTAGTATCCCTAAGCACAAGAAGGCTGCAATGTGCCTTATGGGGAAAATACATGTGTTAGATACACTTCATTCAAACATGAGGTATTATGGTATCGGCTGTGAGTTTGATGTGAATGAATCGAAGATATATATATATATATATTTTTTTTTTTTTTTTGAGATGGAGTTTCCCTCTTGTTGCCCAGGCTGGAGTGTAATCACATGATCTCAGCTCACCGCAACCTCTGCCTCCCGGGTTCAAGCAATTCTCTTGCCTTAGCCTCCTGAGTAACTGGGATTATAGGCGTGTGCCACCAAGCCCAGCTAATTTTTAGCAGAGACGGGGTTTCTCCATGTTGGTCAGACTGGTCTTGAACTCCCAACCTCAGGTGATCTGCCCATCTCGGCCTCCCAAAGTGCTGGGATTACAGATGTGAGCCATCGTGCCCGGCTCCACAATATATATTAATCAACAATACTTTATATGGCCAGGCGTGGTGGCTCATGCCTGTAATCCTAGGATTTTGGGAGATAAAGGTGAGAGGATCACTTGAGCCCAGGAGTTTAAGACCAGCCTAGGCAATGTGGCAAAACCCCGTCTCTACCAAAAACAGAACTAGCAGGGCACGGTGGTGCATGCCTATAGTCCAGGCTACTCAGGAGGTTGAGGTGGGAGGATCACTTGAACTGGGAGAGGTTGAGGCTGCAGTGAGCCATGATTGCTCCACCGCATTCCAGCCTGGGCGACAGAGTGAGACCCTGTCAAAAAATTTAAAAAGTGGGGGGTGTCTTTAAACAGAAACACGCATAAAAATAGGTTATATACTGATTGGTTGACTAAAATGTTGTTACCGAAAGCTTGCAGGCCCCTGACCATGTATTTCCCCTAGGAGCAATGGTTTAGTATTTGGTAATTCAGTGTTCTTGGTGACTTTGTAGAAAAAGTACCATGAATAATGAGAATTGACTCTATCTGCGTATGTGATCATGAGAATTACTTTAGGATACATTTCTGGAGTGAAATTATTGGGTCTAAATAGAACACCTTTTCTGATATCTTCGGGTTTGTATCAGGTAGCTCTCACTGTGTAACAAACCTCCCCCAAATTCAGTGACTTGAAATAATAAGTATTTATTATTTATTCACAAGTTGAAAGCAGGCTGGGAGGTTTGGTTGATTTGGATTGGGCTCAGTGGGTCTCTGCAGGTCTTGCTTATGTTTGTGGTTGATGGGGGTTGGCTGGTCTAGAATAACCTCACTCATGTGTTGGAGTTGATGCTTCTCTTCTTCCAGTAAGGTTGCCTGGGCTTGTTCAAACATGGCAGCATCAGGGTTCCAGGGGAGCAAGTGGAAGTGTTCAAGATCTCTTGAGGCCTAAGCCTAGAAATGCCAGGACAGTTATTTCTGTTGCATCCTATTGGCCAAAGCAATTTAGAAGGCCAGTCGAGATTCAAGCACTGGGAAACAGATTTTGTCTCTTGATGAAAAGAGCTGCAAAGATATATTGCAAAGGGCTCAAGTGATCCTCCCACCTCAGCCTCCCAAAGTGCTGGGATTACAGGCATGAGCCACTGTACCCAGCCCAGACACTGTATTTTTCTTTTTTCTTTTTTTTCTTTTTTGAGATGAAGTTTCACTCTTGTCACCAAGGCTGGAGTGCAATGGCGTGATCTTGGCTCACTGCAACCTCCGCCTCCTGGGTTCAAGCAATTATCTTGCCTCAGCCTCCTGAGTTGCTGTCAGGCACTGTATTTTTAAGGAAAGTTTTATTTTAGGATAGACTTTGATTTACAGAAAAGTTGCAAAATAGTACAGGGTTTCCATATACCCCCATACCCAGTTTCCTCTGTATTAACATCTTATGTTTCTATTTTATGTATTTTTTTGTTAGAGATGGGGTCTCACTATATTGTCCAGGCTGGTCTCAAACTCCTGGGTTCAAGTGATCCTCCCAAAGTGCTAGGATTACAGGTGTGAGCCACCTTGCCTGGCCGATTTTTTTTTTTTTTTTTTTTTTTTTTGAGATGGAGTCTTGCTCTGTCTTCAGGCTGGAGTGCAGTGGCGCAGTCTTGGCTCACTGCAACCTCCACCTGCTGGGTTCAAGCGATTCTCCTGCCTCAGCCTACTGGGTAGCTAGGATTGCAGGCGTGCGCCACCACGCCCAGCTAATTTTTTTTTTTTTTTTTTGTATTTTTAGTAGAGACGGGGTTTCACCATGTTGGCTAGGATGGTCTTGATTTCTTGACCTCATGATCCGCCTGCCTAGGCCTCCCAAAGGGCTGGGATTACAGGCGTGAGCCACTGCGCCCGACCGCCTGGCTGATTTTTTATATTTAATCAGAGTAGGAGCTGTGCAGATCCCTGAGCCAGAGGTTTTCTCTGGTGAATCAGATCTTCTTAAGCTTGTAGTGGTTCCTCTTATTCTTAGACATGGAGAATGTGGCACACCCTATCAAGAAGTAGACTCAGTGCAGTGGGGCCAGTAGTGTGGCCATGAGCAAGAGGCTTTAGCTCTCTGAGCCTCAGTTTCTTCCTCTGTAAAATGGGGATTAAAAAAGCCATTTCATTGAGTTAATGCCTGGGAAGTTGGTATTACTGGCCTGGTGGGCAGTAAATGCCTAATAAGTACCAGCTCGACTGTAGTATTTATCTGTGTTAAGGATCAGTGGCAGGTGCTCTCACAGACATAATCTCCATATATCTCAGATGAGCATCATTTCTCTCCACTGAAGAGATGAGGAAACAGAGACTCAAAGAGGTGGCATAACTTGACCAAGATCACAAAGCCAGGAAATGGCAGGACTGGTCATCATACCAGGGCTTCTGGCATTAGCTCAAACCATCATGGCTACCATGCATGGACTCAGCGCCCAGCCTATGGTGGGCCCTGAGCCAAGTGTGCAACCTGCATTTCCTCATGGATGCTCCCACAATGCCATGAGGTGGCATCAGAGAAGGCAGAGTAGGGAGTGGGGCTTCCATTCGCACCAGGTGGTCATGAGGCCTCTCCCTGTGGTGCCAGTGGTCATCACATGAGGAGTGTGCATTTCCACTCCCATCTGACAGTAACGATGTGCTGCTCCCTCTCCCCTATCAGTTGCTGTCAGGGGAGGCAGCAAGGAGTATCGGGATTGTTACCACTGCCTGAGAACACCTTCCCATAGTGTCAAAGGAAGACACATGGGGAACACTAGTGAGGCACTTCTACCTCTTCCAGCCAGGAAGGTATCAGCAGAGCAGGTAGGGAACCAGAAATCCCACTTCCACCCAGAAATAAGAGAAGTCCTCCCACCCAGCCCATCAGCTTTCATCAGAGGCTGACTGGGGAACTTCCACCCCTCCTGGCATTAATGGGGAGGAATTCCTGCCCCCCACTCCACTATAGTGGTGTCAAGTAGCACCATATAAAATGGATGGAAGATGTATGGGAGGCCAAGATGGGAAGATTGCTTGAGGCCAGGAGTTTGAGACCGGCCTGGGCAACATAACGAGACCCTGTCTCTATAAAAAAATTTTTTAGACCAGGCGCAGTGGCTCACGCCTATAATCCCAGCACTTTGGGAGGCCAAGGCGGGCAGATCACCTGAGGTCAGGAGTTCGAGACCAGCCTGGCCAACGTGGGAAAACCCAGTCTCTACTAAAAATACAAAAATAAGCTGGGCGTGGTGATGCGTGCCTGTAATCCCAGCTACTCAGGAGGTTGAGGCAGGTGAATCACTGGAACCTGGGAGGTGGAGGTTACGGTGAGCTGAGATCATACCATTGCACTCCAGCTTGGGTGACAGAGCAAGACTCCATCTCAAAAAAAAAAAAAATTTTTTTTTAAAAGCCAGGTGTGGTGGTACCTGTAGTCCTAGCTACTCAGGAGGCTTATAGGAGGATCCCTTGAGCCCAGGAGTTCAAGATTACAGCGAGCTATGATCATGCCACTGCACTCTGGCCTGAGTGACAGAGCAAGACTGCATCTCAAAAAAAGAAAAATTTAAATGATATCCAGAGTTTCATAACATAATACCTAAAATGTCCAGGTTTTGATTGAAAATAACTCATACAGAGAACCAGGAAGATCTGAAACTGAATGAAACAAGACAATCAATGGATGCCAAAGCAAAGATGATAGAGATGTTAGAATTAGCTGACAATGTTTTTAAAGCAATCAGAGAAATGCTTCAGCAACCAGTTGCAAACATGACTGAAACAAACGTAAAAAAGTAGAAAGTCATCAGAATCAGATCTGATGTTTATTCTCTCTCTCTATGTATCTATCTATCTATCTATCTATCTATCTATCTATCTATCTATCTATGTATCAATCATCTATCTATCTTCATAGACTACTGGTGTTATCATTTTACCAGTTCAAGTATAGAGTTATCTCCCTTATGTTTTCTTACACACTTCTGTTTGTAATACAATTGTCTTAAATATTTCCTCTACATACATTTAGAACCATGTTATAATTTTTACTCTAACCATCAGTCATAACTTAGAAAACTCAGGAAGGGAAGGAAAGTCTGTATTTACTCACACTTCAGATGACCATGTTCTTTCTTCCCTCCTAATGCTCCAAGGTTCCTTCTTCTATCATTTCCTTTCTGTTTAGAGAACTTCCTCCTTCCATTCTTTTTTTTTTTGGCAGAGTCTTGCTCTGTTGTCCAGGCTGGAGTGCAGTGGTGCAATCTCAGCTCACCACACCTCTGCCTCTCAGGTTCAAGTTATTCTCCTGCCTCAGCCTCCCAAGTAGCTGAGATTACAGGCACACGCCACCATGCCCAGCTAATTTTTATGTTTTTAGTAGAGACGGGGTTTCACCGTATTGGCCAAGCTGGTCTCCGACTCCTGACTTTGTGATCCACCGGCCTTGGCCTCCCAAAGTGCTAGGATTACAGGCGTGAGCCAATGCCCTCGGCCTCTCTTTCCATTCTTTTAGGGAAGGTCTACTGGTGACAAATTCTCTTACTTTTCCTTCATGTGAGAATGTCTTGATTTCCTCTTCACTAGTGAAGAATATTTTCACTGGATATTGTATTCTGGGTTGATGGTTCTTTCTTTCAGCACTTAAAAAATGCTGTCCTGGCTGGACGTAGTGGCTCATGCCTATTATCCCAGCACTTTGGAAGGTAGAGGGTGGAGGCCAGGAGTTTGAGACCAGCCTAGGTAACATAGCAAGACCCTGTCTCTACAAAAAATTTAAAAATTAGTGGGGTGTGATTGTGCATGCCTGTAGTCCCAGCTACTTGGGAGGCTAAGGCAGAAGGATTACTTGAACCCAGGAAGTCAAGGTTGCAGTGAGCTATGATCATGTCACTGCATTCCAGCTTGGGAGACAGAGCAAGACCCTATCTTAAAAAAAAAAAAGAAAACAGAAAAGAAGCGGTGCCACTGTCTTCTGAGATCCTTGGTTTCTGATAAGAAACCTACTGTCATTCAAATTGATTTTCTACTTTAGGTAGGGTATAGTTGCTCTCTCACTACTTTCAAGATTTTTTTCTTTGTCTTTAGTTTTCAGAAGTTTGATTATGATGTGTGTTGGCATGAGCTTCTGTGGGTTTATCCTGTTTGAGTTTTGTTTAGCTTCTGTAGATTTTTGGAATCTTTATTCCAAATTCGGAAAGTGTTTGGCCATTATTTCTTCAAGTACTTTTTCAGCCCCACCCTCTTTCTCCTGCCTGAAATTCTGATGTCATGAATGCTAAGTCTTTTGTTATAGTCCCAAGGTCCCTGAGGTTCTGTATAGCTTTTTGAAAGATAACAGAATAATCTCCAAACGCTTGGAAACTAAACAACACTCTTATAAATAACCCATGTCTCAAAGAGAAAGTTTCAAAGGAAACTAAAAAAAAAAAAAAAAATTAAACTGAATGAAAGTGATAATACAACATATCAAAATTTGTGTCATACAGCTAAACAAGGGGTGAGAAAGGACTTCATAGACCTACATGAAGTCTATTTTATCTTTTTTTTGGAGACCAAAGTCTATTTTCTCTCTATTGTTTTCAGATTGGGTAATTCCTATAGTTGTCTTCAAGTTCATTGATTTTTTCCTCTGCCCCCTCTCCTCTGTTATTGAGTCTACCCATTGGATTCTTTAGTTTGTTACTATATTTTTCAGTTCTAAAACTTCCATTTGGTTCCTTCTTATATCTTCTATTTTTTGTGGATATCTACCTATATATATATCTATCCATCCATCTATAATATGGTACCTAGAACAACTCCTCAAAGTGCTATACAAAGAGATACACTCAAAAACACTATAGATAGATCAAAAGAAACTCTAAAAATCCCTCAGGAAAGCAGTAAAAAGGAAACAGAGAAATGAAAAATAGAGACAACAAGCACAAGCACAAAATAAAACAGCAGACTTAAGCTCTAATATATCAATAATTACCTTAAATGTAAAGGGTCTAAACACACTAATTAAAGACAGAACTTATTGCTGGGTGTGGTGGCTCACGCCTGTAATCCCAGCACTTTGGGAGGCCGAGGTGGGTGGATCACCTGAGGTCAGGAGTTTGAGACCAGCCTGGCCAACATCACAAAACCCGTCTTAACTAAAAATACAAAAATTAGCCGATTGGGATGTCATGTGCCTGTGGTGGCATGTGGAGGCTGAGGCAGGAGAATTGCTTCAACGTGGGAGGCAGAGGTTGCAATGAGCAGAGATCATGCCATTGCACTCAGCCTGGGCAACAGAGTAAGACTCTGTCAAAAAAAAAAAGACAGAACTTGGCAGAGTAGACTGAAAAAGCATGAACCAACTACATGTTGTCCACAGGAAACTCACTTCAAATATACAAGTGGGTTGAAAGTAAAAGGATGGTGGCCAAGTGTAGTGGCTCACGCCTGTAATCCCAGCACTTTGGGAGGTCGAGGTGGGTGGATCATGAGGTCAAGAGATGGAGACCATCCTGGCCAACATGGTGAAACCCTGTCTCTACTAAAAATACCAACATTAGCTGGGCGTGGTGGCATGTGCCTGTTGTCCCAGCTACTTGGGAGGCTGAGGCAGGAGAATTGCTTGAACCCAGGATGCGGGGGCTGCAGAGAGCCGAGATCGCACCACTGTATTCCAGCCTGGTGACAGAGCAAGACTCCTTCTCCAAAAAAAAAAAAAAAAAGAAAGTAAAAGAATGGGAAAAAAATATATCAGGCAAACATTAATCAAAAGATTGCAGGAATGGCTATGTTAGTATTAGATAAAGTATACTTCAGAGCAAAGAAAACTGAGAGAGCGAGAAGGACGTCGTGTAATGACAAAAGGGCAACCCACCAAGTAGTCCTAACAATTCTAAACGTGTATGCACTAAACAACAGAGCTGCAGAATATGTGAGGCAAAAACTAATAGAATTAAAAAAGAGAAATAGACAGATCCGTCACTGTAGTTTTTCTTTCTTTCTTTCTTTCTTTTTTAAGACATGGCCTTGCTTTGTCACCCAGGCTGGATCTCAGCTCACTGCAATCACCATCTCCTGGATTCAAGCAATTCTCCTCCCTCAGCCTCCCGAGTAGCTGAGATTACAGGTGCCTGCCACCACACCTGGCTAATTTTATCACGTTGGCCACGCTGGTCTCGAACTCCTGACCTCAAGTGATCTACCCACTTTGGCCTCCAAAAGTGCTGGTATTACAGGTGTGTGCCATCACGCCTGGCCCTATAGTTTAAGATTTCAATACTCTTCTCTCAATAACTGATAGAACAACTTGACAGAAAATCAGCAAGAATATAGAAGAACTCAACATCATCAACCAATGGGATCTGATCAACATATACAGGACATTCCCCTAAATAGCAGCAGAGTACACAGTATTTTCAGATGCCCATAGAACGTATACCATGATAGACCATATCCTAGACCATAAACAAATGTCAACAAATGTAAAAGAATTAAAATCACACACAGTGTATTCTTCAATCACAAAGGAATCAAATTAGAAACCAAGAACAGAAAGATAACAGATAATCTCCAAACACTTGCAAACTAAACAACACACTTATAAATAACCCAGGTCTCAAAGAGAAAGTTGCAAAGGAAATTAAGACACACATTAAACTGAATGAAAGTGACAATATAACATATCAAAATTTGTGGCACACAGTTAACAAGGGCTGAGAGGGCACTTCATAGCACTACATACATATGTTTAAAAAGTTCTACATCAGGCCAGGCAGGGTGGCTTACACCTGTAATCCCAGGACTTTGGGAGGCTGAGGAGGGTGGATCACTTGAAGTTAGGAGTTCAAGACCAGCCTGACCAACATGGTGAAACCCCGTCTCTACTAAAAATACGAAAATTAGCTGGGCGTGGTGGTGCAGCAAGCCTATAATCCCAGCTACTTGGGAGGTTGAGGCAGGAGAATTATTTGAACCTGGGAGGCAGAGGTTGCAGTGAGCTAAGATTATGCCTGTGCACTCCAGCCTGGGTGACAGAGCGAGACTCCATTTAAAAAAAAGAAAGAAAGAAAATAAAAGTCCCATATCAATCATCTAAACTTCCACTTAAAGAACATAGGACAAGGGGAGCAAAATAAACCCAAAGCAAACAGAAGGAAGGAAATAATAAAGAGCACGAATCAATGAAATGGAAAGCAAGAAAACAATAGAGAAAACTCAATGAAACAAAAACTAGTCCTTGAAAAGTTTCAGTAAAATTGACATTTCTCTGCTAATACTAACCAAGAAAGTCAAAGAAGACACAAATTGGCTGGGCGCGGTGGCTCACACCTGTAATCCCAGCAGTTTCAGAGGCCAGAGGCAGGTGGATCATGAGGTCAGGAGTTCAAGACCAGCCTGGCCAAGATGGTGAAACCCCTGTCTCTACTAAAAATACAAAAATTAGCTGGGCATGGTGGCAGGTGCCTGTAATCCCAGCTACTCGGGAGGCTGAGGCAGAGAATTACTTGAACTGGGAGGCGGAGGTTGCAGTGAGCCAAGATTGCGCCACTGCATTCCAGCCTGGGTTATAGAGCGAGACTCTGGCTCAAAAAAAAAAAAAAACAAAAACAAAAGACACAAATTTTCAGTATCAGGAATGAAAGAGGAGCTATCACTGCTGTTACTGCAGACATCAAACTTAATAACTTGAGTGAAATAGACCAATTCTTTCAAAAACAAAAACTACCATAATTCACCCACTATGGAATAGACAGTTTAGCCCTGTAACTATTAAGGAAATTGAATTTGTAATGTAACAGATCCCCAAAGAGGAATCTCTAGGTTGAAATGGTTTCCCTAGAGAAGTTTACCAAACATTTAAAGAATTAACACTTACCTACAAAATCTCTTCCAGAAAATAGAAGAGAAGGAAACATATTCCAACTCATTTTACTAAGCAAGTGTTAACTCCGATGTTAAAACCAGAGTTTTACAAAAAGGTGGAACTACTGGGCCGGGCGTGGTGGCTCATGCCTGTAATCCCAGCACTTTGAGAGGCTGAGGTCACAAGGTCAGGAGTTTGAGACCAGTCTGGCCAATATGGTGAAACCTCGGAAAATACAAAAATTAGCTGGGCATGGTGGCAGGCACCTATAGTCCCAGCTACTCGGCAGGTTGAGGCAGGAGAATGGCGTGAACCTGGGAGGCGGAGCTTACAGTGAGCCGAGATTGCACTGCTGCACTCCAGCCTGGGCGACGGAGCAAGACTCTGTCTCAAACAAACAAACAAAAAAACCAGAAAAGTTAGCCGGGTTTGGTGGCACATGCCTATCATCCCAGCTACTCAGGAGGCTGAGGCAGGAGAATTGCTTGAACCTGGGAGGTGGAGGTTGCAGTGAGCCGAAATGACACCACTGTACTTCAGCCTAGGAGACAGAGCAAGACTCCATCTCAAAAAAGAAAAAAAAAAAAAAAAAAGGTAGAACTACAGATTGATATCTCACATGGGTATAGAAACAAAAATGCAGTTGAGCATGGTGGCTTATGCCTGTAATTCTGGTACTTTGGGATACTGAAGTGGGAGGATCACTTGAGCCCAGGAGTTGGAGACCAACTTGGGCAACATGGCAAAAACCCATTTCTACAAAATATACAAAAATTAACCGAATGTGGTGGCATGCCTGTAATTACAGCTGCCCAGGGGGCTGAGGTGGGTGGATCACCTGAGCCTGGGAGGTCTAGGCTGCAGTGAGCCGAAATTGTGCCACTGCACACCAGCACGGGCAACAGAGTGAGACCTTGTCTGAAAAGAAAAGAAAAAAAAGAAACAAAAATGCTTAACAATAAATTAGCAAACAGAATTCAGCAATCTGTAAAAAGAATTGTCTACCTTTACCAAGTGGGATTTATTCCAGGGATGCAAGGCTGGCTTGGTAGTCAAAAATCAATGTAATGCACCGTATTAGCAGGCTAAAGATGAAAAATCATATATCATTCAGTGTAGTACAGGTATTCATGATTAAAAAATCTCTTCAAAATAGGAATGAAGGGGAACTTCCTTGATTTTTTTTTTTAAAGAATAATCAAGTGCAGTAGTGAGAAGTAGGGGGAGGGGGAAGAGTAGTACATGGGGTTTGATCTGTAACTGACTGTAAAAAATCCATTGAGATAACTTACTACTTTCGGACCAGCCAACTTCCTCAATTTGATAAAGAGCATCTACATACACACACACAAAATCTGCAGCTGATATTATGCTTAATGATGAAAGACTGAATGCTTCCTGCCAGAAGTCAAGAACAAGGCAGAGACATTTGCTTTCACTCCTTATTCAGCACAGTGCTGGAGGTGCTAGCCAGTGCAATAAGGCAAGAAATGGGCACAAGCAACATGCAGATTGGAAAGAAAAAAATTAAAATCATTTCTATTTTCAGGTGACATGATTGTTTCTATAGGAAATCCCAAGGAATCTATAAAACACTTTGTAGAACTAATAGGTGGGTTCAACAAGGCCCCGGGATATAAGGTAAACATAGAAAAACTAGTTGTATTCCAATGTACTAGTCATGAACTCATGAACATTGTAATAAAAAATATAGTGCTATTGGTGGGGTGCAATGGCTCATGCCTGTAATCCCAGCACTTTGGAAAGCCAAGGCAGGGGGATTGCTTAGCCCGGAGTTTGAGATCAGTCTTGGCAATATAATGAGACCCCCCGTCTCTACAAAATATAATTTAAAAATTAACCAATGTGGTGGTGTGTGCCTGTAGTCCCAGCTACGGGGGAAGCTGAGGCAGAAGAATCACTTGAGCCCAGGAGTTCAAGGCTGCAGTGAGATATGATCAGGCCACTGTACTTTAGCCTGGGTGATAGAGTGAGATCCTGTCAAAAAAAAAAAAAACGAAGAAAAGAAAATTAGAAAGAAATGAAGAGACATTTAAATAGCAAATAAGAGCCAGGTACGGTGGCTCACACCTGTAATCTCAGCACTTTGGGAGGCCAAGGCAGGTGTATTGCTTGAGGTTAGAAGTTCAAGACTAGCCTGGCCAACATGGTAAAACCCCATCTCTACTAAAAATACAAAAATTAGCTGGGCATGGTGGCGGGTGCTTGTAATCTCAGCTACTCGGGAGGCTGAGGCAGGAGAATCACTTGAACCTGAGAGGCAGAGATTGCAGTGAGCTGAGATTACATCACTGCACTCCAGCCTGGGTGACAGAGCAAGACTCTGTCTCAATAATAATAATAATAATAATAATAATATTTTAAAAATAAATAAATAAATAAATAGCAAATAAGAACATGAAAAGATTTCGAACATTATTAGCCAACAGGAAAATGCAAATTAAAACCACAATGAGGTATTACTCTATACCTATCAGAATGGCTAAAGTAAAAAATAGTGGCAACACCAAATGCTGACAAAGATGCAAAGACACTGGATCCCTCATAGATTGCTGGTGGGTGGGGATGTAAAATGGGTCAACCATTCTGGGAACAGTTTGGCAGTTTCTTAAAATACCGAACATACGACTACCATATAACACAGCAATTGGACTCCTGGGAATTTTTCACAGAGAAATGAAGACGTATGTTCACACAAAAAGCTGTACATGAATGTTTATAACATTTATACCAGCTTTATTCATAATAGCTCCATCCTGTGTCCTTCAATGGGTGAATAGGTCAAACAATATGTCCTTCAATGGGTGAATATTTAAACCGTGTTGCATCTGTACCATGGAATACTACTCAGCAATAAAGGAACAAACTACTCACACATGCAACAACCTGGATGCATCTCCAGAGATTTATGCAGAGTGAAGAGTCAATTCCCCAAGGTTACATACTATATGATTCCACTTACATGACATTCTTGAAATGACAAAATTATAGAAATGTAAAACAGATGAGTGGTTGCCAGGGCTTAAGGAGGGGATGAACGGAAGGTGGAAGTGGGTGTGGCTATCAAAGAGCAACATGAGGTATCCTTGTGGTGATGGAAATATTTTCTATCTTGGCTGTATCAATGTCAATATCCAGATTACAATGTACCATAGTTTTGCAAGATGTTACCGCTGGGGGAAACTATCTCAAAGGTACTGGGGGAAACTATCTCAAAGGATCTCTCTCTCTCTCTTTTTTTTTTTTTTTTTTGGTTATTTTTCACTAAATTCTTTGTAGAGGTGAGGTTTCACTATGTTGCCCAGAGTAGTCTCAAACTTCTGAGCTCAAGCGATCCACTTGCCTTGGCCTCCCAAACTGCTAGGATAACAGGCATGAGCCACTGTACCTGGCCCACACATGATCTCTCTCTCTTTTTTTTTTTTTAATGAGACAGAGTCTCGCTGTGTCACCTAGGCTGGAATGCAGTGTCATGGTCTTGGCTCACTGCAACCTCTACCTCCTGGGTTGAAATGATTCTTGTGCCTCAGCCTCCCAAGTAGCTGGCATTACAGGCACATGCCACCACTCCCGGCCTCTTTGTATTTTTTCTTACACTTGTATGTGAATCGGCAATTATCTCAAAATTTTAATTTTAATTTAAGAAAAGGCATTTGTCTGTAGCTGGTTAATCATTCAGTACTTTTCCAGTTTCTATTTTGCAGAAAGAAGTATCCAAAGTAGTTGGAATGAAGATTTATCAATGTCGAGTGAATTTTAGTGCTTTTCAAGTTTTGTTGTCTTCTATCACTCAATTAGGAGTCTTGTCTACTGAGATTACTCTAGGGACTTCCAGTCTCATTTAATTAATAATATTATTATTTGTTAATGCTTCCACAGGGTAATTCACTGAGCTTCTAGGTTGCCCTAGCAACCTAAAACAAATGTCCCCATTTGGTATCAGAAAAAATAGAAAAACGATTTGCTAAGGAGCCTCTGGATGCTGGGCCCACAATTCTTTCCTCTTCATACATGAGCTGGCATCTATATCATGTGGAGTCTGGAATCATTCTTTTTTTTTTGAGACGGAGTCTCGCTCTGTCGCCCAGGCTGGAGTGCAGTGGCCGGATCTCAGCTCACTGCAAGCTCCGCCTCCCGGGTTTACGCCATTCTCCTGCCTCAGCCTCCCGAGTAGCTGGGACTACAGGCGCCGCCACGTCACCCGGCTAATTTTTAGTAGAGACGGGGTTTCACCGTGTTAGCCAGGATGGTCTCGATCTCCTGACCTCGTGATCCGCCCGTCTCGGCCTCCCAAAGTGCTGGGATTACAGGCTTGAGCCACCGCGCCAGGCCTGGAATCATTCTTATTTTTCCTGATCATTAAATTCCTCTCCATCTAGCACCTGTCTTAGGCCACTTTAGAAATCACCAGCTTTTGAGAGCAGGAAAAAACTCTTAAATCCAGCATCTCCCCTGGACCTGGATCCCTCCCTTTAGGGCCAGCTTGGACAGAGCCACAGTTTCTTTCAGGCCCACAAAGCAATTGCTCTAGGTTCAAGAACAATGAGATGATGGGGTTTTCTCCCAGCAGAGTTATGCAGTTTTCCTGTTTCTGGAATTAGCAGGTCTCAGCTGACCACATTTAGGGTAGGTATGGAGTGAGAGTGAAGTGGCGTTGCTTCTGGCATTGGGTGCTTCCTGTGCAAGAATTACCTCCTCAAATGCAGGGCTAAAACTAGGAACTGAAAGAGGCAGTCAGAAGATGAAGGCCTTGGGATCTTTTGTAGTATATTCCATGGCTGCTTTCTAGCGGTATCATCTGGTGGGGGGAATTCTTCTAATTTCATTATTATCATTTCATCACTTCTAATTTCTCTTTTTTTTTTTTTTTGAGGTGGAGTCTCGCTCAGTCGCCCAAACTGGAGTGCAGTGGCACGATCTCAGCTCACTGCAAGCTCTGCCTTCCCGGGTTCACACCATTCTCCTGCCTCAGCCTCCCGAGTAGCTGGGACCACAGGCGCCCGCCACCATGCTCGGCTAAATTTTTTGTATTTTTAGTAGAGATGGGGTTTCACCATGTTAGCCAGGATGGTCTCTATCTCCTGACCTCGTGATCCGCCTGCCTCGGCCTCCCAAAGTGCTGGGATTACAGGCGTGATCCACTGCGCCCAGCCCATCACTTCTAATTTCATCATTTATCTATGATCTCATGGAACCCCAATATTTTTTAATTTTTATTTTTATTTACTTCTTTTTTTTTTTTTTTTTTTCAGAGTCCTATTCTCGCCCAGGCTGGAGTGCAGTGGCTATCTAGGCTCACTGCAACCTCCACCTCCAAACTCGAGTTCAAGCAATTCTTCTGCCTCAGCCTCCTGAATAGTTGGGATTACAGGCGTGTGCCACCATGCCTGGCTAATTTTTGTATTTTTAGTAGAGACGGGGGTTTCATCATGTTGGTCAGGCTGGTCTCGAACTCCTGACCTCAAGCAATCTGCCTGCCTCAGCCTCCCAAGTGCTGGGATTACAGGTGTGAGCCGCTACTCCTGGCTGGAACCCTGTGATTTTTAAACATCAACGTGTTTTAAAACACCTGCTTTGTGCTGGGCACTGTGTTGGGTGCTGTGCCATGTCCTAATTCATTAAATCTAAACTCCTGAATATTCAAAACCACTTCCTGAAGCACTTACATGATCCCGGTGATATATAGGCAAGGAGAATACGGCTCAGAGAGGGGAAGTGACTTGCTGAATGTCACACAATGAGTAACAGGTGGAACCTGAATTTAAACCTAAACCAGCCAGAATCCAAAGTCCATGGTTTTTCTGTTCTGTCCTGCTGCCACAGAGGCAGTTTAGTGTAATGACTAACTGGCTAAGAGTGCAGGCTCTGCATTTAGATGGATGTGGGTTCTACGTGCTTCAAGCCATGTGACTTGGACAAGGAATTTAACTTCTCTGAGTCTCAGTTTCTTCACCTTTATGGGTGGGGATTAGAAATCCCTTCTGGGTTGGGTGTGGTGCTCACGCTTGTAATTCCAACACTTTGGGAGGCCAAAGTGGGAGGATATCTTGAGCCTAGGAATTTAAGACTAGCCTGGGCAACAAAACAAGACCCCATCTGTACAAAAAGTAAAAATATTAGTGAGCAAGGTGGTGTGCACCTGTAGTTTTAGCTACTCGGGAGGCTGAGGTGGAAGGATTGCTTGAGCCTGGTAGTTTGAGGCTGCAGTGAACCAGATGGAGCCACTGCTTTCAGCCTGGGCAAAAGAGTGAGACCCCATCTCAAAAAGAAAAAAAAAAAAAGAATTATTTCTGTGGCCATAGGATTGTTGAGCAATTTCAGAAGATTCTGCATGTAAAGCACTCAGATAGGGCCTAGCATGTGTAAGTGATGGATAAATGTTAGCAATAATCTGTTTCCAAAGAATAAGCCAGCTTACTCGGTGGTTTCCAGTTAGAACTCAAAGTACTTTACCAATGTTCATTTTCCCCAAAGCACTTAGAACTCACTGCTATCAATGCCCCTGTTTAATTTATTAACTAGTGAATTTAAAAAAATCAACTTTTATTGTTCAAAACTATTGAATTGTGGGCGCAGTGGCTCATGCCTGTAATCCCAACACTTTGGGAGGCCGAGGTGGGAGGATCTCTTGAGCTCAGGAGTTTGAGGCCAGCCTGGGCAACATAGCAGGACCTCATCTCTACAAAAAAATGTCAAAAATTTAACTGGGCATGGTGGCACGTGCCTGTAGTCTCAGCTACGTGGGAGGTTGAGCCCGGGTCCATGCTGCAGTGAGCCGTGGACCGCCCCACTGCACTCCAGCCTGAGCGACAGAGCAAGAGTCTGTCTCAAACAAACAAAAACAAGTGAATTGTTTTTGAGCCTCACCATATGGCAGGCACTGCAGTAGGTGTTTTATCACGTTTATCTCATTTAAATAAAGTGAGTGGCAAATCTTGCTGCAGGAAGGGTGCTGAATTCCTCTTATTAGGAGTGGCTGCTTGAAGGCAAAATAAAACCCACCCTTTCATTTTCTTGAGTCCCAGCAGTAGCAGCAACAGGGACTGTCGAGGGTTTACCACAAGCCAGGAACCCTTCTAAGCATATTACTATTATCCTGGTGCAAACGTAATCGCGGTGTTTGCCATCCCTTTTAATGGCAAAAAGTAATGCCATGATCATGGCTGCTAATATGATCTCATGGAACCCTGTGAGGGAGGGGCTGTTATTATCCCCATTTTACAGATAAAGAAACTGACCCTTAGAGAGAATTTGCTGTGATAGCTGTCTTAGTTCAGGTCGAGCTTGATTTAAATAACACACGTTTCTGAGGCCGACGCTTAAAATAAAAAAAAAACCCTGTGAATGGCAAAGATGTCTTGCTTTGGGAAGCAAGTAGCCCTACCCCTCAGTCAATTCGGTTCCCCAGGCTCTGTCTTCTCAAATCTCGGTATTTCAGAGCTTAGTATTTCAGAAAGGGATTTTGGCTATTAACAGGACAATTTCTTCATGCTAAAGATTAGGGAACTCAGGCCCAGAGAGGTAAGAGAACTATGCCAGGTCACACAGTCTGACGGCGGCAGAGCAGAGGCTCAAATTCCCGTGCTCCAACTTTCAGGCCCGGGCCGCCGAGTTATTAAGGGACTCTGGCCAGGGAAAGGAAGGGAGGAACCCTGAAGTTTCCATTCCCTCACCTGCGAAATGGGGTCAATCACGGGCCCTCTTTGATGTTACGTGGGTGTGGCCCAGCCCAGGGGCGGACACCCTGCACTAGGAATGTGACAATGGACGGTTCAGGGAGGGCTGGAACTTCGGCAGTCCTCAGGGGAGGTGGTGAGAGGGTGTGACGGAGCCTGGGCGGAGCCTCGGGGGCCAGAGGCGTGGATTCGCGAATTCGGGGCGGGGCTTGAGGTTTAAACGTTGAGATCGGGCAGTGGGCGGGGCTTGAGATCCTAGGAATAGGGTTGCAGTCCTTGGGCGGGGTTCTGGAAGACGGGGCGGGGCTTTGTGAGGCCGCTGGGCGAGTTCTGAAGCAGTGGGAGGGCAGCCGGACTTAGGGAACTAGGAGGCTGGTTTAAGGACTTGGATAGGCAGTGCGCGGGGCTCAGAGGAGCTAATGTTCCTGTATTAAGGGATTCTGGGGGAATCTTTGAGGAGCTAGGGGACGTGGCCTTGCAGAGCCTAGGGGGTCAGTGAGCGGGGCTCTAAGAACCCCGCTCCGGGGTCTAAGGAGCAGTGGGCGTGGCTCAGAGGCGCCTGTGGGCGTGGCCCTCTGGCCACTCAGATGACTGGAGAGCTGGGCGTGCGCTTGGGCACCGTCTGCATCCCTCGGCACGACCAGAGGGGGCGTAGCGAGGCGTGGAACGTGGGGTGGGAAGCGGGCTTCCCCTCCCGGAAATGGGCGTGGCGAACCGCAGCCCGGCAGCCCTGGTTGGGCCCCGCGCGGTGTGGGGGCGGGGCCTACACGCGGTGGCGGGGGCGGGGGCGGCTGCCCGCGCCCCTCCCCCGCACAGCGCTCAGTGCCAGGCGGGAGGCGGCAGCGGTTGGAGGCTTCGCCCTGCTTTGCAGCAGGGACTTCGGCGGCGGCGCCTGAGGCACCTCGGCCCGGGTGAGCGGCGCGCGCCCGACGGGGCAGCCTGTGAGCGAGTCGGGCGGGCGGACCTGTCCTCTAAGCATGTGCCTGCGCGGGCTGACAGGAGCCGGCTGGGCGAGGGGCAGGGCTGGGTGGAGAGGACAGGGCTGGGTGGGCGTGCGGGGCGCGGGTTCACGGGCTAGGGTGCAAGGGATTAGGCTGGGGGCTGCTGTCGGCGGCTCGGGGAATCGGAGTTGGGGACCGAACCAGGTGGCGTGGGAAGCGTGAAGCAGGGTCCCTGTGGGGAGGAGGCTTTCGAGGTCCGGAACGCTCCTGGCCGGGTGCGGAGCCGCGGGCCGAGGTGGGACGCGGCTGCCCAGGGAAGGCTTTTAGGGGTCAGGGATCGCCTGCTTGGGCGAGGTGCTGGGAGGGAAGGGCTGTTCCGGGTGAGGCGCAGAGCCCTGGGGCTCTAGGCCTGGGGACTGGGTTTGGGCCGCCCCAGGGAGCGAGTGGGTGGGGGCGGGCAGGGGCTGGGCTCACGTGGGGCCGGGGCGAGCTGGGCCCTGCGTCGGGAGGGGCGAGGGTGGCCGCCTGGCCTGCGGGTTTCCTGGCTTTGGGTGCGAGGCCAGCTCTGGGCCCTGTAGATCTCGGCTGGGGGTCAGGCAGGGCGGGGCAGGGCTGGAGCTGGAGTAATGTGGGTGGGGGCGGCTTGGGAAGAGGCTGAGCCTGGCCAAGGGAGCAGAGGGCTGGGACTGGCTGGGGGTTGGGAGGGGAGGAACGAAGCAGGAAGGCTGTCGTCCTAGTGAACTGGGTGATTCAGAGGTGTGTTCCCCTAATAGCGGGGCAGCTGTCGAGGGACGCAGTAAAAAGGAGCGAGGTGCAGGTGGGGCCCCGCTGCGCCGAAATGACTGAGGATGAGGTCAGACGTGGAGGGTGGGAATACAGAAACCGAGCTCTCCCGCCTGTCCCCACCGGCGCACGCTCCCCAGCTCTCCGTCTCTCAAATGATTTGAATGTGTGGGGGGAAGTGGCAGGCTGCGGTGAGAGCCGAGAAGAAAGGGGCTTCCTCTTGGAGGGAGGCGCTGGCCCTGCCATCCTTTTTTGGGAGTGTTCAAAGAATTCTGAACGCTGGAAAAGGAATCGTAGGCTTTACTGCATCACGGTTTAGAAACACATCCTATATTTGGCCGTAATGTAGGCTGCCCTTGTTTTGTGGTGTCTGAAGTGCTTGCTCTAAATGTTGCAAACGTGGGATTCAGAGTGCGAAGCAAATTGCAAGTTGTTCATTTCCCCCGGCATAGTAAGATACAAAGGCTTTTCTCTCCTATAAGACATTTGAAAAGAATCGAATGTGGTGTGCGTTTAATAAACTGGTCCTGGGTGGCGAATGTATTTACTCTCTTGGAAATAGTTACCACAAAATATTAGGCCCTCTTACCGCAGCCTTTCTGCCTGGAATTACATTCTAAAACAGTACTTGTAGGGCTCTTAGTCACTCTATATAATAATGCATCTCATTGTCCTTATCTGGCAGAACGTTATCCTGACACCAGGGCCTGCTGGAATAGACAGAAACATGATTAAGTATAAGGAGTTGCTTTGTACCGTCTGTTCAGTTGTGAAGGCAAATAGATATCTGTTTAATATTAATTCACTTTCTGCATTCCCTGTAAAACTGAAGAAATGTGCAAAATCTATTTTGGACTTGGTTCTATACATTTCAGATGATTTAAGGAAACTAATATTTTTGGTTTGGAGGTATGTTTCACAGTCATAATGTTTAGCTATGAAGCATAATAGCAAATATTGGATCTGAGAAGTCGCGTAAATAAGTAGAGAAAAAAGTGAAATAAAACTGAGAATTGTGTTGTACCTTAGGTCTTGAAGTGCAGTGTTTTGTGGTGGAGGGTAGTCATGTGTACTGAGGATCGAACAAAGATTTGGTATAAACATCAGGAACACACATTTTTGACAAATATAGAACCTATCTTATCCATATTTATTTTGATTATTTGTGAAAGTTACATTAAAGCCTGATGAATTTTAATAGATACATACCGATGAAACATCACTGCACGCAATATTGAATTTTTCGTGATCCTTTGTTACTTTGCCTGCAGATTGTGCTAATCAGCATTTATGTTTGTTTATGTATAGTTTAGGATTAGATTCAGTGTCAGTGAATAGCATTTTTTAAAACACTGTTGGGTTTTTTGATAAAAGTTTTATGTTTAACTTACTGTCACTTCTGGGATCCTCTCCAGCCGTGAGAAGGAGAGTCACTCTAATGCCTATGAGATGGAGTGTTCAAAAGGATAAATATCAATTCTTAGTTATATAAGTGGGTATGTCGACGAGTCTCTTCTTTATGATGGCAAAATATTAATTTCTCATGTTGATTTGTCACAAACTGGTACTTTAGAAACATACTATTAGTTGGGCTGTTTTACCTTTGACCTCTTTTCCAGGGGTGGAGCAATAATAAATTTGAGAGCTGCTTGCATTTTCAAGGTACAAATCCATGTGATAAAACCTCTTAAGCTTGTTTGCCATTTATGACTTCTCTGTGTTATCGTCTCCTTGAATTATGAAAACTCTTTCCTGACACTTGAATGCCTTTTTAAATTTAAGATACCTTTTCTGTATTAAAACATAGAATTCTTCATGAATATTTCAGTATGACCTAGTACCTAGAATGTTAAGTAATAGAATCTCTCTGGGTTTTCTTTGCCCTAGTTCAGATCCTTTAAAGTGAGTGAACAAGATTCTGTACTCCTTTCTGAGCACTTTGTATTTCTAGAGTGCAGAATGGAACTTTTTTTGTTTTATAACAGCTTCATTGAGACGTACCATACAGTTTACCCATTTAAAGTGTACAGTTCTGTGGTTTTTGGTATATTCACAGAGTTGTGGCTGTCACCACAATCAATTTTAGAACATTTTCATCACCCCCAAAAAGAAACCCCATACCCCTTAGAAGTCCTCCCTCACCAGTTCCTTCCCTCCCCAGCCCTGGATCTACTTTCTCTATGGATTTGCCTATTTTGGACGTTTCATGTAAATGGAATCACACAATATGTAGTCTTTTGTTGCTTGCCCTTATTTAGCATATTTTCAAGGTTTATATATGTGGTAGTATTGTATAGTATTTCATTCTTTTTTTTAATGGTCAAATAATATTCCATTGTATGAATATGCTGTGTTTTGTTTATCTATTCATCAGCTGATGAACATTTGGGTGTTTTCCCTTTTTGGCTATTATAAATAATGCTGTGAACATATATTTTCTTTTTTTTTTCTTTTTTTTTTTTTTTTTTGAGACGGAGTCTCACTCTGTCGCCCAGGCTGGAGTGCATTGGCCGCATCTCAGCTTACTGCATGCTCCGCCTCCCGGGTTTACGCCATTCTCCTGCCTCAGCCTCCCAAGTAGCTGGGACTACAGGCGCCCACCACCTGGCCCAGCTAGTTTTTTGTATGTTTTAGTAGAGACGGGGTTTCACCGTGTTAGCCAGGATGATCTCGATCTTCTGACCTCATGATCCGCCCATCTCGGCCTCCCAAAGTGCTGGGATTACAGGCTTGAGCCACCGTGCCCGGCCCGAACATATATTTTCATTTCTCCTGAGTATTTACCTAGGAATGTAATCGAAGGGTTGTATGGTAACTCTGTATTTAACTATTGGAGGAATGGCCAGAATTCTCCAAAGCAGCTGCACCATTTGACAGTATTCACCAAGAGTGTGTGAAGGTTCTAAATTCTCCACATTCTTGCCAACACTTGTTACTCTCTGACTTTTTGATTCTAGCCATCTATGTTTTGCTCGTGGCTAATGATGTTGAGTGTCTTTTCATGTGATTGGTGAGCATTTGTATATGTAATCTTTGGAGAAATGTCTATTCAAATGCCCGTTTTTTTAATGGGTTGTCTTTTTATTGGTGTTATAACAGTTCATGTATTCTAGATTCAAGTGCCTTATCAGCTGTATGATTTGCAAAAATTTTCTTGCATTCTGACATGTCTTTCATTTTCTTGATGGTGTCCCTTTTTAGAAACAAACATTTTAAATTTTTATGATTTCCAATTTATGCATAGTAGAGTCTTACTAGTTAGAAATTAGACCTTAAACCACACCCTCATCAATATTTTGGTTATGTAAATTTAAACCCAAAAATGTGAAAGGACTGGGGAAAGGTTTGAATTAATTTATTTTAAGATATGCCATAGATCAAAAAGGATTCATAGGGAACATGCCATTCACCTGTTTAAATCCTCTGGCGACCTCACCTTTACCCACAGAATAAAGTTCAGACTTCTTAATGAGGTGTGGAGTAAGGTGGGCGCTGATTTCAGCCTGCTTTATGTCTCACTATTCCCTTTCCCATGTCTTCATCTCCAGTGTCACTCCCTGAAACATCCTAGCTTTCAAATCTTGTGATGAACTTATTACTTCATCCCCTTTCTACTTCTAGAATGCCACTTGTCCTTTGCTACATGGATCATGAGGTTTTTCCTCCATGAAAACTTCCTCATCTCACAGGCAGACATTCGTCCCTGCCCTCATGTATTGTACATTCATCAGGACTGTTTGCTACAAAGAACTGGACCTGAATTTGAGCTTATAGTCTGAAAGGTGCCTTTCCATACGAGGCAGAATGCAATAGAGCAATTCACACAGAAGGCAGACTGAGATTCTCTTGTTCACGGCTTGGTCCTTAGTGCCTACTGGATATTTGCTGAATGATTATTTATTGAAGTTAACTGGAAAGATCCTGAGGTCAGTGGGTTTCTCTGATTATCATGAATGTCTTTATTGCCTATATTAAAATAACATGAATGGGGTAACTCCCTTTTGCCTTTTTGGCATCCAGCTCTTACCAAAAAGTGCTCAGATGTAAAACTGAGTGTTTAAAACATTTCCCCAAGGGCAGAACATTCTTGTCCAGGTTCTTTCCCCCTGATGAACATTAATGACTGGCGCACAGTCTTCTCAGTAGGGTAGATGGCCAGCGAATACGATTTAGTCACACCAAATGCATACAGGCCAACCCTGATAGTATTTGGTCAGTCAGTACTGTAACTGCCCCATCACACTCATGAGAATGGTTGTAAATTGGATTTTAAGGGTGTGTACTTTCTTTTCATTCTTCTTCTTCTTTTTTTTTTTTAATGTTTTGTAGAGCTGGTGTCTCACTATGTTACACAGGCTGGTCTTGAACTCCTGGGGTCAAGCAAGGCTCCTACCTTAGCCTCTGAAAGTGCTGGGATTATAGGCGTGATACACCATGCCCAGCCTCTTCCTTCTTTCGTTCATGCTCTCCTCTCTTGGGGTGTCTGACTCAAATTAGTGTTCTTTAGTTATATTTTATGTTCTTCTGTTCATTTTAAAAATACTTTAATTAAAAATATTTCATGCTGGGCGCGGTGGCTCACGCCTGTAATCCCAGTACTTTGGGAGGCCGAGGTGGACAGATCACAAGGTCAGGGGTTTGAGATCAGCCTGGCCAACATGGCTAACCTGTCTCTACTGAAAATACAAAAATTAGCCAAGTGTGGTGGCATGCACCTGTAGTCCCAGCTACTCAGGAGGCTGAGACAGGAGAATTGCTTGAAACCTGGGAGGCAGAGGCTGCAGTGAGCCTAGACTGCGCCATTGCACTCCAGCCTGGGCGACAGAGTTGCGCTCCAGCCTGAGTGACAGAGCAAGATTCTGTCTCAAAAAAAAAAAAAAAAAAATTCACTTAGCACCTTTCTGAGAATTAGGAGAAACCAGTTGGCCATTTCAGGATACCTTTTCTTTTTTTGTGTTCACTAAAGCTTGAATTGTGGCAAGGAAGTACAGAAGAAAAAGAAAAATGTCAACTTTTTTTGTCTAATTAGGGACAGTGAGCTATGGGTACCTTCTGTAGTTCTCGTTCTAAGAGAGTTTTGTATTTAGGGGAACTGAGGCCGTGAGGGTGCAGGTCTTTAGGGCCAGATTGAGCTGGGCTTCACTATTGGCTCTGCTTCTTGCTAGCTGTGACTTTGCCAGTTCCCTCACCTCCCTGAGCTTTGCTTTCCTCCTCTGTAGTGTGGAGATGTAAAAGGTTTACCTTGCAGGGTCATTGGCAAGATTAAGCAAGGAAAATTGTATGAAGTCTCTAATACAGAATAGGTACTGAATACATTCCTGTTCCCTCTCTTGACTCTTAAATGTCTGTTAATGAATGGAACTGCAGAGAAGCAAGTAGAGTAAGTTTAATACATTTTACATCTGACATTAAGCTATTAAGGGTATGGATTCCCACTCCTACCTGAGGATTTTAGACTTTGAATCAAAGTTGAGTCACTGAAGAGGGCAAAAAATGTCTAATTTTAGGATGGGAAGGCGGTCTTAAAAACACCTTCAGTGTTTTTACATCTGTCTGAATTGGAAATGTCTATTCAGACAGTCTTCTCTATTCAGGTCTGTGTATTCAGTCTATCTGTCTGCCTGTCTATCTGTCCATTTTAAGGAAAGTTCCTGGCAAAAGATGGGTTTTTTTTAGGATTTGAAGGAGATTGCACTGCAGTGCTTGAATTACTCTTCTGGTTACAGTGTGGTAAAGTGTAAAATTCTGTGTGGGAAAAGAGCCTCTGTAGTTTTATGGGATGTTAAATTAGGCCTGTCATTTAGATCTTACATTAATAACAAAAACACAGTTCCTCCCATTTGCTGCAGTAATGAGTAATTAATATAATGCAAAGGTCAGAGTGAGAGAGACTGAAATATAAATGGAAGTAGGAAGGCCTATACTTTGTATGTGGAAGGCAGTTATATTTTTTCCCCTTTGGTCAGGCAATGGTCTAAATTTCCTTTTTAAAATTTGTGAATAATGGATTATATTTGGCACCAGTATCTCACCATCTTTTAAAGGATATATTATTTTAGGGAAATTTGGGAGATTATTGCTCAGGTACAGAGGTCCTCATTCTTGACTGCCCTGTGATGATCATCTGTGGACCTTTATGAATCCAGCTGCTTGGGTGTGAGTTCCCTGGTGACTCTGAATCACAGCCAGAGCAGGAAGCACTGTGGGCTGGTCTATTCCTCATTTTCCAGATGAGTGGACTTTGGTGGCAGGAGCTTGACAGATTTGCCCAAGATCAGGAACTTAACTGCCCCTTCCTTTCTCCCCCTACCCCACCTCCAGCTCATTCCGTGTGTAGTATGAATTAATTTTTATAGTCAGTCATGTGAGTTTATAGTATAGTGTGGATTTTTTATTTAACAATGTGAACCTGACATGGCTTTCCGTTTTTAGTCTTTGACCCAGGGCAACAGTTCCATTCTCTTAACCTTTCGCCATGGTCTTTTGCCAGATCTGCAAACCGAGCCTATTCGCAGGGTTTTCTTCGGTTAATCACTACAGTTGGTATCTCGTACCTGTGTTGTTGTTGCTTTTTCCCACATATTCACGTTGTGCATGTATTAAACTATGAAGTGTGGTCCAGGTTTTTAGGAGGATTTTTAGATGTATTTTTAGGAAACTTGAAAATACATGATATCTCTTGGATAAACCTTTGGTAAACTTGATTCCTATTTTTAATGTAAAGCTCCTTGACAGTATTTTATTGATCTTTTTAAATTTCCTCAATCTTATAATCTGAGCACTAGTAAGCAGTGGTTTTAAAGATTTGTCTTGTATTTGGAAGACCGATTATTATTGCAAAAGTGCCGTTGCATTGCATCTTGCCAGAAAAATTGGCATTAGTAAGCCGTCTGTATTTGAAAACACCAAGTTTAGATAGGAACAACACAGGCCCAGTACTGGAACTGTTAATATATAGATTGTAACAGACATAATGAAAACCACTTAGGATTAGCAAAAGTTGATTATTGTTTCACAATGTGGTCGTTCTGTCTTTGGGAAACCAAGATAGACTGCAAGTTTGGTCACATGGTGGTTTGGTGTAAGAGTCTTCCTTGCTCCATTGTGAACTGGGTGTGTGTCCCCATGTCTCAATAACTGCTGAGGCCTTCATTCTAGATGAACAAAGCTATAGATTTTTCATGAGAGACCATAGTAGACACACATGGGAAAGGAAGTGTTAGGAGAGTGAAACCGTCAGGGTGTATTTTCCACTCTTGACATCATAGGGGTGTGTGACAAAATTCACAAGCTCCCCTTCCTTTCGACAAATGTTTAATCACCATTATTTGCTTACTTCACAGGAAAGATACTTAAATTCCTTTTCGTAATGGTCAAGCATTCTTTCCTAGTTAAAGATTCTAATTCCTTTCATTCTTAGGAACTTAAAGAATTGACTGATTTATTAATAGAAAAACTCAAATGCGGCTAGAGTGGGGACTGAGGAACACATGTGAACGTGCGCTGTCATCTCTGTTAAGCAGAGGGATTTATTAGGAAACTAGTCCCTTTAGAAGCTAGATTGTAAATTAATTTTGTGGTTAGTAGTATCTTTAGCTTAACATTGTCATCCTAGTTTTCCTTGGCAAGCAAGAGAGAGGCTGGAGCCAATGAGGACTGGCCACAGTTCTTTGGGGGTGTTATTTAATAAGATGCACGTTGTCTGTTTTAGAAATAGAGTAACTGTCCTTTAGGCTCTCTCTTCTGTGGGCCACTGTTGCTTTATAGTGCTACCACAGGACAAGGTAAGTTGGAAGTCTTATTTTTCTCCCTAAGACTGCTAGTTTGATCTTTTTATGCATTATGACAATGTCTAGAGTGCAGTGGACTGAATTACTTTATCAAGTGGAACAAATAACATATCATACCTTCAAAGGATGGTTATGAACCGTGTATTTCTCTGAAAGTGAATGAGCAAGAACGCAGATGAAATTTCTGTTTTGGAGGCAGGCAGTGTGTACATTTGGTCTCCAACTCAAGACTGAGTTGTGTTCCAGAGTCTAACTCAGTTATTTGTAACTCAGATCTACTACTAGTAGTTTCTATCTATTGTTTTGATTCAGCATTGTAAGTGGTGGGTACGTTCCCAGGCTAGACTGAAGGAATCTGTTGAATTCACAGCAGTTTTTGAAATTGTTTATGGTGATAGTGGAATTCTGGATCTTGGGAGCTGGTAGTCATGTGAAAGAGAAGAAAGGACTCATGCCCCATGCCCCAAGAGCCTCCCTGTGCAGGCTGTGTGGTTGGTGTCCAGAGGCCTCATGCCACTGCAGCCCTCCAGGTCTGTGCTGGCCCTCCTTGTTCTTCATCCTCCTTCATCTCTCTCTTAATTTGAAGCTTCTACTCCCCTGGTTATGCTCACTTCCTTTAAATCATGGTAGCAAAGCACATGGTTCAAATTAATTTCCCTACTAGACTACCGCTGTTATTCAGGATTGGGATGACTACAGGCTTTATTCATGTCATTTCACTCATGTTCTTTAACCCTTTTAGAGGTGTACAATGTTAATATTTTTAAAGAGGAGGTTCCTTACTGATAAACAGATTGTCTCTTTGGAATATTTGCGTTCAGTCATTGCAGCAAGGTTTCAAGGGGAAAGTTGAGCAGAGGCATGTGAAGTCAGGCAGAGCCCATGTAAGGAGGCTAGTCCTGATACCTGGAATCAGGAAGAAACCATGCCTGCTTTAGAAAGGTTCTTCCTGTTACTCCAAAACAGTGACTCTGCTAAATTTTTTTTCAAAATACTTATGAACCTTTTTTTTTCCTTTTCCGTTTGGGAACTTCACAGTTTGAAAGGGTCTTAGGTTTTGGCAACGTGGCTTGGTTTCTGTGACCTTTGGGAAGTTGATCAGGGCATGGTAGTGATTGTAAATTTCATGTCTATTTTTCTATTCTTTTATAAACTTACTAAAAAGCCACTTTTTTCATCAAACAGTGGGAAATTATTGACCTCTCCATTCTGTTAGTGCCTCTGTGAAGGGTTTGAACTACCTGGTTTCAAAGAACTCTTCTCATTCAAACATTTTATGCAAAATATATTAGGGACTTGATTTTTCTGGTGTCATTTTAAAAATTCGTATTCACAAAGTCTGTTATGGCAAGCTTAGTGTTTTGATTTACTTTTAAATTATGTAAGAGTTTAAAAAATACATTACAAGCCTCCTCCAGCCCTCAAGCACATGACTCTTTGATGGTGAATTCTGCAGTGTAGGCTGTGAGCTCTGTGGGAATTCAGGAGACAGGCGTTGGAGAGTCAGTGTTTGTGGACGCTGGGAGTGAGATCCTGCCTGAGGATGTGCCTAATAGTACTGGGCTGACTCAGAACTGGTGTAATTAGGGAAGAGTAGTGTAAGATGGGTAGATGAGATGGCCCTGATTGTGGAAAGTGATGATAATAGGTTATGCATTTATACAATATGTTAGAGTAAAATGTAACTATGGTTTGGTTATGGAGTTATAAAGGTAGATGAAAATGTAGTTTGTGGGTACCACTAGTGTTAGTGATTTCTATGCTAATACTAATTACATTTGGGATTGAATGACTAGAAATTGAGTATAGAATTATTTTCTAGTTTGTGAAAGTGAACACCTTATAATACTGCTATATTCCACGTCCCTTTTTTTTTTTTTTTGAGACGGAGTCTCGCTGTGTCGCCCAGGCTGGAGTGCAGTGGCGTGATCTCAGCTCACTGCAAGCTCCGCCTCCCAGGTTTACGCCATTCTCCTGCCTCAGCCTCCCGAGTAGCTGGGACTACAGGCGCCTGCCACCTCGCCCGGCTAGTTTTTGTGTATTTTTTAGTAGAGACGGGGTTTCACCCTGTTAGCCAGGATGGTCTCGATCTCCTGATCTCGTGATCCGCCCGTCTCGGCCTCCCAAAGTGCTGGGATTACAGGCTTGAGCCACTGCGGCCGGCCTATTCCACGTTCCTTAAAGATAGAGGGTATCTTACATGTTTTGGTGCCTCCATTTCCTAGCATATTGCCTGCTGCATAGTAGCCACTCAATAAATGTTAATTGAATAATTTAATTTCAACTTTGTATGATACACTTGTGATATTGTCAGTCTTTCCATTTTCCTAGAAGATGAAAGTAATAAAGATGTTTTCTATAGCCTAGGACTACTAATTATAAATATTTGCCGGGTACGGTGGCTCATACCTGTAATCCCAGCACTTTGGGAGACCGAGGCGGGTGGATCACCTGAGGTCAGGATGTCGAGACCAAACTGGCTAACATGGTGAAACCCTGTCTCTACTAAAAATACAAGAAATTAGCTGGGCGTGGTGGCGGGTGCCTGTATTCCCAGCTACTCGGGAGGCTGAAGCAGGAAAATGGTGTGAACCTGGGAGACGGAGCTTGCAGTGAGCTGAGATTGCACCATTGCACTCCAGCCTGGGCAGTCCAGCTGGGGTGACAAAGCGAGACTGCATCTCAAAAAAAAAAAAAAAAAAAAAGTCTTATTATGTTATTGTAAGCTAACTTCATAATTTTCATTGTAAATAAATATGTTAGCAAGATGTTTATATGTGTAAATTTACACACACACAGACATGTATACACATTCCTTTATTGAAACATGGTTTATTTGTAAAGCAAATTTTGGGGTTTTGATTATTTAAGCATATATTCTGATAAAAAGCAGGATAACACAACATTTTGGTACTCATTGAAAATTTACTTAATTGATTTCTTGAATAAATTAAAAATATTGGCAGCATGGGTTTCTTATGGCTGTATTTTATAGCTCTGGTTAGCAAGTTTGTGTGTGCGTGTGTGTGTGTGTCTGTATGAGTGTTTGAGACAGGGTCTTGCTCTGTCACCCAGGCTGGAGTGCAGTGGTGTGAGTGAAGCTCAGTGCAGCCTCACCCTCCCAGGCTCAAGTGATCCTCCTCTCGAGTAGCTAGGATTACAGGCATACGCCACTGTGCCTGGCTAATGTTTTAGTATTTTTGTAGAGATAGGGTCTCACTATGTTCCTCAGGCTGGTTTCCAACTCCTGAGCTCAAGTGATCCTCTCGCCTCAGCCTCCCAAAGTGCTGGGATTATAGGCGTGAGCCACTGTGCCCGGCCTGGTTAGCTAGTTTGACTTTAGAGTCAATAAAGTAACATCCCAACGGAAGCATACTTTCATTTAAGAATGAAGATAGATATGGGAAGAACCATAATTTCTGTTAAGGGAATTTAAAGTTAAAGTAGCCATTGAAAAAGCTATTTTCCTTCGCTATCTTTCTCTTCTTGAGTTTCTCATCCTTTAATGCGCTATTGTCATTGCCTTATGTTCTCCCTGGAGGAGGAGGAGGAGGAGGAGGAGGAGGAGGTGAAGGTGGAGGTTTGTCTGCAGTGGACCTCTAGGTGTTCCCCGCCCAGCACCAGAGAAACCATAGGGCAGGCCCTAGGGCATTTGAGTGACTCCTGGAGCCCCAAGGATTTAATGTATTTGAGAATTCATTTGACTTGAGAATTTGACAAGAACCGAGTAAGTTAAGATAGGGTGAATTGTGCACCACTTCAACTGTTAAAATTATCTCGTCGCTTAGGAGTTCATTTATACATATTAAAGTTTGAAAAACTGTAGACTTTTGTTTATGTTGTATTCACGATAAGTGGTCACAAAAAATGAATTATTTTGTAATTGCATGTGTGTGTGTGTGTGTGTGTGTGTGTGTGTGTGTGTTATTTCTGGCAGTTTTTAGAGAGTACCATAAACCATAAATGTAGTTGTTTAAAAACGTATTAGGGATAGGAAGCCCCTGGATCTTTTTGCTGGCCTTCTACTTAAAATTATTTTAAAATTATTGTCCTACTTTCATTTGAGGAATAGATAATTTGTCTTTGGTTACTATTATGATGTCCAATTAATTTAACATAGAGAATTAAAGATTATAGGCCGGGCGCGGTGGCTCAAGCCTGTAATCCCAGCACTTTGGGAGGCCGAGATGGGCGGATCACGAGGTCAGGAGATCGAGACCACCCTGGCTAACCCGGTGAAACCCCGTCTCTACTAAAAAACACAAAAAACTAGCCGGGCGAGGTGGCGGGCGCCTGTAGTCCCAGCCACTCGGGAGGCTGAGGCAGGAGAATGGCCTGAACCCAGGAGGCGGAGCTTGCAGTGAGCTGAGAACCGGCCACTGCACTCCAGCCTGGGCGACAGAGCGAGACTCTGTCTCAAAAAAAAAAAAAAAAAAAAAAAAAAAGAATTAAAGATTATAATTTTCAAGTCTTGATACATTTTCGAAGGAAAATGGATTTGGGAGAGTTAGGGCTGCAGCTTTACCAGCTACGGCTGATAAAAGCTTCTGATAGTATTCACTCTTAGAATATTTAGCCCGAATGTTTCCTTCTGAAAGTGGGCTGTGTTTATTTGTCTTCACTTCTCTAGAGATATTTTCATTTTATTGGTGAAATTGAATGTGTGGAGTTTTCTTCCTGAAGAGCCTGAGACCTTCTTCTAAAGGTATTGAATGGTGCTAAAGTATTTATTTGGTAGTAACTACATTGTCTCCAGTGAGTTAAATTCTTACAGTTTCTTGTACTCTATTGTAGATACTGATATTGAGTGTTTTGGTTTTTTTTTCTTCCCTTTAGAAGATGCATATGCTGATAAGTATTTTTAATTTTAACAAAAGGGATCAGGCAGACAAAATTATTTTTCCTAAGGTGTAGTAAGATTGCAAGCACTATACTTTCCTATTTCTATAGGATGTCTGAAAATTCCAGAAACATGGGGAGATTTTTATTTTAAACAGTGTTAGTTTTCATTTTCTTTTCTTTTCTTTTCTTTTTTTTTTTTTTTTTTTTTTTTTTGGTGGAGTCTCGCTTTGTCGCCCAGGCTGGAGTACAGTGGCACAATCTCTGCTCATTGCAACCTCTGCCTCCCGGATTCAAGCGATTCTCTTGCCTCAGCCTCCCGAGTAGCTGGGACTACAGGCACCCACCACCACGCCCGGCTAATTTTTTATATTTTTAGTAGAGACAGGGTTTTAAAGTGTTAGCCAGGATGGTCTCGATCTCCTGACCTCGTGATCCACCTGCCTCGGCCTTCCAAAGTGCTGGGATTACAGGCGTGAGCCACCGCGCCCAGCCTAATTTTTGTATTTTTAATACAGATGGGGTTTCACAATGTTGGCCAGACTGATCTTGAACTCCTTACCTCAGTTGATCCACCTGCCTCGGCTTCCCAAAGTGCTGGGATTACAGGTGTGAGCCACTGTGCCCGGCCTAGTTTTCATTTTCTTTTCTGTTTTTTGTTGTTGTTGTTGTTGTTGTTGAGACAGAGTCTTGCTCTGTCGCCTGGGCTGGAGTGCAGTGGCGGGATGTCAGCTCACCGCAAGCTCCGCCTCCTGGGTTTATGCCATTCTCCTGCCTCAGCCTCCCGAGTAGCTGGGACTATAGGCACCCACCACCTTGCCCAGCTAGTTTTTTTTTTTGTATTTTTTAGTAGAGATGGGGTTTCACCATGTTAGCCAGGATGGTCTCGATCTCCTGACCTCGTGATCCGCCCGTCTCAGCCTCCCAAAGTGCTGGCATTACAGGCTTGAGCCACCACGCCCGGCCTAGTTTTCATTTTCAAATAGCATGCTCAATATGTTTTTCTTCAAGCTCCACACACTTTTGTGAGCAAAAGTGTGTAATTTTAAAGCCATGGATCCAATTATTAATGTGAAAAGGTAATTACATTTAAAAAAATAAATTTTAAAGTATTTTTCCCATGGTTTTACTCTTTTCAGATACTTTACTTGTCAACAGAAGGCTCTTTGAAGCTACTACTAAGAGGTAGTAACGAAGTCTTTCTCCACACCAAAGAGAAGGTGGAAAGGCACCCCAACCATTTGGTTGCAGGAGTCAAATTAGGCATCACTGTTGATGCACCCTTCATATCTAAAACAGTTTTAAATTCAGTTGACTTCAAGTCTTTTGACTCCATCTTCTCTGTTTCTGCTGGGACTGTGACTTGTGGCCTGGACAAGTTCCTAACTGGCTTCCCTGAATCCTCTCAGATGCTCCCACCTGCAGATCCATTCTCCAGCTTCATTCAACGTGAGCTTTTAAAATGCAAATCTAATTATGTCACATACTCATACTTAAAAAATTTCCTGTGGCTCCCAAGACTGCAAGTAAAGATAAAATCCTTAACATGGCCTAGAAAGCCCTCTGTGATCTGGGTTCTGCTGATCTTCCAACCTCTTCTACCCTTTGTCTCTGGGCTCCAGTCCCTGCGGGCTAAGTAGTCCAGATTCTGACAAGTGCTTGCTTTTGATACAGACTCTTGATATTTTGTTGTTCCTCCCAGCTGGGACTCACTTTTCTTCTCTTACTGCCCAGTTGACTTCTCGTTCTTTGATTTCAGCTTAAGTGTCGCTTCTCTGACTGGTTGTGTTCCCCTGATTATTGACTCAGTTACCTTGTGTTCTTCTGCATTCCAGCACTTGCCACAGCAGCATGCTAATGTTTGCATGAATATCTGATTGTGGTGTGTCTCCTGCAGTGGACTGTAAGCTCCATGAGAGCAGGGGCCAGGCTGCTTGCTCACAGTTATGTCTCTCATGTCTAGTATGGTGCTAGGTACATGGTCAAACCCAGTGAATAGTTGTTGAATAAAAGAATGACTGGGATTAAGGACCTATTCAACATTCATAGTTGAGTATATGTGTAATATGTATAACCCTGTGGATGTTAGTAAGTAATTTACTAACTGGTTTGCAGTGAGTTGTGTCTTTTTTACTGGGGGGATGTGGACTGTATCCCAGTAGACTCTGATAGGACCCTAGAAATCATTTATTTTAGTTCTTCCATTTTATAGATGAAGAAACAAACAACCTGAGGACCAAAATGATCTAGCTGGGTCAGTGACATGTCAAGATAAATTTGTGTCTGACATCCAAGTCAGAGATTTTCCTACTCTTCTTTAATGTTCCTTTGAAACACTGTCAGGAGTACATATTCATTTAATTCATTTAATCTCTGCTTGCCCAAGGTATGGGTTAAAAAGGGAAGGCTGAAATTCTTCAGGTGAAGGTGATTATTTTGTTTTTTGACACTGCTAGTTTTGCCTGTGACTAGCTTTATGAAGTTTTTAATAAAAATATCCCCCATCCCTTTTTAGGATATGAGCATCCAGTAATTTGATTTCCTGGTATAACAATGTTGCCAAAGAATTAATAAAATTTTATTGTCTACTCCATATGACTAAGTAGTGAAAAACAGACTTAACAAGTTTGAACAATCATACACAGTGTGTTTTTTACCAGTTGTTGATAAGAAAAGTAGGTCATCAATATAGAAAGAATGTTTAGAAACATATTGAAGGATTAATTTTTTTTTTTTTTGAGGCAGAATCTTGTTCTGTCACCAAGCTGGAGTGCAGTGGCGATCTTGGCTCACTGCGAATTCCAACTCCCAGGTTCAAGCGATTCACCTGCCTCAGCCTCCTGAGTAGCTGGGATTATAGGCGCGTGCCACCACGCCTGGATAATTTTTGCATTTTTAGTAGAGACGGGGTTTCACCGTGTTGGCCAGGATGGTCTCGATCTCCTGACCTTGTGATCCGCCCGCCTCGGCCTCCCAAAGTGCTGGGATTATAGGCGTGAGCCACCCCACCCGGCTTCGAGGATTAATTTTTAAGTGAGATTGCTAGGTCACTCATGTCTGTAAAAGTTCTGCAGTTGGTTTAAGACCTCTTGGGATTAATTTGGCTCTTTGAGTTGTGTTCTGCTCTTTGAAGAGAGACACAGAATTCAGCTTCTGAGTCTGGTCTCCTGTGGTGCACTTTAGGGAGATGGCTGCTGCCTCAGGCGATTTTATGTGGTTCCGCAGCGTGTCCCGCAGTGTGTCCCGGGTGGGCAGGTAGCGCCTGCCTTTGTCTTCCCAAGGGAGGTTTCTTCAGCAATGCTTTTTCAAAGCTCCAGGGACCAAAAGAGGTGGTTGTGTTTATAAAGATGCTGGTGGTAAGCAGAAAATTGGGAGATGTGGAGGATTGTAAACATGTCATCCTTGCACATTATCTCTGTAATAGAAATATATATTTCTGTCACTGAAGAGCTAGAGATGATTTCGAAGTCCTTATATTTTCTCACATTTTAGTAACTGCAAAATTTCTGTAGTGTCATTCCTATATTTTAAGTGAGTTACAGGCCTCATTATGGCATCTTTTAGTTCATAAAAGATAAAAGGGTCTCTCTTTAATAAGGTGTGAGATAATTATAACTTTTATTTATTTATTTATTTATTTATTTATTTATTTATTTATTTATTTATTTATTTATTTTAAGAGACATGGTCTCGCTTTGTCTTCTGGGTTCGAGTTCAGTGATGCAGTAATAGCTCAGTGCAGCCTCAAACTCCTGGGCTCAAGGGATCCTCCTGCTTCAACCTCCCAAACTGCTGGGATTACTGGCATGAGCCACCACGCTCAGTCCAATTTTAGGAATTTTATCTTTTGTCTTCAGGTTTGTTATGTGTTGCTGTTTTGCTGCTCATTTTACTTCTTGTCAGACTTGATTTTCAGCAGTCATTTTCACAGCGTCACATTCCGCTCTGCATTGTGCTCACTGACTTTCTGCTTCTCATTGCCGGTGAGTGCTTACGTTTGACGTTATGTGGTCCCCAACCTCTCTTTGTAAGAAGTTCCTAAAATAAGTATAGATTATAAAATGTAAATATAGGAATGCTCGTCTTTGAAAACTTTAGAAAGTATGATACCTCTTTATTATACGTCACTTTTTTTTTTTTTTGAGACGGAGTCTGGCTCTGTCCTCCAGGCTGGAATGCAGTGGCCGGATCTCAGCTCACTGCAAGCTCCGCCTCCCGGGTATATGCCATTCTCCTGCCTCAGCCTCCCGAGTAGCCGGGACTACAGGTGCCCGCCACCTCGCCGGCTAATTTTTTGCATTTTTTTAGTAGAGACGGGGTTTCACTGTGTTAGCCAGGATGGTCTCGATCTCCTGACCTCGTGATCCGCCTGTCTCGGCCTCCCAAAGTGCTGGGATTACAGGCTTGAGCCACCGCGCCCGGCTATACCTCACCTTTTATTTTTATTTTTATTTTTTTGGGGGGTCTCACTCTGTCACCTAGGCTGGAGTGCGGTGTCGTGATCTCGGCTCGCTGCAATCTCTGCCTCCCAGGCTCAAGTGATCCTCCTGCCCTCAGCCTCCTGAGTAGCTGGGACCACAGGCATATACCACCATGCCCGGCTAATTTTTTGTATTTTTGGTAGAGACGAGATTTTGCCACGTTGCCCAGGCTGGTCTCCAACTCCTGAGCTCAGCCTCCCAAAGTGCTGGGAATACAGGTGTGAACCATCGTACCTGTAATGTCTCACCTTTTAGATATTATCCTCGGAGTGTGTGTATGTGTGTGTTTCTAGTGTTTTATGCGTGCTTTTTCAGGTTGTTCCTTTTGTTTTTTTTTTTTTTTTTGAGACTGAGTCTCACTCTGTTGCCAGGCTGGAGGAGTGCAGTGGTGCGATCTTGGCTCACTGCAACATCCACCTCCCGGGTTCAAGCGATTCTCCTGCCTCAGCCTCCTGGGTAGTTGGGACTACAGTTGTGCGCCACCACACCATGCTAATTTTTGTGTTTTTAGTAGAGATGGGGTTTCACTATGTTAGCCAGGATGGTCTCAATCTCTTGATTTCGTGATCTGCCCACCTTGGCCTCCCAAAGTGCTGGGATTACAGGTGTGAGCCACCATGCCCAGCCCAGGTTGTTCTTTTCTTGGACAACTGAGCACATAGTCCTCTGGCTAAACTAAGGATTTTCAGTGAGAAGCAAGATTTGCTTCCTTGGTCATAACAGATGCCCTCTGTTGTTTGTCTCAGTACATTTGAATGCCTACAGCTGGTTTCTGTATTTTGATTTTTCCATTTTTACTCATGTTTATAAAGTGTACGCAAAGTGCAGTTTCATATTTAAGTGTTACACAAACTGGCCAACTGGACTGGGGGCTGTCAAAGCAGCACCTGCAGGATAGAGCTCTAAGTCCCATTGTTGGCTGATGTGGAGAAACTGAATTGTATATATGATTTGGGATTGATAGTTGGAAAAGTATGACAGTTCATGGGCCGAAAAGTTGGAATTGCCCTGTACTTTGTAGGTTGAGGTCTCTGCTTCTTTCTCAGAAGTTCTTTATCTTTGGAGGAGTTATACGTCTCTAGGCTGAAATGTGATGAGCCTGGAATTGATGAGCTTCGGAACCCTCTCCAGTC
Organism: Piliocolobus tephrosceles; assembly: GCF_002776525.5. Taxonomy (NCBI): domain Eukaryota; kingdom Metazoa; phylum Chordata; class Mammalia; order Primates; family Cercopithecidae; genus Piliocolobus; species Piliocolobus tephrosceles. The sequence goes on along the minus strand of NC_045443.1, from coordinate 106,251,374 downwards.
CTACCTCTGAGGCCAGAGCCTGGAGGCTTCTTGGTAGATCTTATTTGCATTTTCTCTTTATTCTTAGAAACTTTAAAAACTAAAGGATATTGAGTTATTGAATTGAAACAAAATGCACTTTTACTGGTATGCCTCATTCTTGGCATCTTACCTGTTACCTGGATTAATAATGATGGGATGAAACTATTTGGAAGGCTATAATGCATGTGAATTTTTTTCCCTTAATTTTTACCATTCCTGGTGTCATGATCAATTGAACCAACATCAAGGCTATTCATACTTGCAGTCAGTCGGTCATGCTAAGTGGTCAGTAGTTTTTCTAGAAAAAACATTTTTTTTGCTGGGCGTGGTGGCTCAAGCCTGTAATCCCAGCACTTTGGGAGGTTGAGGCGGGCGAATCACGAGGTCAGGAGATCGAGACCATCCTGGCTAACCCGGTGAAACCCCGTCTCTACTAAAAATACAAAAAACTAGCTGGGCGCGGTGGCGGGCGCCTGTAGTCCCAGCTACTCGGGAAGCTGAGGCAGGAGAATGGCATAAACCCAGGAGGCGGAGCTTGCAGTGAGCCGAGATCGCACCACTGCACTCCAGCCTGGGTGACAGAGCAAGACTCCGTCTCAAAAAAAAAAAAAAAAAAAATTGTTTTCAACAAGTTCGTGTCGGCAGTGGAATATGAATCTCTTTCAGCCAAAACCGCTGTGTATGAGGAGAGCTGTTGTGTGTCTGACATTTTGCTGTGCTTTATTGCAAATGTTGCATGTGGTCCTTTTTCTTCCTTTTTTAAACAGCTTCTATTAAAATAGATAAGGCGTGCTTTTTTCTTGGAATGTCTTATGTATGAATCTGTTAAAAAATTGCATGCAGTAAAAATATGCCGTTTGTTAGGTAAATTCTTTGAGTGTCACTGCTGGATTTCATTTAGAAAATTTGAAAAAGCTCAGCTATCTCATATTCAGAAATGTTTACTTTTTTTTTTTTTTTTTTTTAAGAGACCTGATCTTGCTAGAGTGCAGTGGCATGATCATAGCCTACTGCAGCCTCAAACTCCTGGACTCAAGCAGTCTCCCTGCATCAGCCTTCGTAGAGACAGTGTCTCATTATGTTGTCCAGGCTGGTCTTGAACCCCTGGCCTTAAGCGATCTTCCCACCTCAGCCTCCCAGAATGCTGGGATTACAGGCATGAGCCAACATGCCCGGCCAAATTTTTATATTTAATCAGAGTACCTCCTATGTTTGCTTTGGGTGTCTGCTGTCTTGTGAATGTGTATTCTGTATTCTGTGTAGGCTTACATATTATTACATTTCCAGCTTCTTTTTTTTTTTTTTTTTGGAGACAGAGTTTTGCTTGTTGACCAGGCTGGGGTGTAGTGGCACAATCTTGGCTCACTGTACCCTCCACCCCCTGGGTTCAAGCAGTTCTCATGCCTCAGCCCCCTGAGTAGGTGGGATTACAGGCACCCGCCACCACGCCCAGCTAATATTTTGTATTTTAGTAGAGACGGAGTTTCACCATGTTGGCCAGGCTGTTCTCAAACTCCTGAGCTCAGGCAATCCACCTGTCTCTGTCTTCCAAAGTGCTAGGATTTACAGGTGTGAGCCACCTTGCCCGGTCTCCAGCTTCTTAAAAGGAATTTTTAACTACTGTCATTGTCATTTAAATAGCTGAGTTTAGGATACTTGTCTCCTCATCTGCTATCTTACCTACCTTTTTCTATTAAATAACACATCGGATCTCTTCTACATTAAAGTACCTGCCATACAGGTAACAGTGGCTTGGAGGGAACATGGTCTTTTCCTCTAATGGGACATTTTATTCTCTTCTTGCGGTTGCCACTGGCTGAGGGAGCATTCTCTGCCCACTGAACACTTGAGTAATTGATGCCCTGGAATGGTCTCAGCAAATGGGCTGAGCAGGATTTTGCTACTAGTAGGGGTTTTCCTGTATGTGTTCCTAGCAGGATGTGTTTCCTTTTGTATGAACCATAGAAGTACATCTGCTGGAATCTTTAAACAGATAGCTTTTCAATAAACAGGAAAAATGTCAAAGTTGTCATTTTTTATGAGATGGAAGTAGAGGGAATAGAGAAAAAAATGTAACATTTACTCAGGTGTTTTGAGTGTATTTTATTTGGTGCTGTTGCAATATGAATACCCTGTCTTATCTGCATTTTTTCCTCCTAACACCCAACATCATGTTTCCTAAATAACTTATAAGATAACTTTTCTTTTTTTTTTTTTTTTTTGAGATGGAGGTTTGCTCTGTCACTCAAGCTGGAGTGCAGTGACGCAATCTCGGTTCACTGCAACCTCTGCTTCCCAAGTTCAACCAATTGGCCTACCTTAGCCTCCCGAATAGCTGGGATTATAGGCGTGTACCACCACACCCAGCTAATTTTTGTATTTTTAGTAGAGATGGGGTTTCGCCATGTTGGCCAGTCTAGTCTCGAACTCCTGACCTCAGGTGATCCACTTGTCTCAGCCTCCCAAAGTGCTGGGATTACAGGCGTGAGCCACCATGCCCTTTTCTTTCCTTTGTATCTTGTTTTTTGAGACGTGGTCTTGCTCTGATACCCAGGCTGGAGTGCAGTGGCATGATCATGGCCCACTGCAGCCTTGATTTCCTGGGCTCAAGCAATCCTCCCACCTCAGCTCCCCGAGTAACTGGGACCACGGGGGTGTACTACAACATCACAGCCAGCTAATTTTTTTTATTTTTTGTAGAGATAGGGTCTTACTATGTTGCCTGGGCTGATCTTAAACTCCTTGGCTCAAGTGATCCTCCTGCCTCGTCCTCCCAGAATGCTGGGACTACAACTATGAACCACCATGCCTGGCATATAAATTTTCTACATTTAACTTCACATAGTAGTATTATAAGGAGCATGCCTTTACACTCTCCTAGAGGTTGAAGATTATCAGCTGACTAATAAGATGATTATTGCAAGAGTACAAATTTTCTCTGACAAAGGCTTTAAACCATAGAGGTAGACCTTATTTTTACTTGTTCTTGGTTAAAATGTTCACCCAACATGTAAGACAAATTTTAGGCTGGGCGCTGTGGCTCACACCTGTAATCCCAGCACTTTGGGAGGCCAAGGCGGGCGGATCACGAGGTCAAGAGATCGAGACCATCTTGGCCAATATGGTGAAAACCCGCCTCTACTAAAAATACAAAAATTAGCAGGGTGTAGTGGCGTGCACCTGTAGTCCCAGCTACTCGGGAGGCTGAGGCAGGAGAATCGCTTGAACCCGGGAGGCGGATCTTGCAGTGAGCCAAGATCGCACCATTGCACTCCTCCAGCCTGGCAACAGAGCGAGACTCAGTGTCAAACAAAAACAAAAGGAACAACCTGAAAGAGCACGCATAAAACACTAGAAACACACACACACACACACCCCAAGGATAATATCTAAAAGGTGAGACAGGTGCGGTGGTTCACACCTGTATTCCCAGCACTTTGGGAGGCTGGTTTATAGTAGATATATATAATCAAATAATCTGCAGCCATCAACACAGTCAATTTAGAACATTTTCATTACCTCAAAAGAAAATAAGAAAATGTTCAGTTGTAAACTTCCGAATTAAGATGGCATATCATCAAACTTAGGAGTTCTGTTATCAGCTATCCTGTCCCAAACTGATCAAATCATAAATTAGATGACTAAAATGTCCCCCTAAAACTAAACCATTTTATAAAGGGATCTAATTCTCAAAAAAAAAAAAAAAAAAAAAAAAAAAAAGAAAAAAAATCCTGGACAAACACAAAAGACAAAAATCCAAAGAAAATACTGGGTATTTTTTTAAATGCCCTTTCAGAGGGGGTTTTTTTTTTTTTTTTTTTTTTTTTAAATAGAACATTTTTGTTACCTCAGAAGAAACACACCAGGCATGGTGGCTCATGCCTGTAATCCAAGCAATTTGGAAGGCTGAGATGGAAATATTCCTTAAAGCCGAAATATTAGTTAGAGACCAGCCTGGGCAACATGGTGAGACCCCCATCTCTACCAAAAAAAAATTAACCTGGTGTGGTGGCATACGCTTGTGGTCCCAGCTACTTGGGAGGCTGAGGTGGGAGGACTGCTTGAGCTCAGGAGTTTCAGGCTGCGATGAGCTATGATTGAACCACTACACAGAGTGCAGAGTGAGACTCTGTCTCTAAAAACAAAATGGACTGGGCACGGTGGCTCACGCCTGTAATCCCAGCACTTTGGGAGGCCAAGGTGGGCGGATCACCTGAGGTCAGGAGTTCGAGACTAGCCTGGCCAACATGGTGATGCCCCATCTCTACTAAAAATACAAAAATTAGCTGGGTGTGGTGGCGGGCACCTGTAATCCCAGCTATTCGGGAGGCTGAGGCAGGAGAATTGCTTGAACCTGGGAGGCGGAGGTTGCAGTGAGCTGAGTTTGAGTCATTGCACTCCAGCCTGGGCAACAGAGCAAGACTCCGTCTCAAAAAAATAATAATAAAAATAAATAAATAAATAAATACTTTTTTTTTTTTAAAGAAGAAGAAATGTTATACTTTTATGAGTTAGCTATCCCTTTATGTTACCCTGTTTCCCTCCTACACAGCTCTAAGCAACCATGAATCTACTTTCTGTCTCTCTAGATTTGCCTATTCTGGACTTTCATATAAATTAGTATGTAGATTTTTATGACTGGTTTCGTTCGTTTATAATGTTTTTAAGATTCATCCAAGTCGTAGCATGTATTAGTACTTCATTCCTTTTTATTGCTGAATAATATTCTGTTGTACAGGTAATATCACATTTTGTTTATCCATTGGATACAATGGATAGTCTGTATTTGGGTTGCTTCTACCCGTTGGCTATTGTAAATAATGCTGCTATGAAAACTCATGTACAAGTATTTGTTTGACTACCTGTTTTCAGTTCTTATGGGTGTATGCCTACGAGTGGAATGCTGAGTCTTACGGTATTTCTTTGTTTAATTGTTTGAGGAACTGCCAGACTTTCCCACATCAGCTGCAACATTTTGCATTTCCACTAGGAGTGTATGAGGATTCTGATTTGTCTACATTCTCATCGACCCTTGTTATTCTCAGAATTTTTTATTTTAACCATCCTGGTGGGTATGGAATAGTCTCTCATTGTGGTTTTGATTTTCACTTCTCCATTGATTAATGATGTCCAGCAACTTTTCATAGTATGTCTTCTTTGGAAAATGTCTGTTCAAGTCCTTTGATTCATTTTTAAATTTGACTGTGTTTTTATTATTGAATTGTAGGAGTTCTTTATATATTCTAGACACAAGTGCCTTATCGGATATAAGGTTTGCAAAAGTTTTCTCCCATTCTATGAGTTGTCTTCAATTTCTTGATAGTGTCCTTTGAGGCACAAAAGTTATAAATTTTGATGGAATCCAGGTTTTCTAATTTTTCTTTTGTTGCTTGTGCTTTTGGTGGCATGTCTTAGAATCCTTTGCCCAATCCAAGGCCATGAAGATTTACTCCTGTGTTTTCTTCTCAGAGTTTTATAGTTTTAGCTCTTATGTCTAGGTGTTTGATCTATTTTGAGTTAGCTATTTACATATTGTTCCAGTACCATCTGTTGAGAAGAGTTTTTCCATTGAATTGTCTTGGCACTCTTGTTGAAAATCAGTTGACCAAAGATGTATGAGTTTACTTCTAGGCTTTAATTATTTTCCATTGATATAAATGTCTATCCTTATTCCAGTACCACACTGTCTTGATTACTGTTGCTTTGTAGTGAGGTAGGTTTTGAAATCAGGAAATAGGAGTCTTCCTAACTTGTTCTCCTTTTTCCCTCCAAGGTCATTTGGGTATTTTTGGATCCCTTGCAATTCCTTCATCCATTTCTACAAATAATTCATCTGGGGGTCTGATAGGGATTGCATTAAATCTGTATCTTAATTTGGGGAATCTTGCCATCTCAATGCTAAGTCTACTGATTTTTGAACTTGGAATTTCTTTTCATTCAGTTGTGTCCTTCATTTCTTTCAACAGTGTTTTAAGTTTTCAGAGTATGGGTCTTTCACCTCCTTGATTAAGTTTATTTCTAAGTATTTTATTTCTAATCTATTGTGAGTGGAATTGTTTTCTTAATTTCATTTTTGGATTGTTTCTTCTGGGTTTGTAAAAATACGGCTAGGCATGGTAGCTCATGCCTGTAATCCCAGCACTTTGCGAGGCCAAGACTGGAAGATCACTTGTGGTCAGGAGTTTGAGATCAGCCTGACCAACATAGTGAAACCCTGTCTCTACGAAAAATACAAAAATTAGTCGGGTGTGGTGTAGTCCCAGCTACTCTGGAGGCTGAGACAGGAGAGTCGCTTGAACTCTGGAGGCGGAGGTTGCAGTGAGCCGAGATTGCACCACTGTGCTCCAGCCTGGGTGACAGAGCAAGACTCCATCTAAAAAAAAAAAAAAAAAAAGTTGATTTTTGTATATTAATCTTGTATCCTGTAACCTTACTGAACTTACTAGTTATTTTAGTGGATTCCTTAGGATTTTCTGTATATAAGATCATGTCTTCTGCACACAGAAATAGTTTTACTTTTTTCCAATCTAAATGTCTCTTATTCCTTTTTCTTGCCAGATTGCCTTGGCTAGAACCTGTACTACAATCCTGAATAGAAGTGGCAAGGGTGGACAAGCTCGTCTTATTCTTTATCTTAGCGAGAAGGTATCTTTCGCCATTGAATATTGAGTTAGCTGTGGTATTTTCATGGATGCCCATTATCAGGTTGAGGAAATTCCCTTCTATTCCTAGTTTCTTGAGTGTTTTGTCATGAAAGGGTATTTAATTTTGTCAAATGCTTTTTTTTTTTTTTTTGATTCAGAGTCTCACTCTGTTGCCCAGGCTGGAGTGCAGTGGCACTGTCTCAGCTTACTGCAACCTCTATTTCCCGGGTTTAAGCAATTCTCCTGCCTCTGCCTCCTGAGTAGCTGGGATTACAGGTGCTCACCACCATACCTGGCTAATTTCTATATTTTTAGTAGAGACAGGGTTTCACCATGTTGAGCAAGCTGGTCTTGAACTCCTGACCTCAAGTGATCCCCCTGCCTCAGCCTCACAAAGTGTTGGGATTACAGGCATGAGCCTCTGTGCCCAGCCTCAAATGCTTTTTCTGTGTCTGAGATAATTGTGTGATTTTTTTTCTTCTATTGATATAATGTGTTACATTAATTGATTTTCAGATGTTGACCCAACCTTGCATTCCTAGGATAAATCCCATTTGATTGTGGTGTATAATTCTAATTCTTTTTATACGTTGCTTGATTTGGTTTGCTGGTATTGTTGAGGATTTTTTCCATCTGTATTCATAAGAGATATTGGTCTGTAATTTTCTTGAGATGTCTTTGTTTGGTTTTGGTAACAGGATAATACTGGCCTCATACAATTAGTTTGGAAATGTTCCCTTCTCTCTCTTTGGAAAAAATTTGTGAGTAATTGGTATTTTTTAAATATTTCATAGACTTTAGCAGTGAAGTCATCTGGGTCTGGGCTTTCTTTGTCTGCGGTTGGTTTATATTCTTTTCTTTTTTTTTTGAGACAAGGTTTTGCTCTGTCGCCCAGGCTGGAGTGCAGTGGCGTGATCTTGGCTCACTGCAACCTCCGCCTCCCAGGTTCAAGCAATTCTCATGCCTCAGCCTCCCTAGTAGCTGGGACTCCTGGCTAAGTTTTGTATTTTTAGTAGAGACTGGGTTTCACTATGTTGCCCAGGCTGATCTCGAACTCCTGACCTCAAGTGATCTGCCTTCCTCAGCCTCCCAAAGTGCTGGGAGCCACCATGCCCGGCCTGCATTCTTATTATAGGTATCATTCCCTTCATTTTGTGGATGGGAAACTGAGGCTCGGAGAGGTTAAGTAATTTGCTAATATGTTGCAGAGCTCGGATTTGAATCCAGATTATCTTATGTCAGTTACTAGGATGACAGTAGTAGCTAGTATTTATTGAGTGATTAATTTTGTGTATTTAACCGTACAAGGTATTATTATAGCATAAGAATCTCCTGCCACCATCCCATCACCAATTGATCATTTAATGATCACTTCAACTTTATATGCATTGTACCCATTTTTGGATAGAGGAATTAACACTTAATGGAGATTTAGTGACTTACTGTACTGTACCATGGCCAGGAAGTAAGTAGTACAGCTGTGCTTCTCACTTACAAGGCTGTCTGACTCTGCAGTTTGCTCTCTTAATTCCTATTCTCTATTGTGTGCCTGGAGGGCCTGAGACATTCTGTGCAAGAAAAGCGGCTATGCCACATGTACACAGCTGAGCCAGATCAGATTTGACCTTGGAAGTGAATGGGCTCACACTGCCCTTCAAGCTCCGCTTAGAGATGCCTGACTTAGCACAGCACTGTGGAAGCACTGACTTTTCCTACTCTCTCTGCTCTATAGCTAACATTCTACTCTGTGATTGTAGCAAAAGAACTTTTATATCATTCTATCCACATGTATTTAGGACAAAAATAAGTATGCATAATATGGAAATAACTTTTTTTTTTTTTTTGAGTTGGAATCTTTCTGTGTTGCCCAGGCTGGAGTGCAGTGGCGCCATCTCGGGTCACTATAGCTTCCGCCTACCAGGTTCAGGCAATTCTCCTCCCTCAGCCTCCTGAGTAGATGGGATTACAGGCGCCTGCTGCCACGCCCAGCTAATTTTTGTATTTTTAGTAGAGATGGGGTTTCACCATGTTGGCCACGATGGTCTTGATCTCCTGACCTCGTGATCCGCCCATCTCAGCTTCCCAAAGTGTTGGGATTACAGGTGTGAGCCACCGCGCCTGGTGGAAATCACTTTTTAAGGTAGTTTAGTATGTATGTCAGCCAGAAGATTTGTATAGTATCTTTCAGTGAAGACAAAGCATTTTAAATATTTATATTAATGTTCATATTTTTGTGAGGTTAGAGGGTATCTGGCCTATTTGAGTGAAGAGGAAAAATTGTCTCTCTTTTTCAAGTAAGAGGCCTTCCTCAAATATCCATTCACATTTAAAAGTGAGGTTCTAAAAGCTGACCTTATGCCTGTGTGGGTGGAGCGGCACATTGAATGGTGGACCTCACTGAGGGCAGTGATGTCTGATCTGTTGTTGGGTGGGGCAGGTGATATCTTGGGAGCCAGGAGCAACAAGGGGATGGAGGCCCCACTGTATAGAACCAGGCTGTCAGTGAGGCACCTGTTCACACCTGTACTGGGTGTCATCCAGTCCAGGGCCTACAGTCAGGCCTCTCCTGGCTTCTGCTGGGGAGAGGGCAGGCCAGTTCCCTGGTTGTGCAGCCCTGAATGGAGCGGATCTGGGTGTCCAGCTGCTTCTAATTCAGGCTTTCAGTCATTTTCTCTGCAGCCCCTCTCCCACATCCCTGTCTTTGGAGACACAATTTCTCCTTAGAGTGTTCTGGGGATTCACAGTGGGCCTTGATGTCCTTTTTGTGAGCTCCTCCTGAGACTCAGCTGAATAGAGGACACTCACACTTCTGTCAGTTACATGTGCATGACAGCTTTCCATCTTGGAAAGTTTGTTGTCACATTTGCTCTCTTGTAGGCTCTTTTCCAGTCCTCTTGTCCTTTCAAGTTTTTCCCTGCTTTCATTTTATTAGGATTTTAGGAAGGAGATAAGTGCTGTTTGTGTTTCTTTTGTAAATTACTTCTTCATATCTTTGCCTAATTTTCTGTTGGGTTTTAATTGTATGAATTTGTAAGAACCTTTTATTTATGAAGGATGTTAACTCTGGCATGGTGCAGTCCTTTTTTCTTCTACATTAACTTACTTTTGAAATACTTGCTTGAAGATGCTTGTGGGGATTGCAGCTTCTATAACTTGTGCAGATGGTTGCAGATGGTTGTGTGGGGAAGTGGATCCCAAGACCAGTTGGCTGTATGTTTGCTTTTGTATAGATGTGCTTTCCCTTTGCTTTTCACCACCTTACGGAAGCTGTCTTATCTCACGCTTAAGAAGTATTCATACTGATTCCAAAATGAAGGCCCCTGGCCACATATCATTTGCCATCTCCTCTACCAAAGACTCAAAATATATGGCCCTGGTAGTCAACTGGGAAAGTCAGGCAATAACAGCTGGGCTGAGGAACGTGGATGCTCAATTGCCTGCCAAGGGTCTGTTACTTCAGCCCAGCTACATGCCCCCAGCATTGGAGAGAGGCCACTTTCACACATGCCTTGGAAGGGTAAGAGACTCTGGCAAAAATAAATTCGTCTCTGCATTTAGCAGTGGGCTCAGGGCCATGAGGAAGGGAATTAGAGGAAAAGAATTAGCAACAGCCCACCATGTGTCCCGTCTGGCATGAATGGACAGGTGTTAGCTCTCCTCTATATATGAGGATCTGATTTTCAGCTGAGTTGTCGATGTTGAAGCATGTTCCATTTCCACTTAGATTTTTATCCAGGATCCTTCTATCTAACCAACATGAACAGAATGTCCTGCAGTAGCACATAGGAAAATTACATTGGGTGCAGTCTAGGAAATCTTAATCAGGGAGGGCCTGGTGATCCGAAAGCACAAAGCTGTCAGTGTCTATCAGACAATTTAGTGGAATTTGGAGTCTGAAATGACACATAAGGCAGCCTAGGAACGTAGCTCTGTGTCACCTCCCCTCCCCTTCAGAGTCCCTGGTTTACTAGGGAAGTGGCTGTGGTGGATGATCAGCTCAGTGAAAACCCAGCCTGGTTTTGTTTCCCCTCCACAATAGCCCCTGCATTTTTCCTTTCCTCGGTCCCAACTGTTACTACTGTATCACTCCAGGCCTTCCTCAAGTCTGGTTTACTGTCAAATAGCTTCCTAGCCCAGTACGTGGCTTTGAGCTTATTCCTGTCTGAGCCGTCCAGTGTGCTTCTGCCACATTTACTGTCACCCTAAACATCACTTTGATCACATTGCTTTCCATTTAAATACTTTTGCTCTGCTTTTCCCAGACCTGGCTCTTACCCGTTAGGCTGCTTTAGGCTGACTTTTCCTGTTTCTCACTGTGTACCACTTAAGCACTAGGCGGTTTGGTGTAGTGAGTTGCTCTGATTATTACGTCTGTGTTAAAAGGAGATTAGAAGGCTTTTGAAGTCAAGGGTGATGGCTGTGTCTTTGAATTCCTCCCATAGTTATTCTTGTTGAAACACTCTGGGGAATAGACATAATTCTCAGACAGCAGAGTGTTGATGTGTAGGGAAAATGTTTACAATCTGAAAAATTACCTTGGCAGGCTGAGGACAAAGCCACAAAATTGTAACTTGTTTTTCGGCTTTCTTCAGCCTCACCTCTACAGCGAATTTCACTTTGGAGTTTTCTTATCTATAAAAGGGGAAGGGTTGAAGTGCGTTATTTGTCAGCTCCCGCCCAACCCTGAAAGGCTAATTTTCTTTAATTCTTTCCCTTAATCTTTCTATTGAAATTAAAACTGATGAGCTGTTTCTGGATCTTGAATTAGGAATTTTTCATTTCTTTGTAATTCTTTCCCTGACGCATTTTGCAGTTGTCTCCGGATATGTACTGCTAAAAGAAATTTGGATTGCAATTTGGCTACTTTTTAGGAGAGCAGACAAAATGCCATACCATTCTGTTTTTCCTACTTGGAATATTTCCTTTGTAAAAGTAAAGCTTTTCAGTTTGGTGCACAATTCTAACATAATTCTCACTCTTCCTTTGCAGACACGATGAGGCGAGTGGTACGACAGAGCAAGTTTCGGCATGTATTTGGGCAAGCGGTGAAAAATGACCAGTGCTATGATGACATCCGGGTTTCTCGTGTGACCTGGGATAGTTCGTTTTGTGCTGTCAATCCCAGATTTGTTGCCATAATCATAGAGGCAAGTGGGGGAGGAGCGTTCCTTGTCCTCCCTCTGCACAAGGTAGGTAATTTGATCTTCCATTCTGGTAGACACCCTCTGATAGTCTCCATATTTTTTCCTTAATAGATTGACAGTTCACTAAGAATTGTATTTGTGAAACCATTAGACTCTGATGTAATTGAGGTTAAGTTCTACATGCCTTACTAACCACATCAGTTTTTCTCTAACAGAGAATCATTAAATAGAGTAGTGACCTCTGTTCTGGGGATGCCCTCTATGGATGAAAAAATTATTATAATGATGTTGTGAGCATGGGCAGGCATAGGAATTTTAAAATTTCATTCTTAATCATCTGCTTTTCACAAAAATTTTTCTTTTAGAGTGCAATTTTAAAAACAGGCTTTTACTCCAAAGTAAAGTTTTAAAAACAGTTACATTTTCAAATGGGCAGAAATTTGTAAGATAATATTCTCTTTTTTGTGAAGTCATAAGGATGAGCCCTGTTTCTTTTCTTTTTTCTTTCTTTCTTTCTTTTTTTTTTTTTTTTTGAGTAGGAAATGGAACAAGAACTCAAGAAAATGTCCTCAATACAGATTTCAATTCTGGACAATAATAAGTTTCAGCATAGGATTTAAACAGTGTTAACAAGTGGGAGAAATAAAGGATCTTTACTGAGAATGGTTCTATGTGTTCTTCAACTTCAGTGGGGTTCCAAGCCCTCCTCCTTCCTTTATCCTCCCAGAAAGCCTACTCCCAGGTGGGAGATTAGATAGGAATTTTGTGCACTTGCTGACCAATCATGAATACGGCAGATCAAAATCTGTGGTTACTTTATCAGCAAATCCCAGAATTGCAAATAATGAAGAAAAAAAGCTGTGAGGAGGGCCTAGAAACAGTTGTTTTCTGGTTAGCTTTTAGGAGGAAAGTGAGTTTGGTGAGTCCTGAGCTCCAATGATAAGGACTTGGTGCTGGTGAGGATGCAGATGTTGAGTCGTATGACAGCTGTTTCCACTCTGCTGAAAACAGCAGGGGAAGTGGATCCCTGCTGTGTCTGAGCCCCTTATATTCAGGGTGCATCTCATCACAATGGACCGTGTAATTCTGAGAGTGGTTACAATAAAGTGAATTTCTGTCAAAGGGTTGTTTCCCATTTTGTGTTTTTTCCTTGGGAAAACTCTCATTGGGAAAATGTCCAATTCTCTTGGACTTTTGTTTCAGAGATGCTGGTAACTAATTTGTTTTATTATAACATCTAATTTTTACTTCAGTGGCCAGATAGATAACACAGTAGAACCATCTCCTAACCAAAGAAGGGAGATGGGTGCCTTTGGGGAACAAATTTGATATGTGTTTTCAAATGTACCTTCTTATTGGCGAAGATAAATCTTTTCATTAAGTTGAAAATTTATTTTCTCTTTGGATACTTTTATTTCTGTTCAAAAAATTGTTGTTCAGTGGCAAATAAGTATACTACACTGTTATAACTGTTCTTAATCTGGTTTTGGAGTGGGGATTTGAACTCAAGGCCAGTTGCATTTGGTCTCCACATTGTTTTAGCTTATTCCTTCCCCAAGAGCAAGGGACATTTGGAAACCTGACATTTTACTGGTAAGCTTTATGGCAGCCAACTGAGAAGATAGCCATAGCTTGTCAGCTAAGGTCAGACACTGGAGCACCATGGTCTGTTTTGGAGTTACGAGTTTTTATTTCCCCTTTTGTAGACTGAGGGATAAATGTAAGACATTTTTTTCCTTCAAAGAAATGGAACAACCCAATTAAGAAGCACAAAATAGACATAATGAATGGCTAATCTTCCTCTGAATTCAGACATTTCCTTTCAACTTTCACATCCACAAAGGTTCTGTGTCTTTGCTTTTACAAACCATGAGAAACTGAGTTTCACTTACCCATTTGAAGGAGACCTGTATGCAGTGCCCCAGCTAACTGATCTTATGATTTGGTTTTCCCTTGTATTCAATGACCTGCACTTAATGAATATGTTCTTGTATTTCATTCTTTAACCAGCATTGCAGGAACTAGGATAGAATAAGTTGCTTTATAAATTGTCATGTTTAGATGAGGTTTTGCTTTTTAGAGGCGCCTCAAGGGTCTTCCCCAGGCTTTAATACTGTCTGTGTAGCTTTGCTCCTTAAATATTAGTTTGTTTTAGAGGAGGTGACATTGGTGTAAACTAAGCCCTGTGACAACTATTGGAAATAAGATCAATACTTGGGTTTCTGTAATTGATAGGTTCATGTGTACTGTGTGAGATTTTTGTGTATTATTGTGTGTGTGTTTAGCTCTTAGCGGCAGTGACATAGACGAAAGATCACAAATCTGGGAATTGATGAGCTGTGGAGTTCAGTCCTGGCTCAGTCACTGACTTGTAGTGGGATGTGGATGGGTCTCTTTATCCTTCCGCTCCTCCGTTTCTCTCTCTATAACATAAGCAGCTGTGTATAAAAGTTACTTTCTGGCCAGACGCAGTGGCTCACGCCTGTAATCCCAGCACTTTGAGAGGCCAAGGCGGGTGGATCACCTGTGAGGTCAGGAGTTCGAGACCAGCCTGGGCAACATAGTCAAACCTCATCTCTACTAAAAATACAAAAATTAGCTGGGCATGGTGGTGCACACCTATAGTCCCAGCTACTCAGGAGGCTGAGGCAGGAGAATCACTTGAATCCGGGAGGCGGAGGTTGCAATGAGCTGAAATGGCGCTGCTGCACTCCAGCCTGGACAACAGAGCGAGACTCCATCTCAAAAAAAAAAAAAGTTATTTTCTGCCTTGGTAATTCTAGCTGATGTCAGAAATGCTTCTCACCTCCCATGATTCTCAGCTATGAAGTGATTTCCAGTGCAGCTGGTGTGTACTCAAAATTCAGCAAACACATTTGTTCCATTTTTGTCCCCCTAATTCAATGTATAACTTTGGAAAGTAGATGCCTTTTTACTCCTGACTGCTTTTTCACTAAGGCAAAGCTGAGCCCAGCAAAGAGGAGTGGTCCTGTGGTTCCTTATGACAGTTGTGTGCCTGGGTAGTTCTCAGAAGGATCTGCTGTGGCAGGGCTTGGCACGTGAGCCCTGGAGCGTCAGGTGACATTTGCCTTTCTTGTCTTCTGAGTTGCTGTTCCTACCTGAGATGCTGGCTGGTTACCAGGCATCAGTAGCTGGTAGAAAATAGAACCATCTTCCATGTTACCAGAAAACCTGCATTTCTCTATGGGGCTGACTGCCTTCTTGATATCTACCTTATAGTTTTGGTATAGTCATGAATATTTGAATAATGGTTATACATTTTACAGCTGATATTTGATTGTTTATACAATATGAGTGAGTCTTCATATGTGATTAGTTGGTTTGATTGCCTATAAGCTGAGTACATGCTGTGTGCCAGCACCTGTGCCCTTCAGGGGCACTTATGTCTAAGAAAGCGTCCTAGCAGGTTGCTGGCACTGAGGTGTTTGTCTCCTCGTTAGAAGTACAGCCTCGAAGAAGAAATATGATGGGGACTGCAACTACATGGTGAACCCATTAATCCCTTTTCAGTACAAGGCTTTGTAATACTAGGGCTCTTTACCCTGGAAAAGAGACTCCTATAACTTTAGTGTCTTGGCAACTATGAAATAGTTCTATCGTGAGGTGTCGCTTTGGTTTAAAGGCAAAGAAAAACTAAATTCCCAGTTATAATATGAAGTTGTGTTTGAAATTAAGATAGCAATGATGTTTAGATGTGTGTTAGGCTCCAATACATGTTGATAGCAGCCTGGGATGATTTTAAATGTGAACCTTAAGAGGTGGGTATGGCTTTTAATAGTTATCTCATGGGCTTCTGAGAATGTTTTCCCTTTTTTGTTTCTGGTTATAGACAGGCAAGTTAGTTTTGGTGATGCATTTGGGACTCCGTACATAATAATATTGAATATGTACACATTGGAATTAAGGTGGATTATGACCCTTTCAGAAAGGCTCCCATTTGAAAACATGGTTTTCCATGAATTTCTTTTGAAAGCTATTTAGTGTCAGCAGTAAATAAGTCTTATTATTGCAACCTCATGAGGCTTGTGGTTAGATTCTGGGAGAATGTAAAATAAGTTAGATATGGTCTCTGTCTTCCAGGACTTAACATCTAAAGTGAAAAGAGTAATAGGGATAAATACATCAAAGCCCATGCATATACAAAGACACACACACATGCAGCAAGCAGCATGCTTAAGAATGAATGTATGCTTATTTTAAGCATATGGTTTATGAGGTTTTTTGTTAGGAAGATTTTATTAGGGAAAGTGGGATTTTTGAAGAGGTTGCTGCTGGAGGAATATGGAAAGTCCTCAGTCCTGAGATGGGGTGATTCAGATTATCACACGTGATTCTCGCTCTCTTTTGTAATGCTTCCATCAAGCTGTGGCTTGCCACACTGCCATGACTTTTCAAGGTGTGGCTTAGTGCATTTACTTATTCTTTAGTCCTTCAGAGGATGAATAATAGCAGTCTTGCTGAACACAAGTTGGCTTTGTGGTTTTGGCTATGAGGGATACTTTTTTTTCTTGCCACAACTGCACAAGCTGCCTTGTCTCAAGAGCACACAGGTTTTCAGCCCTCTGTGTAATCTACCACGTTGGCATGAATAAGCCTTTCCTTTGTGGAGTAGCCACACTCGTGATGTAGATAGAACTGAGGCATTCCCTCCCTATTGTGAACCGTGGAGGCTCATACACACCAGTGTTTCTGGATAGATACACATACAACCCCTCGCCTCCCCCCACCACACACACACACACACTTCATATCACAACAAGCCTGTAAATCCTGCCTTAAACAAGTAACAGTGGGAGGAATCAGTATGAATTATATGCTCTAGATCTCTTGACATTCTCTTGGGTGGAGGATGCAAACTAGATGGCTCCTGTCTTCCTAAATTGCTTTCTTTCTCCCTTCCTTCCTTGAGTATTGTGAAGTACTGTGAAGCAACTTTGGTGAATCGGAGTGATAGCTGATTTCACCCTCACAATAACTGCCTGGGACAAGAGCACTGCTCTGGCCAGGATAGGATGGGTATGGCCAGGTCTCTTAGTTTTTTGGGTCATGATCTCTTCCTCTCTCCCATGAGCTCCTTTGTTGTAGCTATGTGGTACTTTCTTATACACAACTATGTTTCTCTCATTTATTTTAGGAGCTGTGTGTGAGAATATTTGGGATCTTGCTTTATTTATGTCTGTGAACCGTTTTTCAACTCATGTTGCAGTTTTTCATCTAGGGTTTTATGAAAGAATTTAGCTCTACAGAAAATCATTCGAATGACTGTTTTTTTTTTAGTTCTCCCAAGGATGATACATAGCCAGTCTTCTAGATACATAGGATGGAAAAGAGCTCATTGCCTATAACAGCATATATTAGGGCATTAGGACTTTAATGTTTTATAGAACCTAGGTTGATGAGGGCTGCTTTAGAATGTTTCTGTCATGTTTGTTGAGGAAGAGATCTTGATTCATTTCAGTCAGTATTCCACTAATGATGCTACTTGGTGGTCTCTTCTTACTGTTCAATATCCAGCTCAGATGTTGCCTTTGATTATTTAAACAGAGGAACTCATCCATTGGGTTCTGTTAGTTGCTTCTTCATACCACTGGTACCACAGGCTGCGTTATCACATTATTAAAATTATTATTCACTTAACAGATGGAGGAAGTGGTTAGAATTATTTGCTCTTGATCTCTTGACTCACTTGGATAGAGGTTGCAAACTGGGTGGCTATGTATATGGTAGGCTTTTGTGCAGGCTCTCCAAAAACTTTCCTTACTATATTGTGGTAGGTGGCCTCCCACATTGAATAGGGCTGGCCTGTGTAACCACAGGGTATGGTGGAATTGATGGAGTGTGAATTCTGAGACTAGGTCATAAAAGCTCACTGGCTTCTGCTTTGTCTCTTTTGGAGCTGCCATGTTGTGAGGATACTCCAGCAGCTCTGTGGCAAGGTCCATGGGACCTCCTGACGACTGCCAGCACCAACTTAACCAACCAAGTGATGAGCCATCTTGAAAGTAGATCCTGCAGCCCTAGTCAAGCCATCAGTTGACTGCAGCCCTGGGTTGACACTATCTCATGAAAAACCCAGGGCCAGAGCCACCCACATAAGCTGTTTTTGAATTTCTGATCCTCAGCAACTCTGTAATAAATGTTTGTCTTAATCAGCTGAATTTTAGGATAACTTGTTAATCAGCATTTGATAACTAATACATATATTCTTAGACTGTATTACTTGACTCATAATGTTAGTTCACACAATTCATATATGAGTAATCACAATGACCTAAAAGGCTTTCTGGTAGTTTTGAACACTGTATTTCCACCTAGCCTTTAAAATAAAAATCTACATAGAAATATAATATCTATATAGATATAAACATTCTTAAGTCCTAAGTGAATAATTGAGGGATTCCTTGCAGTAGCAAGAGAAAGTTATGTTATGTGGCAAGATTTTGTTATCCTGTATTCCATGATACCTTCATGCAACCTAAAAAATGTGTTATAAGATCATAGTCATTATCTCGTACTTAACTTCAATTGTGTTACTAGTTTTCAGGAAAGAATGTGCAATGCTAACATGAATGGGACTAAAAGTGATGTTTTATTTTCTTCTTTATAATTACCTGCACTTAAAAATATTTTTTTACAATGAACTTATTACATATTGAGATTTTGAAAAATATTATCAGTAATATTACCAGAGCACATATAAAGAGCTAACTATTGCTTAAATGTTTGTGAAATTTCACACAGTACTTTAGAAAAATCATGTTCGTTCATTCACATACTCATTCCTTAGTGCCTGCATGTGCAGGGACCTGTGGTGGGTTCTTGCTTTTTTTTTTTTTTTTAATTGAGACAGAGTCTTGCTCTGTTTCCCAGGCTGGAGTGCAGTGGTGCGATCTCTACTCACTGCAACCTCCACCTCCCAGGTTCAAGCAGTTCTCCTGCCTTAGCCTCATGAGTAGCTGGGACTATGGATGCGTACCATCACGCCTGGCTAATTTTTATATTTTTAGTAGAGACAGAGTTTTACTGTGTTGGCCAGGCTGGTCTCGAACTCCTGATCTCAAGTGATCCTCTTGCCTTGCCCTCCAAAAGTGGGATTACAGGCGTGAGTCACCACGCCCAGCCAGGCTTTTAAGAAGTTTCAACAACTATGCTTGATCTCTCCAGGGGGGTGCTTTGTGCTTGAAGTGCTTTAGCACTGGAGTGTGAGAGATCATTTTCACCCTAGGCTTAGGAGGTAAGGAAGACATCACAGAGAAGGTTCAGTTTGAATTCAGGTTTTGTTTTTTTTTTTTCTCTGTGTAGGAGCTAAAGATGAAACAGAAGAGAAGCCAACCCAGCTTTTAAACTGTTAAGTTAGTAGAGGGGCTCTGTCCCCAGGAGGGCAAAGAAGTAGGTGGTCAGCACATTCCTCCTTCAGACTCCAGGATCGCTAGTTTAGGTGGATTTTTATAGTATTGCGGAAATAGAATATTTGATTGGAAGGGAAGCAAATCATTTACGCATAGTGTGAACTAACATTATGAGTCAAAAGAAGCTGAAGGATAGCTTTTTGGTAGAAAATCCTACGTTTCGTGACCCTTTCTTTCACTTTCAGTGTGAATTTGGCAAAATTGGTATTTTCCTTGATTGTTATGGGGAGAAGAATTAGAATAAGCACTGTTTTATATTTTAGGATCTTTGTTATAACTAGATCAGATGGCATCTTTCCTTTGTATCCTCTTTAGGAAAAAGCAGTGACTTCTGTCACCTTCGTAGAAATGAGACTGCAGAATGTCAGCAGATTGTACGTGGATTGTCCTCTTCATGAACAGTGTCTCCATTTTTTCACTTGGTAGGGTGGGATCATTCCTCTGTTCTACAGTTGTAGAAATTGGAACTCAGATTGAGTGGTTGTCTAAGACCGTGAGGTTGTTTGTGGATTAGAACTTAGGTTGCTGTATCCTTATTTGATGTGTACATGTATATTTTTCTTAATTTTTTTTCTGAGTGGGAACAATTTTTTTTTTTTTTTGATATAGAATCTGTGATCTAGCCGGGCGTGGTGGCTTACTCCTGTAATCCCAGCGCTTTGGGAGACCGAGGCAGGTGGATTACCTGAGGTCAGGAGTTCGAGACCAGCCTGGCCAACATGGTGAAACCCTGTCTCTACTAAAAATACAAAAATTAGCTAGGCATGGTGGCACATGCCTATTATCGCAGCTACTCGGGAGGCTGAGACAGGAGAATGGCTTAAACACAGGACGCAGAGGTTGCAGTGAGCCAAGATCATGCCATTGCACTCCAGCCTGGGCGATAGAGCAAGACTCTGTCTCAAAAAAAAAAAAAAAAAAAAACAACTGTAGTCTAATGGACACTGAATCCTTTGCATTCTTTCTCTGGGATTAGAGAGTTTAATAACAAAAACAGTAACTTATCAGGCCTTTCATTCTGTCAGCTCAGAGAATTGTCTTAGGTTTGGAAAGTACTTGGTCTATACCATGCCTTGTGAGGACACAGTGGCAGTGATGAAATTGCAGCAGTTCACATTTGTTGCGGGCTTCCTTTAAGTGCCAGGCACCATGCTGATAAGTGCCTTCTTTCATGGGCTACTTGAGAGGGAATGGCAGTCTCCTGACGGTGCTTTTCTGTGTGATCCGCAGTCTCTGCCAGCACCTGCTGGATTTGCATTGGCTGCATGTCCGCCTTACTGTGCATTGCTGACAGGCAATTTCCATTTCTACACATTGCGGTACTCTGTTTTAGACAACAGTGGCAGTGCCGGTAGCCCTTTGTACAGATGTGGACATTTGGCACTTGGTAGCTTTGGTGTTAGGGGCAGAGGATTTTGTTCAGAGCCGGCCAGTGTCCTGACATGTCATGGGATGCCCATTCACTGCCTCCTGAAATAGATTCTGTCTGATGTCTGGAGCACCTTCAACTGCCAAGTGTA
Organism: Piliocolobus tephrosceles; assembly: GCF_002776525.5. Taxonomy (NCBI): domain Eukaryota; kingdom Metazoa; phylum Chordata; class Mammalia; order Primates; family Cercopithecidae; genus Piliocolobus; species Piliocolobus tephrosceles. The sequence continues at coordinate 106,230,615 of NC_045443.1, read as the reverse complement.
TGGGCCATGAAAAGCTGGGGGACAGGACTGGGAGGGATAGAGGATGCAGGGGGAGGGCACCAGGTGCAGAACAATGACTTCCATATTATGTCACGAGCTGCCAGCCACACGAGCGCGGCCTGGCCTCATTACCACATGAAGTGCCACAGAAGGGCCTTTTCATTTTCTCCTAGTGACTGTGTTTTCCACAGTCTTGCTGGGAGGGGTGGGGTGGGCACCCTGCTCACCCCCAGTTAACAATGGAGCACAAAGTCCTGGCAGAACGAACTTCCCAATGTACCCCGGGGCTATTTTTGATGACAGTGAGTGGCTGTGACTCACTGTAAGTGTGTGCCCTGGCAGATGATGGTTTCCACCCCACCCCCTCCCCTGGAGATGAGCAGGCAGCCTTTGTGCATTTCCTTGGCCAGCTTCTCCTGCTGCTGCAGTTCACTGATATGTCCACAGCAGCCGGCCTGCAGGCCTGACAGGGCTCTGACAGTGGTTTTTACCATATATGGCCATCAGAGCGCTGTGGCTGTCAGCCGGCCAGGATAATTTCCTTCCTTTGCTTTGATTGGCTGCACGGGTGGCTCAGAGAATGGTGGGATCTGAGAGTGTGTGGTGAAGAGAAGCCACTGAGTCAAGTGCAAAGAACGTTTAACTCTTTCCTGGGTTTGTGGAGCGCGCCTTCTGTGCTAAGCAGGCCGGCAGTTGCTGCCAGCCAAAGCCCTCACTCTGTAAACATGGTAACCCCAGTCTGGGAAAGCTGCTATATCTCTGGTAAAGAAAGGTATCTGAATACACATTACTCTGAAATAAACTCAAGGTGTCATGCACACATTTCTGCAGTCACGGTTTTGCCTAGAAACCACCTTACAACCACATGTAGCAAATCATCTGCTCCTGCTAAGTTGAGTACCTTTGCCAGTTAGGGATGGGACCTGAGTTGAGTCCAGGGAAGACTGAGCTGAGAGGGCGTGTCATGGAAAACAGGTCTGCTTTCTTGGAGGAACGGTGACTTGGGTTTCATTTCTGGCTGACTGAATTGAGTCTATACTACAGTCCTCTTGCTTTTGTGAACTGACTGAATCATGGAGTCCAAGGCATTAGCCTCCCACCCCCCAAAAAAGGTTGTAATATTTTTCTATTTTTCATCTCCAAGGAGGGTGGATTTTCATTCTGAGGCCTGTGGATTAAACCAGTGCAGAGCTGCAACGGGAAGGGTTAGCCCTGGAGCTCTGCAGCATTCACAGAGTGTTTCAGTAGATCAGACTCCAGTGTCATTTGCTTACTATGAGGGCCTAGACAACCAGTTTCTCTATTTTCTGATTTGATATTGAATGCTTAATTTCCCATATTGCATTTACATCTATAGTTCTTTTGCTTTTCAACTTTTGCTTTCCAGCTCAATTTTACTTTAACTAGATTCTGCCTCATCTTGGGTTCCAAGTTTTTATTTGTTCTTAGCCCAGAAGCATCATATGGAATTACTTGTGTGCAATAATGAGCAGAAAGTATTAGGTTTTCACTTTATAAATTCTTTAAGTCAGGAAGTTAGGAAATACAGCTACTCTGGTTGCTATCGCATATTTGGGCAAGGTGGAGTAAGGAAATGTTAACTTTTCCGTGTTTTTGCTTTCTGATAATAAAATGTTTGTAGTTTTACAATAACTTCCCTCAGGTTCTTAATTGATTTTAAAATACGGTCTATTCAGTGTTAAACCTAGTTTTTAGAGAGGATCTGTGTTGCTAAAATTATTTGTTTGGCATTTTCACTTCTGTCCAAAAAGACTGCTGTTTTTCACTCACAGGCAGGTGAAGTCTCTACAGGCCCATACTCCCTCTCCCCGGCAGCTTTTGTTTCTAGCTTACCTTACCTTACAGGGTAACTCAATCTGAAGGGTTTATTCCAGAGCACCTCCTTTTACCTCAGGATTGGTGTTTCTGGTTCCCTTAAAGTAAAGCCTCCTCAGAATGTTTTGTTCCTGGGCCGTGAGCTGTCACTCTCAGGGACCAGCCTGTGCGTAAGTCATATATTGTGTGCGCCCATCTTTTTGGTCTGCTGCTGAGTCTCTCTGTTTTATTTCCATGTGGCTGTCCCCTTGTCCCATGACCACAATCACTCTAGCTCCTCCCCGTGGAGCAGCAGGGGCTTAAGAGATTCCAACAAAACATGTATCCACATAAATAATACTGTCATAAGAAAAAGGAAGTTGAAAAAAATGGGAAACCCACTTCAATAGATATCCTTTTGACTCCTTTGAACTCTGCACAGTGTGAATGGAGCCCTTATGCTTGGGCTGAACACTTTTCCTCTACTTCTGAGCACATGTGTGACTTAAGATTCTCCTTGCTGAGTTGAAGAATTCTCAGTATGCATCACCCAAAGCCTAAAATAAGTTATGATTGAAATTTGGGCACATAAAGTGATTTTGATACTCATTTTTTCCTAAAATGAAAACTTAGATGAATATTAGGCAGGGGTTTGAACAATGTGGAAATCTTTAACTGTTCCTTGAGTCAGGTCATGTACAGTATCTTTGCTTGCCTTCCCCAGGATGGGGTGGGGGCTCTCAGGCCCTTATATCTTCGGGTGTTATAACCAGTCTGGATAATAGGGATAGAGGATCAGGAGTTGGAAAAGTGAGACTGGAAGTGAGACAGCTGCCTGAGTTGGATTAGATAAGGGAAACCGTGTAGAAAGCAGTATGAATGCAGCACCCTAGGAAGGTTTGGGTTTATACGATGCACTCCAGAATGCAAACTTGAAAGAAATTGTATGTGGGATACCTTGAGCTTCTTAAAGGGAATATTTGATTTGACTTATCACTTGAATGAATGTGTGTCACTTTTTATCCCCATCGGAATTTATTACTTTGTGAAAACATACATTAGTTATGAGAGAGAGTAAGCCTGCTGGGTAAAGCATTGTGTGACTTTAACAAAATATTACATTTCCTTTCTTGCAGGAACCAGTGATTAGCAGATTGATCCATCTTTTTTGTTTTTTTCAGGGACGGATTCTTGCTCTGTCGCCCAGGCTGGAGTGCAGTGGTGCAAACTCAGCTCACTGCAAACTCTGCCTCCCGGGTTCAAGTAATTGTCCCACCTCAGCCTCCCAGGTAGCTGGGATTACAGGTGCCCACCACTGTGCCCAGCTAATTTTTTTTTTTTTTCTGAGACAGAGTCTCAATCTGTCACCCAGGCTGGAGTGTAGCGGTACAATCTCGGCTCACTGCAACCTCCGTCTTCTGGATTCAAGTGATTCTCCTGCCTCAGCCCTCCCGAGTAGCTGGGATTACAGGCATGTGCCACCACACCTGGATAATTTTTTTTTTTTTTAGTAGAGACAGGATCTCACCATGTTGGCCAGGCTGGTCTCAAACTCCTGACCTCAGGTAATCCACCTGCCTTAGCTTCCCAAAATGCTGGGATTATAGATGTGAGCCACCGTGCCTATCCTGTATTTTTAGTAGAGATGAAGTTTCACCGTGTTGGCCAGGCTGGTCGCGAACTCCCAACCTCAGGTGATCCACCTGCCTCGGCCTCCCAAAGTGCTGGGATTACAGGTGTGAACCACCGCGCCCGGCTTAGATTGATCCATTTTAACACCAATTGGTAGTGTCTTCAACCGTAAACCAATGTGTGGGTCAGAAATAATTATGTGAGGAATCATTCTTACATGAAGAAACAGTCATTCTGAATGATCTCTTGTAATATGTAGGACATATTGGAAGCAAAATTCCCAATGTTGAATTTTGAGAGTTTGGGAAGGTGAACATGACTACTGTACGTGTGTAATACACCACTAGCTGCTTTAAAAACACACCCGAGCATAGAACTTTATTGAGACGCATCTGTCAGAATTTTCTGTACATGTTTGTGTACATTAACAGTTTTTTACTGCACTCAGTACTGCCCTCAATATGTAGGATGAGTGTACTTCTTAAATGTGGATTCCTTTTTAGAAGGAGATGCGAGATCGATAAATAAGATATACTGGGCTGGGCACGGTGGCTCATGCCTGTAATCTCAGCACTTTGGGAGGCCGAGGTGGGTGGATCAACTGAGGACAGGAGTTTGAGACCAACCCGGCCAACATGGTGAAAAAAATACAAAAATTACCTGGGCTTGGTGGCGTATGCCTGTAATCCCAGCTACTCAGAAGGCTGAGGCAGGAGAATCGCTTGTACCCAGGAGGCGGAGGTTGCAGTGAGCTGAGATTGCACCGCTGCACTCCAACCTGGGTGACAGAGGGAGACTCTGTCTCAAAAAAAAAAAAAAAAGTGGGGGGATACATTGTTAATAAGTGGAAGCTGTTGTGATTTTCCAGTAAAATTGATAGGAAATGCCCTTACAACTAAGAAATATCATTTCTTCTTTTTTCTTTTCTAAAATTTTACTTAAATTATTATTATTATTATTATTATTATTATTATTATTATTATTATTATTGAGACAGAGTCTCACTGTCACCCAGGCTGGAGTGCAGTGGCGCAGTCTTTGCTCACTGCCACCTCTGCCTCCCAGGTTCAAGCGATTCTCGTGCCTCAGCCTCCTGAGTAGCTGGGACCATAGGTACACACCATCACGCACAGCTAATTTTTGTAATTTTGGTAAAGATGGAGTTTCATCATGTTGGCCAGGCTGGTCTTGAACTCCTGACCTCAAGTGATTCGCCCGCCTCAGCCTCCCAAAGTGCCGAGATTACAGGTGTGAGCCACTGTGCTTGGCCTTATTATTATTTTTTTTGAAACAGGGTCTTACTCTGTCACCCAAGGTGGAGTGCAGTGGTGCGATCATAATTCACTGCAGCCGTGACCTCCTGGGCTCAGGTGATCCTCCCACCTCAGCCTCCCGTGTAGCTGGGACTACAGGTGCATGGCACTACACCTGGCTCATTTTTATATTTCTTTGTAGGGACAGGGTTTTGCCATGTTGCACAGGCTGGTAGAAATATTTCTTAAGGTTTATGTTGAATTTAGTTTGCCTAAAGAGGAATGTTTTTTGCTAAGTTATTTAAGTTATGAACTTTCCTTTTTAGAGCAATTTGATAAAGTTATATTTTTACTGATGCTTACATTTTGATTTTCATTCCCCTTGTCCCCACAAAATGCCCATTGGAGGAAATGTTGCCTAACTCTGTGGGTTTAGTTGAAGTATCAGTCTCCAGGAAGTCAGCTGTGTTTTAGCTACTTCAAGATTTTTAAGTGTTTTCCCCAAAGCAAATGATAGTGCTTGTATCTGGGACGGTTTCTGCCATGGTGAAGGTTGCTGGCTGGAACATGCTGAAAGACATCACCCTCAGCTCTGGCCAGCCACGTGGAAATTGTGCCATTACACCTCTCCCTTGTGCCAGCTGTATACATGCTTTGGAAGCTGAATTTTCCTTTCAGCTCATGTTGCTTGGCTCTGGGCAGGCTGTACTGGATCTTTCAGATAATAATGTCTGTAGGCCAGTGTCCTGACCTATTTCACCAATGTCCCACGAGTTTATGAACTGGCTCTGGGCCAGAGCCTTTGGGAAACTTGGTGCTGGCCATTTTTGCCACTTGTTGGGTTGACATGCTAGTAATCCCAATCATTTGGAGTTTTAGCTAGAGAGATATAATAGAAGCTATCCTATGGCATGTGATTGGGACTAGTAAGTAATCAGTGAATCAATATTTATTTAAAGCAAGGAGTCTAAATGGCTATTACATTTTCAGCTAAACTACTTCAATTCCATGCCAGAAAAGTAGTAATATTCTAGATTAAGCAACAGAGGTGATTTATCCCTAGTGAAATAATGGACTGATATGTTAGTAAAGTGAAGTTTTTCTGTCTCTAAGCCTTGGAAGATTGGTGGGAAGTTCTTAAATAAGTCACTTTTTAGTTTGAAAAGATATCTAAGAGCTGGCTTTAATTCTTGTACATCTTCCTTTCAGCCTCTGCATTCATTTAAATTTGCTGCTTAGAGGTTCAGGTAAGCTGTGCTGTCACCATGACATGTGGTGGATATCTTTCTGAATGGCCCCTCACAATCTAGCTAATTATACATGGATTCTTTGGTTTATTCACTACATGATAAATGAGTGTCGTGCGGACGAATGAGAATTGTGTTCTCATTAGATCCTAGTGCAGAATGTCTTCAGAATGATGTTTCCTCGTCTTTACCATATAAGGCCATTATTAGTATGGTTTCCTTTAATCTCCATGAACTGGAGCCCTCAGCAGTTTGTAAGTGGCCAGCTTTGCATTTTTAATAATATATACTGATTTGGTGAAATATGTTGTTGTGCTTTTGTTTTGATCTGATTATGAGTAAGAAAATATTTGGAGGTATAAGCCCTTGAATGCAGGATAGCTGATACTTGACTGTGTGTTTGTGAACATCCAGCATGCCAAATAATCAGTGTACCTTTAAAATGCCATCTACTCCCATACTCTCTTCACATATTTACAGATATTTAGTCAATTGCTTTTCACTTGTGCTACAGTGGAATACTGCTTTCTCTGTTTTAAGGATTTATGGTGACATCACAACCAGAGGAAGCAGCTGCTTGTAGAATATCATTTTTTATTAACTCTGTTTCTGATGGCCAGTTGCCAATAATTTTAAACATTACTTGTGTGCCTTTTTTTACAACCCATGACATAGTGGAAATTTTCTTTTCCCTATCAAATCTAGTATGGTTGGTCAGTGATATTTTAGATCTTTGCTTCTTGACTTTCTCTGTGCCTCCGTTTCTTTATTTAGAAAGTAAACTAAAAAATACAAAAAAACTAGCCGGGCGAGGTGGCGGGTGCCTGTAGTCCCAGCTACTCGGGAGGCTGAGGCAGGAGAATGGCGGAAACCCGGGAGACGGAGCTTGCAGTGAGCCGAGATCACGCCACTGCACTCCAGCCTGGGCCACAGAGCGAGACTCCATCTCAAAAAAAAAAAAAAAAAGAAAAAAGAAAATAAGGTAATAAAGTTCCCACATCTTAAAGGTTGTCATGAGGAGAAAGTTAATCAAGGTCTTGAGACAGTTCCTAGCATGTAATTTAAGTACTTAAAAAGTGTTAGCCATTGTTATTATTTGTTTTGATAGAAAGGATGGAAATAGGTGGCAGTTGCTCTTTCAGTGACTTTCAGGTTCCAGAGAAAATGTTGAGCTCTAGTACTTTCAGGCTGTAGATTTATTGGGGCTGAGCTGGAAATGGCAGTAATGCTTATTATTATTGTCAAATATCTTGACTGAAGAATACTGGTGAATAGCTATTAACTTTTAGCCAGGGTTATTTAATTTTAACTTCAAAAAAGAAGTCATTTAGTATGAAGCTTCTTAGTATGTAATTAAGAACAACTAGTACTAGTACTTCCAGATTCCCCTCAAAATTGTTTTATGTTTGAACAAAAGCTCTCTTAGCCCAGATTGGAAAAAATCATTTGGTGTTCTTGGAAGTTCAGAGCTCAGTACTATACTTGGCCATCAAGGATGCCAAATGTGGTTTCCTGAGCAGAGCCTAGGAATCAAAGACCCTGATGTAAAACAAAACAGCTCAGGTAGAAAAGCTTTTTTCCTTGGGAGTAAAAAAAATTTTGTAATGCAAAGTTAATAGCAATGCATTGATGTATTTCTTAACTTTATTATATTTTACATTCTTTTTTCAAAATAAAAAATGTATCAAATAAAATAAAGGACACACGTACTCGCAAGATTAAACAGATGTTAGTATTTTCCCATATATGTTTCATATTTCCCCTTTTTGAAAAAAGTAAAGCAAAACAGATACAGGTAAAATACCATTCCCATTTATTTTCTCCTTCCCCAGAGGTAATCTTTTCTTCAAATATGTGTCATATTTTTATTACATGTATGTTTATCTGTAACATATACTTTTATTTCGTGTGTCTTAAACTTTTATGTAAATATTTATTCCCATACTGAAGAACAGTGAAATTGCTTCTATTTTGCAACTATTTCCAACAATGTGGCAATAAATATTCCTCTTGTACAAAATATGGGAGCTTCTCTCTCACCCGGACCACCTAGGAGTGGCATTGCTGGGCTGGACATCCTCATCTCTGTTACCAAATTGCTCTTGAAAGGAATTGTAACAAGGTATTCTGTAAGGAGTTTATGAGTTCCTCTTTCCTGACATCTTTGTCAGCACATGTATTTAGACTTTTAAATGTTTACCAGTTTTGATGAGTATAAAATGTCACCTTGTTGTTTTAATTTGTAGTTCTCTAATTATCAGTGAGATTGAAGTGTCTTTTCACACATCTGTTGCCTCTTCAGGTTTTCTTCCCTGTGAGTTCTCTGCTCGTGTAATTTGCCCATCATTCTGTTTGGTTGTTGATTTTGTTGGGTATGTATGTTGCATATCTCTTCTTGCACTTTGTAACTTGTCTGTTCGTTTACATTTTTAAAGAACAACTCATACTGCTGAATTTGGTTTCTTTTGTTGCTGTTGTTTGTGAGGAGCTTTGCATCAGTATTTATGTCATATACGCGTCAATTTTTCTCCCTTATACTGTTCTTTGCGTCAAGGTGTTATGTTCCTTATATGATGAATTCAGGGACACTTTTCTTTTTTCTATTCTCTGAAAAGGTTTGTTTGAAATGATATCTTCCTTGAATATTTGGTGACACTCACCTGTAAAACCATCTGGGCCTAGTGTTTTTTGGTGTTTGGTGATTGATTGATTTATTAGGGGTTGGTGATGGGTAGAGTGATACTACTGATCTTTTATGGTTATAGATCTAATTTACATTTATTTATTCTTGAATATGTTTTGATGTTACTTTTACTTCTGTGAGATTGTGTATTTCATCTAGAGTATTCAAATTTATACATAGTCAAATATTATTCGTAGTATTTTCATACTCTGTACATTTCTACTTTATTTGTAAGTTATGTCCCTTTTAAAATTATTGGTATTCATTTGTGCCTTATCTCTTTTCCTGATCTGTCCAGTTTAGTTGATTTTGTTATTTGTTTTTTTTCCACTGATTTCTTTTCTTCCTTTTTTTTTTTTTTTTTTTTTCCCGTCTGAGACAGAGTCTTGCACTGTTGCCTGGGCTGGAGTGCAGTGGTGCGATCTCAGCTCACTGCAACCTCTGCCTCCCAGGTTCAAGCAATTCTCCTGCCTCAGCCTCCTGAGTAGCTGGGATTACAGGTGCCCCCTACCACGCCTGGCTAATTTTTTGTATTTTTAGTAGAGACAGGGTTTCACTGTGTTGGCCAGGCTGGTCCTGAACTCCTGACCTCGTGATCTGCCCGCCTCGGCCTCCCAGAATGCTGTGATTACAGGCATAGGCCACTGTGCTTGGTGTATTTTCTAATAATTTTACACTCTTTGGATGTACTCTGTTCATTTTCTGACTTCTCAAGATAGCAACTCAATGCATTAATTTTCGGTCTTTTCTACTATATGCATTTAAGACTGTCCATTTTTCACTAAGATCTGGTTTAGTTGTGTCTTGCACATTTGGATATGTTGTGTATTGCTCAGTTTTAACTTTTATTCTGTTATCCATTATTATTTTTATAAAACTGAATTATTTAGTAAATTAAAATATTTTCAAAGGTACTGGAGATTTTTGGTTTATTTTTCTATTAATTTTTAATTGTATTGCATTATACTCAGAACATGCTCTACGTGCTATTGACTCCTTGGTATTTTTTGAGATTTGCTCAGTGGTCTTCTAATTGATAATTAAAAAAAAAAATGTTTAATGTGTGTTTGAAAAAAGTGTATTTTTAAATGTTAGGTACAAGGTTATATATATTCATTAGCTCAAACTTGTTGATTTTTATAAAATCTTCATATTAATTTTGTCTGTTTAATTTCTTAAATCTTTGTTGAAATCTCTTAAGATTACGACTTTGTCATTTTCTTCTTCAAGTTCTGTCAACATTTGCCTTAATTATTTTGAAATTGTATGGTTAGATGAATTACACTTTATAGTAGCAATATAACTTTCCAGTGAATTGTTTCTTTAGATGTCAGGTAGTGATATTAATCTCTAATAGTGCATTTCACCTTAAAGTCTGTTTGTTCTGGTAGTAACTACCAGGTATACTTTTTAATATGCCCCCCTCCTTATTTGCCTTTTGGTGCCATTATTTTTTAAAAATATGTTTTATAGCTGGATTTATAATCTAATCTGAGAGGCCTTGTCTTTTATCTAGTGAACTTAATCTTGCATTTACTACAAATCATGATTTATAGTTGGTTTTATTTCCACCATCTTTGTGCTTTCTAGTTTTCCTGCTTTTTTTCTTAAAAAACTTGTCTGTCCTTTTCATGAGTTGCATTCATACTTTCTTTGGTCCTTTTTTTCTTTTTATTTTCTCTTTCTATTGGATTGAGCCAGTTTTTAAGTTCTAGCTATTCTAGTACATCTCCACCAGAAATTATACATTTTCTCTTTCAGTATTTACTCTTCATTTGGACATCTTTACTTAAAGTCTGAAATTAGTCAATTTTTAAGTCTGATCATATGCCTTTTACCTTAAATGGTATTGTTGTCTAATATTTTATTTCTGTCTTTTTAAAATCTGTACTCCAAGTAGGTATTATTAGTACTGTTTTACATAGTACCTGTTTGTATTTGCTTTATTTATTTATTTGCTCACCGTTGTTTTGCTATACCAGATTTTATACTTTACTTTCTTTTCCTGAAATGAGTCCTTGAACTTAATTCTTCGAAATTAATATAGCAATTCTTTGAGACAAGTTTGAGAATTTAATTTTTTGAACAAGGGTTTACCCATGGTAAATTCTGTCTCTTTTTGTCTACAATGTCTTTTGTTTGCTTTTTTCTTGTCATCATTCTTGAATGATAGTTTTTCTGGGTATGGAATACAAGGGTGGTTGTTTTTCTTAGCATTTCCAAGGTATTTTCCATTTCTTTGTTTCTCTGATTGCTTCTGAGAAGTCTGCTCACAATCAAATTACTCTGTCAGTAGGTAATCTGTCCTTTCTCTGTTGTTGCTTCTAGGATCTTCTCTTTGTTCTAGGTGTTCTAAATTGCACTAGGATATGAATAGATAAGAATTTGTTTTCACTTATACTGCCCTAGGTGGGATTCGTGCCTCTTAAATCTAAAGACTTATGCATTTAATTGAACCTGAAAAATTCTTAGCCATTATCTCTTTAATTTTTGCCTCTGTTCCATTCTTTTAATTCTCTGCTTTTAATATGTCTATTTAAATGTGTGTCAAACTTCATTTTGACCTTCCAGCCTTAGGATGTTTTAAATTATGAAATATCACACATTCAAGCCACACATGGTGACACACACCTATGGTTCCAGCTATGTAGGAGTCCGAGGCAGGAGGATCACTTGAGGCCAGCAGTTCAAGGCTGCAGTGAGCTATGATCGTGCCTGTGAATGGCCACTGCATTCCAGCCTAGGCAACATGAGACAAGAACAAGAGAGAGAGAGACAAGGAAGGAAGGAGAAAGAGAGCACACATTCAAAAGAGTTACTATATCTATAGTTTGATAATTATATAACGTTATTAACTAATTATGTAAAATAGGATGAACACCTGTGATCCCACTACCATCGGCTTGAGCAATAATATCAAGGAGTACAAATGAAATCTGCATCTTACCTGCATGATTTTTGTGAGAATGCAATAAGATAAGCAAAACCGCGTGGCTTAGACTTAGTAGCTGGTCGTTCTTTAAGGAGAGACACCATCAGAAATGTGGTAGCATTTGTTAAATTTTGGGTAATGTTTATTGAGTACTTCAAGTGCTGGGACAGTACCAAGTTCTTTACCTTGATTGCCTCATTTAGTCCTCACATCAGCTCTTAAGGAATAAACTGTTAAACATTCTAGTTTTATAGATGAGGAACTGAGGTTGAGGGATGGAGTAATTTGGCTAGGACTTCACAGCTAGAAGATGGCAGAACCATGACTACACTCTAGGCAGTCTGATTCTCAATCATTTATGCTTTGCTGCCTGTAAATGAATCGTGTGGCTCCTTTCTATGACACCCAGATTCTATATGATATGGTGTTCACTGGAAATTCCTTTGTTGAAGTCCTTTTTTGGTGATGCATTTTGGGAGATCCAAACTGGGTTGCAAGGGAAAGTAGAGGAACGTGAAGAAACCTAGGCCTTAGGTCTGTAAACAGGGCCATCTTCAGGTCTCAACTTGGAACTTACCTTTCCCAGAAGAAAACCTCTCCAGAGACTGTGGCCCCACAAACCTGCCTGAATGTCCTCCTCCTGTGTTCCTATGTGGCACCGTAATTGGCTGTTTAAATGTCTCTCTCCTCTCACTGGACTCCATGTTCAGCCAGGACAGGACTGCCTTGTTAACATCTGTATCTCCAGCACTCAGCACAATGTCTGGTCCATAAAAGTTCACAACACATTTGTTAATTCTTAATGATGGAGTAAATTATTGTACTAGAAGAACTAATAATATGACAACTTTTACTGAATATTTTATTCCAGATACTGTGGTTAAATTTTTTACATATTTTACAGATAATTGTAATACTGAATTGTGATTTATCTAAAAGGGTTCTCTCATTTAATCCTTACAATAATTGCAGGAGTTAAGTATCATTGTTAACTATTTTACAGATGACAAATGAGCTGAAGCTTAGAGAGATCACATGACTTGTCTAAAATCACCTGCTGTTTAATCAGTAGATCATGGATTTGAACCGTTACCTCTCTGATTCCAGAGCCTGTGGTCTTTACATGTTAGCGTTCTGCTTCTCTGGAGATTTGCACAGTCAAGTTAAATTGGAGAAATCATAGAAATTTATGTTCTTGAAAAATTGCTAAGAAGCTCGCCCCAGTGTTGGGATGATTTGCCATATAAGGGCAAAAGCAACAAAAAATAGATTCAGCCATACATTGCAGTGATTCCTTTCTGTGCACCTGCTCTTAGAGCATACACAGCTTCAGCATGGACCGGCATTAAGCTGTTTTAAAAGGGAAACCACTTTCATGCACCCGTTGTTAACAACAGCAGTTGTCTTAGTTGACACAAAATTGGTCTGATAACCCTGGTCGATTTGCTAGACTCAAATGTGTGACATGAACAAATCGTGGTAGCTATTTATGACCAACATTAAGCATTTTAGTCTTAATCAGATGTGGAACTGGCTAATGGGTGAGGTCTAAGTTGGTGTTAACTAGACTGTCTGGCTGGCATTTCTGTTGATTGAAGATAGCAGAGAGACTGAGACATTAAAATGTAGTAGGCTCTTCAGACCTTGAGTGATAGCTAAAGCTTTTTTTTTTTTTTTTTTTACTTTAACTTTTTAAATTTTCTTTTCTTTTTTCTTTTCTTTTCTTTTTTTTTTTTTTTTGAGACAGAGTCTCACTGTGTCACTAGGCTAGAGTGCAGTGGTGCGATCTCAGCTCACTGCAACCTCCGCCTCCTGGGTTCAAGCGATTCTCCTACCTCAGCCTCCCGAGTAGCTGGGACTACAGGTGCTCATCACTGGTTATGTGGGCACCAGTGCTGGACATAGACTGGTGCCCACATAACGATCAGGTCGTTGCCCGACTAATTTTTGTATTTTTTATTTTTGTATTTTGTATTTTTGTATTTGTCGGGGTTTCACCATGTTGGCCAGGATAGTCTCAATCTCCTGACCTGCTGACAGCCTCCCAAAGTGCTGGGATTATAGGTGTGAGCCACCACACCCAGCCTTTAAATTTTCATAGTGCCATTCATTTCCAGAACTGGTAATTTATATACTTGAGGATATTGTCTTATTGTATTAAAAGTTATATTTCACATTTTGAATAATACCAAGGTTTAGGGATTTTTTAAAAAGCCATGAAACATCCTTTTAATTTGCAATTTGGCTATTTAGAATTGTATTTTGGTAAAAAGACTTTCATATTCTCTTTTGCTATGTCTGCTAGTGCAGTTGATTACATCTTTTTGGTTCTAGGGATTTGGATTCTTGTAATTTGATGGCGTGTCCTTGGTAGTGGCTTTTTCTAGAAGTGAAAGTTGATATTGACTATACAATGTCATCATATCCAGACAATTGAGAGTTTTGGGTGGAGGTAATAAAGGAGAAATGGGCCTAAGAAAATGTATAACCTCTGTGGTGTTGATGTTACATAATAGGTTTGTTTCTCTCTTCTTTCAGACTGGTCGAATTGACAAATCCTACCCTACAGTATGTGGCCACACAGGACCAGTGCTGGACATAGACTGGTGCCCACATAACGATCAGGTCATTGCCAGCGGTTCAGAGGACTGCACGGTCATGGTAAGTTCCCAGGGTGTTGCATGCATGCAGGCCGGTGGGACTCACCTACTGATTTCGAAAGCATGTGTGTGAGTATGTGTGTATGTATAGAGGCTTGAAAAGCAGAAAGTTATAGCAGTTTTGACTGTTGGATTTTACAAGAATTTACTACATTTAAGTTTAATTACAGATAATTCTTTCAACAAGCCCTTAAATCAAAAGGTTGTACTGCAGTGTCTTTTTTTTTTTGAGATGGAGTCTCACTCTGTCACCCAGGCTGGAGTGCAGTGTCATGATCTCAGCTCACTGTAAACTCCACCTCCCAGGTTCAAGTGATTCTTCTGCCTCAGCCTCCTGAGTAACTGGGATTACAGGCATCCGCTGCCACACCTGGCTAATTTTTGTATTTTTAATAGAGATGAGGTTTCACCGTGTCGGCCAGGCCGGTCTCGAATTCCTGACCTCAAGTGATCCACCTACCTCGGCCTCCCAAAGTGCTGGGATTACAGTCTTTTCTGTGAGTGTATTTGTGTATGTGCTTGTTGACAGTTGACATCTTCTCTGTCAGAAGATTTTAGGGAAAGTAAAATGACTTTTCAGTAATTCTGTAATGCCATTTGACCACATGAATTTCCCCTCTCACCCCAAAAGAAGAGAAAAAACTGCTGGCACAGACTGTACAAGACAGTGACGTAAGATGCCAAAGTTATGCAGATAAAATGGGATATGTCACAGGTGGTAACAGACAGTTTTTGCAATTGCTTGTTTCCAAGCTAACGGCAGAAATTGTGTTCTGTCCAGTGGACCCTGGTTAAGAAAGTCCTTTTCATAAAGATACACAAACAAACAAAAAACGTGAAAGGTGAGTTAAGTACTTCACATTCCCTCCTTTAGTTTCCAAAAGTAGGTTATGTGTGAAATAAGGCTTTGGAGTACTTTTTAATATGATTTCTTGTTCTTAGTTATGATTTTTAACTTTAAAATGTGATTATTGGTTTGGATCAGTTTTTAATGCTAGCCCAAAATAGGTTGAAAAGGTTAGGCATAAGCACAAATGGGAGTACTGCTGCCCCTGAAATAAGGGAAGATGGTCTCTCATTAATTTGGTAAGCAGTCTTGCACATGTCAGGTAGACAGCTTGGAGAACTATGCTACTTTTATTTTCCTCTCTATTGGCTGTAGACTGAAACATTGTTTGGAAAGCTTTATTAATTAAAATTATTTTACATAAACACAAATTAATTCCTGAACTATGTCATTTAAACATTTACCCGCTTTTCCTCATGGGCTTTTGGCTGGCAATGTCTCCTCCTGTGATCTCATAATTTTGGCAGCTAAAGCATATTAAGGAAATATGCTGCTGTGAAAGGGAATTGTTCTGTTTAATGTGCCTTGCTAAATTGATCATTTTAATGGCTACAGACACATTTTGCTAAGAGAAAGGAATATTATTTAGACCTGATGCCAGAATTTTTTTTTTTTTTTTTTGAGATGGAGTCTCATTTTGTCGCCCAGGTTGGAGTGCAATGGCATGATCTCAGCTCACTGCAACCTCTACCTCCCAGTTCAAGCGATTCTTCTGCCTCAGCCTCCTGAGTAGCTGGGATTACAGGCCTGTGCCACCACGCCCAGCTAATTTTTATGTTTTTAGTAGAAACGGAGTTTCACCATGTTGGCCAGGCTGGTCTTGAACTCTTGACCTCAAGTGATCCACCCACCTCAGCCTCCCAAAGTGCTGGGATTACAGGCACGAGCCATCACGCCCGACTCGGATGCCAGAATCTTAAACGGAGAGTCTGAACCTCTTTTGAAGAAGCAGATTTGATCCATCCTCTGGCTTTCCCTGTCTCTAGCATTACTGGTCATGTTATCCTTTAAAAAAAAAAAAAAAAAAAGTGTGTATTATAAAACAGAAAAACATACCAATTAGTTAAATGAAAAAGTGAATTCAGGGAGTTAAGTGATTTATGACATAGCGAACACCATGTAACCACCTTCCATGTCAAAAAGTAGAACTTTCCCAACCTCCTCAGACTTCTCCATGTGCCCCAGCCCAGTCACAACAACCCTCCTCCCTCTCAAAGTAACCACTCTCCCGACTTTTGTAATACTCATTTCCTTGCTTTTCTTTGTAGTGGTAATCACTCAAGTGATTTGTAGTGGTGATCACTCTAGGCTCTATAGATTGGTCTTGCCAGTTTTAAAAACTTTAAGTCTTAATCTAAAGATTCCTCCTCCATCATTTTCTTTTTCCTACAATGTATCTATGCAAAAGCCCTGATGTTTGACCTGTGCTTTTCAGCCATCTGGATTTTGCTGATTGTATCCTCATGTTGCAGTGGAACATGCTCCTCTGTCCTCTGAATTTCCTGCAGATTGGCAGCTGGAACCTGAAGTGCGGTCAGATTCAGGTTCTGTCCTTTTGGCAAGACTATATTGTTCCTGTTATGTTCTTCCATACGCTAGGAAGCACATGATGTCACGATGTCTGGGTTTCATTCTTTTTCGATTAGTGCGTTCTGTGCCTGTATCCAGTCATTCACTAGGGGTCGCAATATGGTGACAGTAAATTCTGTCATTTTGTTTTCAATTTTTAGCTGGTAAAATTTTATAAGATGATGCCCTGACTTGCTTACTATTTAGTTACCAAATAGTATAGTTCATTTAGGAAAGCAGGATAAGTGCTTGATTCTTTCCTTTTATTTACCCAGTTCTCAAGATAATGAATTGATTGTCATCCTCAGAAGGTGACAAATTAGGGTTTTTCCCCCTGTTTCCTTTCATTTTGAAATTATGGATTTGAATATATTTGATGGGTTCAATCCATTATAATTCTTATCTCAAAGCTGACTTTCTCGCCTTTTCCAGTGGAAACCTCTTCAAGATATCTGAGTCCTTTTGAAATGACCCTTGTAGTCTTTGATAGATAGATTCCTTGCTGTGTGATATGCTGAGGTGTTTGAGGTTCACTTTGGACATCCCTGCCCAAGCCATTTCTTTCAGACGTACTGGTTTATTTTAAGGGAAAATTATATCTATTAAGTATGCAGTAGCATTATGTCTAAAAAAATGTGTGTGTGTGTGTGTGTGTATGTGTGTAATTAATTTACAAATACTGTATTACCAAAGAGAGTGTAATCTTTTTGCTGTGGAGGGTTTCCCCTCCTTGTTGATGGCTGCTGACTGATGAGGGTGGTGGTTGCTGAAGGTTGGGCTGGATGAGGCAATGACAATAAAGTTTGTCATATTGATTGACTCGGCCTCTCGTGAAATCTTCCTCTGTAGCATGTAATGCTGTTTGATAGCATTTTACCCACCGTAGAACTTCTTTCAAAATTGGAGTCAGTCCTCTCAAACCCTTTTGCTGCCTTATCAACTAAGTTTATGTAGGTAATATTCTAAATGTTTTGTTGTCATTTCAACAATGTTTACAGCATCATTACCAGGAGTACATTCCATCTCAGGAAACTGTTTGCTTTTCCATAAGGAACAACTCCTCATCTGTTCAAATTTTATCATTAGATTGCAGCAATTCACTCACATCTTCAGGCTCCACTTTTTATTCTCTGCTTCCCTATTTCCACCATATCTACAGTTACTTTTTCCACCAAAATCTTGAACTCCTCAAATGTTGATATTTTGAACTCCTTCCATGAATCATGAATTTTCTTAGTATTGCCTAAAATGGTGAATCCTTTCTAGAAGGTTTATTTTTATTTTTTTGAGACGGAGTCTTGCTCTGTCGCCCAGGCTGGAGTGCAGTGGTACGATCTCGGCTCACTGCAACTTCCGCCTCCCAGGTTCAAGCGATTCTCCTGCCTTAGCCTCCCGAGTAGCTGGGACTACAGGCGCGTGCCACCATGCCCAGCTAATTTTTTGTATTGTTAGTAGAGACGGGGTTTCACCATGTTAGCCAGGATGGTCTCCATCTCCTGATCTCGTGATCCGCCCGCCTTGCCCTCCCAAAGTGCTGGGATTACAGGCGTGAGCCATTGCACCGGGCCCGGAAGGTTTTTAATTCACTTTTTTCCAGATCCATCAGGGGAATCACTATCAGTGGTAGCTGTAGCCTTATGAAATGTATTTCTTAAATAAGAAGACTTGAAAGTCAAAATGATTCCTTGTTCCAAGGGCTGCAGAACTGATGTTAGCAGGTGAAAACAACGTTAATCTCCTTGTACATTTTCATCAGAGGTCTTGGGTGATAAGGTGCATTGTTGATGAGTAGTAATATTTTGTAAGGAATCTTTTTTTTTTCCTGATCGGTAGTTCTCAATGGTGGGCTTAAAATATTCAGTAAACCATGCAGTAAACAGATGTGCTGCCATTCATGCTTTGTTTTTCCATTTCTAGAACACAGACAGAGTAGATTTAGCATAATTCTTAAAGGCCGTAGGATTTCTGGTGCGGTAAATGAGCATTGGCATCAACTTAAAGTCACCAGCTGCGTCGGCCTCTAACAAGACAGGCAGCTCATCTTTTGAAGCTTCAAAGCCAGGCGTTGACTTCTCTCTAGCCATGAAAGTTCTAGGTGGCATCTTCTTTCAGTAGAAGGCTGTTTCATCTACATTGAAAATGTGTTGTTTAATGTAGCCACCTTCATCAATGATCTTAGCCAGATCTTCTGGATAACTTGCTGCAGCTTCTCCATCAGCACTTGCTGCTTTCCCTTGTACTTTTATATAATGGATATGGCATCTTTCCTTAACCTCATGAACCAACCTCTGCTAGTTTCCAACTTTTCTTCTGCAGCTTCCTTACCTCTGTCAGCCTCCATAGAATTGAAGAGAGGTAGGACTTTGCTCTGGATTAGGCTTTGGCTTAAGGGAATCTTGTGGCTGGTTTGTATTTCTATCCAGACCACTAAAACAAAGGCTGTTTTTGCTTCACTGGAGTAGCACTTTTAATTTCCTGAACTTTTCTTTCGCATTCACAACTTGGCTAACTGGCTTAAGAGGCGCTTAGCTTTTAGCCTGTTTCAGCTTTCGACATGACTTCCTCACTAAGCTTAATCATTTCTAATTTTTGATTTAAAGTGAGAAATGTGCAACTCTTCCTTTCGCTGAAACACTTAAAGGTCATTTAGGGTTATTAGTTGGCCTAATTTCAATGTTGTTATGTCTCAGGTAATAGGGAGGCCCAAGGAGAGGAAGAGACAGGGATACAGGGAGAGCAGGTGGTGGAGCAGTGAGAAAACACGCAGCGTTTATCGATTAATTCACTGTCTTATATGGGTGCAGTTCATAGGTTCATAGTGCCCCAAAACAATTACAGTAGTAACACCAGAGATCACTTATCACTGTAAGAGATACAGTAATAACAAAAAAGTTTGAAATGCTGCAAGAATTACCAAAATCGACACAGAGACAGTGAACACATGCTGTTGGAAAAATGGTATGGATAGATTGCCTTAGGACTGATACGAAGCTTCAATTTGTTTAAAAAAACAAAAACAAAAACACCACCACAATATCTGTGAAGTGCAATAAAACGAGGTATGCCTGTATTTACCTAACCTCTTTAATTAATATTAATCACATCTCCATCTCCTTTCTTCCACATGCAGAATGCAGGGTCTTAGGGATACAGAAGGAGAATTAGAGTATCCTTATCTATCTCATTTGTCTTATCACATTATACCTAGAATAGTCTCAGAGTGAAAATGCTAATACCACCACTGTACTATGATTACTGAAAATCGTTAAAAACTAAACAACTTTTAGTTAAAAAACTAAAGAACTTTTTAAAACCCATGCTATGTCTATTCTCCCTCCATTTAAAAATGATGTATTCTGTATTTTCAAGACCACATAGCTGTTACATTCAACAGTCTCTCCTCTCTTGGTTCTGTGAGTAACTACATTGAAGTGCACTCCATCAATCATCGTGTCAATCTCGCACCAGGCATTTGGATCATCTGAAGCTTGTTCTTGGGTGGATTCCTTAAGAAGAGGTCATGGGAACAATATTCTCTGAGTTCTTATATACTGATAATAACTTATCTGTGATCTTTTTACTTGAAAGTGAGTTTTTCTCAATATAAAATTATTGGGTAGGGACAGTGCCTCACACCTGTAATTCTAGCAGTTTGGGAGGCCAAGGCAAGTGGACTTTTTGAGCCCAGGAGTTCAAGACCAGCCTGGGCAACATGGTGAAACCCCATCTCTACAAAAAATAAAAAATTAGCTGGGTGAATGCCTGTGGTCTCAGCTACTTGGGAGTCTGAGGTGGGAGGACCTCTTGGGCCTTGGAAGATCAAGGCTGCATTGAGCTGTGATCGTGCCACTGCACTACAGCCTGGTTAACAGAGTGAGACCGATGTTGTTTCTAAATAAATAAATAAAATTACTGACTCACAGTTTTTCCTTGAATATCTAAATACCTTATTCCATTTTCTTTTGGCATAGGTGTTGCTGTCAAAGTCAGATTATAATCTAAATTTCCTTTCCCTTATAAATCATATGCTCTTTTGCCTAAATGTTCATAAGATTTTTCTTCTTCAAATGTAGTTTATTTTACTAGAAGATTGTTGGTCATTCTGAGTTGGTATCTCTAGATACCATGGTATGCTCTTTCAATATATAGTTTCCCGTCTTTTTTTTCTTGAATTACAGTTTTTAATTTTTTTTTTTTTTTTTTTTTTTTAATTTCTGTTTCCTTGCTTTGGTTTTCTTTATCAGAGGCTCTTGTTACCCATATGCTTTGTCTTCTTTACTTCTCTTTAGTCGTTGTCAGTTTCTCTCCAAACCTCTTTTCTTTTTCTTCCCTCCCCTTCCCTTCCCTCCTTTTCTTTCTTTTTTTGAGACAAGGTCTTGCTCTGTCACCCAGGCTGGAGTACAGTGGCACAATCAATCATGCCTTGACCTCCTGGGCTCAAGCAATCCTCCCACTTCAACCTGCCGAGTAGCTGCAACCACAAGCATTTACCACCATGTCCAGCTGATTTTCTATTTTTTTAATAGAGACGAGGTTTCTCACAATGTTGTCCAGGCTGGCCTCTAACTTGTGGCCTCAAACATTCCTCCCAGCTTGGCCTTCCAAAGTGTTGGGATTACACGTGTGAACCACCGTGCTAGGCCCCAAAGCTTTTTTTTTGTTTTTTTTTGTTTTTTTTAGACTTTATTATTATTATTATTTTGCTCTTTGCCTTTTATTTATTTTGGGGGCATTATTTGTTGTGTTTATTTGCTCTTGTGTTCTTTCTTGGTTTGTCTTCATTTATTTCTAATTTTTTTCTTGATTTCTGTCACTTTATTTTTTTGAGTTTTTCAAGTTCTGATTTATAATGTTTTACATATTACTTTATTTTGAATTACTATAATGTAGTTTTTATCTCTTTTGAGCATGTCTTTTTAGCATCTTTATATTATCTAAAAGGATGTTATTCTGTGTCTTATTTTCTTTTGTTCTGACAGTAATTTTGGAATTCAACCTTGATTTTTTTTTTCTTGCTTATTTTTATGTGGATTTAATTTTCCCAAGCTTTTTAGATAGTGGCTTGGTTCAGATATTCACAGAGCTCCCTCTCTGACATCTTCAGATAGTGTTCAGAAACATGGTGCCTTGCTTTCTGAGATTTCCTGGCCTGGCTTTTATGTAGCCTTTCTTATGCTTTTATCCCTCTTATTTCTATCCTGCTGAAATTCGATTTCATTTCCTGGAGTGTCTGCTTTGTGGTCCCATCCTGGAAGGGAGCCCTCTCTGGATGATTTTGAGAGTGCTGGGGTCTAGATTATGCCTGCCTCTTCAGACCTTTTAAATTCAGTACTCCTATGCCCAGCTTCTGTTGGAAAAGGCAAAATCCTTCCCGGTTTCTACTGCTGATCTCACACCAGCCTGCTGCCCTCAGGTCTGTCAGATGTCCCCTTGCTGTCCCCTCCCACACAAACCTGAGGCCGATCACATGCAGGTCGTGTGGCTGTTGGTGTTTGTTCCCACCCACTTGAATTTTGGGGATATCACCTAGTTTGTGTAAATGTTGTCCCTGGATTTTTGTTTTGTTTTGTTTTGTTTTCTGCTAGCTCTGTATTTTTATGGAGGGACTTTGGAAAAACCCTCAAACAATGCTGCCACTGAGATTCTGCCATCTCCCAGAATCCTCAATGTCGCCCTTTTACTGGCATTGCTGGAGTGCACACTTTGTAAATTAAATAATGCTTTGGGATAAATCTTTCTAATTTAAAAAAATCTTTAAGTATGGAACTGATATTTAAATCACCCTTTAATCACTTAATATCCCCCATATCATGTTATTATTGGAGTAATTGAAGCTTGTATAGCTTAGCAGTTGAAATGAAAGTTTAAAGAAATATTTGATCTGCTCCTAGCCTACCTGCTTCTTAATACCTTATTTTCCACCTTGCTCTTCTGAAGGTAAAAGAACACTGTACTAAGATCAAATGGTTTCAGACAACACCCCTGTCCGCCCCGTCCTTTTTTTTTTTTTTAACAGAAAAGCTCTGTGTAGTTTCTCAAGCCTAGGCTATTGGTAGTAGCTCATGAGCTACAAATAGTAGACAGTATAACAATGCTTAGTTTTAGCAGAAGAAGGATACCAAGGAGAGCCCGAGAGTAGGAGTTTTGAGCATTTGCAGGTCGCTTTGCTTAAATGCTCTCAGCCCCGATTGCCTTACATATAATATGGAGGTATGATAATAATAATTATGCCTATCGAGAGAGTCAAAAGGAAGCTGTAAATGTATAACGGGCTGTTATTTTTTGTAATGTGGATTTTGATGTATACCTATGGTGGATTCCTAGCAGCAAGACACCTTTAATAGGTATTTTGTAGAAAAATACAGTAGAACCAGTTTATCAAATGAGCTGTAAAAGAATAAAAGTAATTTTTTAAAAACTGCTTTTGGGATTACTTACGGTATATAAATCCATGAAGTCCTAAGCATTGAAGTGTTGATTTGCTAATTTTGTGGGCATTGATTTAGTGACAGCCACTTTGCAGTTTTAGGAGAGGGAATACCAATCTTAAGATACACCCCCTCATTGTTTAGGCGGGGCTTCTTGCAGCCTAAAAGTAAATTATATTGACACAGTTTACCTTTCATGTACTACTTTGTGAAATAGCGTTTTATACTCTCACACAGCAGTTGTGTAAATCCTACTCCTGGAAACTACACTTCACTCCTAACTTTTGCAAAGTTTTGGCTCTGTGAGTTCTTTTCCTCAGCAGTATCTTCTCAAAGAGAGTAAGATTGTGGCTACCTAAGTATTTTACTTGGGGAAATTTTAGCTCCAAGAAAATAAGAGTGCTTTAAATAATACAAAGAGCAGCCAAGTTAAGTTTAGTGAATGATGTTGATTCAACATTGTTCCTTATCTGCAGGGTAGTAATCAAACACAAATGCAAAAAATGGCTAATTCGGACAATGGAGTTGCATAATTGTTCCAGAGTCTGGGAAGTGGAAAGATCTTGCAAAATGATAGTCTTAATTGTCTCCAGCTATATAATAGTCCAGATTTTTAAGTTTAAAGGACGCTTTCCCCCTTCTCTCAAATCAGTTTATTCTTCTGCAGAAATAAACAAAAATAAATACCCTATCTAATCCATTTTTGCTTCCATTATAAATTTTCCTAATATAGTTTGTTTTTGGCGGGTGGGAAGGCATTTGACAAAGACTGGAAAACCTGCTAGACAAATTCTGAAAGAGCTTTAATGCTTTCTAATACAGGTTTTGCCCTGAAATAAAAATGGAAGTTGATGTTTTGGTTCCTCTCAGGCATTCAGCAGGGGAGGGCTTTGTCTTAATTCCATTTTGTACAGATTGCATCTGGGCCATTTGCCAAAGGATATTATAACCCTGGCAGATCGGAACCCAACACTCGGTTCTTGGTTTTCCCGAACTTGGTGCCGCTCTGCACGTCATGGTTCATTTGGGAATGCCCTGATGCCCTACATGCAGGCCTTTGTGGGCGTCTGTGGGACGCTGTGCTGCTCTGCAGCTGCTAACCACATCTTTAAGCTTTTTCCTGTCTCATGTATTTTCATTTCCCCTTTGGAATTGGTTTCCTTAGCATTAGAAAAATAGGGTCTTTTGGGGGCGTAACCCTTTTTACGGCTGTAACTCTAGCCCTAGCACAGTAGCAAGTTCATGATGGGTGATTAAAATAGGGAAGCAGTGTCTGGAAAGCAGTATTTGAAAAATAAAACTATTAAATTAATTGTACTTTAAAATAAGTACGTGAGAGAAACCCAAGTGTTTTAGTTTTTCTTTTTTCTTGTTGGGATTGTTCTCTTGAGTTGTTCTTTTTCCATATCCAGGCTTTCACATGTGAAAAGGATGCCCATGATATAGTAGTTCTGAACATGTGCTTAAAGTTGTTTTTTTCTAGAACCACAATGGGATTTTACTGATGGATTCACTTATTCATGTAGGAGCCGTTGGAACGGATTTAATTTTTTTGGTTATATAGATGAGAGGTTTCTATGTTGCACAGGCTGGCCTCGAGCACCTAGCCTCGCCTCCTTATGCACCAGGACAACAGACCTGAGCCCCCGCAGCTCCTCTGATTTCATTTTTGTCCTTTCAAAACAAAACAAAACATTGCCATAGTAATGTGCTGTCCAAATAGAAAATGTTAGGAACACACAGCATTATTTAAATTAAGAAAATAAAATTTAAAAAGGGAGTAGGGATGACTTGTACTCTTTGCTGTGCTGAGATGCCTACTCTGGGTGTTTTATGTCTGTTTTCCTCTGCACTCACTGCATACAGTTTTTGAGAAAACTGGTTGGTATTACAATACCAGTCTATAGCCATAGAACAAAGAAAAGCTAAGCCTACTCAGAGATCAGATCTGTCGTTACTGTGGTAATTGGCCTAGGTATAAACCAGAGCTTTCACACATAAGGTATCTTGGGTGTAAATTAGTTAGTATTAATTAATTGGGTACAGTGCTGAATTAATTTGAAGACAGGACTCCTTCTAAGAAATTCTGATATTCAGAACTAGAAATATATATGAGGTCATAGTGTCGTATTAACAGCAAGAAAAGTCACCATGAAAATATAGTAGGCTCCTTTTTTTTTTTTTTTTTATTTTGCCATGCGCTATTCTAAGCCTTTATGTACATGGTTATATTTAGTTATCGTATCAGCACAGTAAGCCATGAGTGTGGCCTATTTTACAACTTAGGAAACAGGCTCAGAGAGTGACAGTTTTGTCAAGGGTCACACAGCTGATAAAAGGCCCAGCCAGACCCAGATCTGTCTAGCTCCAAAGAAAGCCCCATGCTCTTCTCCCTCGTTGCAGTATTTCCTGTTAGGCTAGTGTTTTGGGGCATGCAAAATGTTTGAGCTCATTTAACCCTTCTAGTAACCCCTGAGTAAGCACAGCTGTCCCCAGTATCAAGGAAATTCAGGCTCCCGAAAGTGAAATCCCTCCTTAATGCTAACATGACCAATTAGTGTCCCAGCTCTGACAGGAGCCTGTGTCTTCTGACACCCAGACCAGCATCCCATATTACATACAAAAGGACCTAACATGTACCAAGTGGTGCTTCTGTTTGTTGTTGTCCCTGAGCTGCAGGAACATCAGTCCAAACCTGCAAGCTGTCACCCGAAGTAGCAGACAACCCTGAAGAGGGCAGAGAGCCACATAATGACAGTCCTGTGAGCAGGGCCTGTGGGCGCCAGCCAGAGCACGTGTATGCTGGTGTGGAAAGACCTTCAGACCGCCCCCAAGCCCCCAGCTCTTTCCACAGTCCACCGTAGAGAACACCACCCCCTCTACCAGTGGACGCAAGAATTCAATTGTCTTCTCATTTCATTTCAGAGATTTTTTCACTCAACTTCTCACATTGCAGTCCTTGTGCTTATAGTATTATTAGCTTTTTCACTCTGATGCTTTTTCCCTAGCAGCTCCTGAGCCAGCTTCTTTATGGCATTGTTTAAATGCTGCATGCACTTTTTAGAAAATTGCTCTACTCATCTGTGTTTTTTATTTTGAGACTGGATATTCAATTTCTCCTTATTTTCTTCTCTACTTTCACCTAAGTCTTTGTTCATCTTTTAGAGGTCACCTCCTCAGGGAGCCCTCCTTGGTGGACCAAGCTTGATTAGCAGGAAGCTCATTTCATAGTAGTGCAGTTGGCTTATGCCGGCATAGCACTGGTTGCACTGTGTGGTTCCTAGTGAATATACAGGCAATAATAACAACTAACACCCAGTGTCTGCCTTACGCCAGGCATTCTTCTAAATGTGTCAGTTTCATGTTACCATGTTAGTCTTCAAACCGCCTCACAGAGGGCAGGTTCAATATTAAGTCCTGGAATGTCCCCAAGGTCACACCACTGATATGTGACTGAATCAGGAATTCAGTCACATCAGTCTGGCCAGAGCCCATCATCTCAGCCCTGCTATGTACTGTCTCTGCATTCTGGAGGCACTATGTGTGTGTCTGGCTCTGTGCTGAGGGTTAATTCCTTGAATCTCTTAGCACACTTCTCAGGCATAGGCACTAATGTTTTCTCTATGCAGTGATGTTTGCCAGGATCATCACAGTAAGTAGCCCAGGCAGGATTTGAACCAGACTCTGCCTGACTCCGGTGCTCACTCTCTAACCCTCTCTATCACACCACTTGGATTTGTTGTCTTTGATTTTCAGTCTGATAGAAGTCTCTGCTTTCTGTTAGACCATCAACTTCTGAAGAGCAGGGCCTGTATTTAGTTACCCAGTACTAGATGGGTTACAATAGAATTTATTCTAACTCATTAAACATGTTACAAGAAAGAGTTAACCAAGGTAGTAAAATGGGTTAGGTGCTTGTCTTATGTGCATAAACCCAGCTGAGGGAACCATTAAACCAGCTGGAGGTGAGGTAAAGAAGGAACACACAGAGTTTCTTTATTTTAAAAATTAATAAATGTTTTGCTTCATCATTAAAATTTTCTTTTAATCCAGGAAAAGATGATGGGGAGAAGCTAGAGAAAGGAACAGGTTGAGTCCCCATTATGAGCTCTGCTTCTGCCCTCATATTTTAAGGTTGGAAATGCTGATTATAACCAAAGCCTCCCATCACTCCACGTCTCATTAGTGATTTGGAAAATGCACTGGCTGTGCTCAGAGTTAGACACAGAAGCGTTTTCAGTCCTTGCGAGGAAACCCAGCAGGCCATGGTTGGGGTGCCATCTGGAGATCGAAGGTGGTATTACCACTCTTGTCAGTTCTAAGTGGGGTCACAGTGCATCTTGCAAAATGCATTTCCTGTTGAGTCACTAAAGTCCCATTTCATAATTGTTTTTCTATCGACTTCATGCTTTGATCAAATTAGTAGTCCCTGTTTTCTGTGTGTTCTGTTCAAAACGTCAGTCCTGCTTTATATTCAAATAGTCAAGTTCAACGTGGAGTTGTTTCACTAATCATAAATTCTTGAATAAAAATAGTGCATATCAGGATGAAAGCTAACATGCAGTGCTGGAGGAGAGCAGGTGCCCACATTCTCCACAGGGGAAAGAGGCCTGGGTCAAGGTCTGTTCCGCAGAGGGAGGGAGAGGGCAGGGTAGGTCATCCTTTTCCTTCTATGCTTGTTCACACCTGCCTTGCTTAAAATTTGCTGAATGATGGTGGGGCTTTGGGGAAATTAGGTGATGTTCTAAACTTGGGCCCTCAAAATGCAGGTTTATTTTTGCCATGATTTGCATAAGGGGTTATATTTAGCCTGGGCAGAATTGAGCTGTAAAAATGAACAAATCACCCAACTTATGACCTTTTCCCACTCTTCAGAATGGCAAACTTTTCTCATTTTTTGCAGGACAGTTGAACTGAGCTGAACCCTAAACACTCATCCAGTCTAGATCTCTGCCTTCCACTAAGCAATTGAAAACAGACAATTGTTTGTCTCCTTCTTTAAAGTTCCCACAAGGGAAAATTCTGTTTGTCACGTGTTCTAGTGTTGAACATGATTTTTCACTGAGAAGTTCTTAAATTTTTCATGAGCTAGTTCCTCAAAATCATTTTCTGATGGTAAATTTACTTGTTTTAATCTTCATGTAGAAGATAATGATTTTAAACTTTAGCTTTTTCATAAGCTTAAATAATATTTAATATCTGGTCTTCTGTAGGGTTCTTGATGCTACTCAGCTTACCTGTAACTCAGCCCTTTTCTTAGAGGTTGTTTGTTTTTTAACCCTTTGAAACCTTTCTCTTCCATTGTTAAATGTAAAGTCTTTCATTCCTTCCACTCATACTTTCCCTGTCCTTTTCTCCCCCTGTGCCCAGGCATGTCCCCAGTTATGGGGAGTCTTCTGCATGTCTTCACCAGTCAAGAGGATTTTTTTTTAAGTCACAAGTTTTATTGCGATATAATTCACATATAATTCACTCATTTAAAATGTACAATTCACTGATTTTTAGAATATTCACAACCATCACCACAGACAATTATAGAAAATTTTCATCACCTCAAATAGAAACCCAAATCCTTTAGCTATCACTCCTCTACCTATCTCCCTCCACACTCCCCAACACTAAGCAACCACTATTCTGCTTTCTGTCTTTATGGATTTGCCTCTGCTGGACATTTCACATACGTGGAATCCTGCAATATGCGGTCTTCTATGTCTGGCTTCTTTCACTTTGCATAATGTTTTTAGAGTTTGCTCATGTTGTAGCATGTATCAGTACTTCATTCTTTTTTATGGCCAAATAATATTCCAGTGTATGAATATGTCACATTTTGTTTAGCCATTTGTCAATAGATGGATATTTGGGTTGTTTCCACCTTTGGGCTATTACAAATAATGCTTCCATGAACATTCTTGTACAAGTGTTTGCATGGACACATAGTTTCCATACTCTTGGGTATATCCCTAGGAGTGGAATTACTGGGTCATATGATAATTCTGTTTAATCATTTGAGGAACTGCCAAGCTGTTTTCCAAAGTCTGCCACCAAATGGTGGCTATACCATTTTACATTCTCACCAGCCATGTACGCAGGCTCTGATTTTTTCACATGGTTGTGGACACTTGTTATCTGTATTTTTGATTCTAATGGTCATGAAAAGAGAGCTTGTGGTTTTGATTTGCATTTCTGTAATAACTAATAATGCCAAACATCTTTTCATGTGCTTTTTCGCCATTTATATGTCTTCCTTGAAACGTCTATTTAGATGACTGGCCTATTTTTAAATTGGGTTATTTGTCCTTTGGTTGGATTCTGAGAGTTCTTTATATATTCTAGCTATAGGTCTCTTATCAAATGTATGATTTGCAAGTTATTTTCTCCCATTCTGCGGGGTTTTTTTTTTCACTTTCTTGATAGTGTTCTTTGAAGCACAAAAGCTTTTAATTTTGATGAGGTCTAATTTATTTTTTCTTTTGTAATATTTTCTATAATACATGTTATAAAAATATTAAGTGTATTTTTATTTTCCAAGTGTAAAATTATAGAAAATATGTTTTAAGGCCGGGCGCAGTGGCTCACGCCTGTAATCCCAGCACCTTTGGGAGACTAAGATGGGCATATCACAAGGTCAGGAGATCGAGACGATCCTGGCCAACATGGTGAAACCCTGTCTCTACTAAAAATAAAAAATTAGCCGGGCGTGTTGGCAGACACCTGTGGTCCCAGCTACTCAGGAGGCTGAGGCAGGAGAATGGCGTGAATCTGGCAGGTGGATCTTGCAGTGAGTCGAGATCGTGCCACTGCACTCCAGCCTGGGCGACAGAGTGATACTCCGTCTCAAAAAATAAAAAATAAAAAAAAAAAAGAAGAAGAAAAGAAAATATGTTTTAAAAATTACATCGTCCCATCAAGAACCACAGACTTAGCTAAGTGTCTTCATCCCAATCCTTTTCTTGAGTGTTTCAATCATTTTGTATTTTTCTTTCAATTTTTTGCATGCTTCTAACTGGAGAGTTTTGAACTTCACAAGGAATTTAAAATAAAATCCCAAATAATATTAAATAAAAGTTGAGAGGTAATGTTTTGCAACCCTCCTTGTTGGTATCCTGATCTCTGGTAACATACTACATTTTAAAAACAGCTGATACTTGGGAGGCTGAGGCAGGAGATTTGCTTCAACCTGGGAGACGGAGGTTGCAGTGAGCCGAGATTGCGCCACTGCACTCTAGCTCGTTCAACAGTGTGAGACTCCGTCTCAAAAAAAAAAAAAAAAAAAAAAAACAGCCTAGCACAGTCATTTCACAACATTCTGCCTTTCATCCACATATCACTGTATGTTCTGTTTATATAGAGCAAATCTTTAAAGTGGATGGTTACTGTAAATGTGATAATGAAAGGCACTAGCTTTCACGTGGATCATCTTTCTTCCTTCTCCAACAGGTATGGCAGATCCCAGAAAATGGACTCACGCTTTCCCTGACTGAACCTGTGGTGATTTTGGAAGGCCACTCAAAGAGAGTCGGCATCGTGGCTTGGCATCCAACAGCCCGCAATGTGCTTCTTAGTGCAGGTGGGAGCTGAGCTCAGCGGTCCTCCCCTTGTCTTCTACTCTTGTGGCTCTCTGAGCGGGGAGAAGCAAATGTGTTTTGGTTGTGTGCTCTATGGTTTTAAAGCAGATTATTAGGAAACCATGGTGAAGAGGATTGGGTGAGGTGCACTGCTCCCCCAGCCCACACACATACTTGTGTGTGTGTGTGCATGTGCGTGTCTTTCAAGGCCACTTTGACAACCTGAGGAAAGCTATGTATTTCCTGCTACAATTTCAGCAGGTTTCATGGTTCCTGCCAGGGCCCTCCATGAACCATAGTTTTGTTTATTTCTGATATGGTAGAAGGTATACTTGGTTGGGAGCTAGAACCCCTGGGTTCCGTCTGTGGTGTTGCTGCTGGCTTTGGGAGACCCCATTAGGCAAATACGCTCCTTCCTTTAAAAAAAAAACTCATTTTCCCCTGCTATACAATTAGTATATATTAGTATATGTTCTCTATAGTATACACAAAAGGAAAAAAAAAATCACTTTTCATCCCACCACTCAGAGGGAAGATCATTATTACTTTTTTGATGTTTCTTTCTGAAAGATATTTCTGTGCACATACATAAATTATTTTACACACAGAGATGGGTTCGTACACTTTACACATGGGCTGCTTTCTGTACTTGGTGGTACGCTGTGACCCTTTTCAAGTGCCATTAAGCACTCTTTCTATTTTTAATGACTTCATACTAATCCATTTTCTGGATATACCTCATTTTACTTGATTAGTCCCCTATTTCTGGACATTAGTGTTGTACAGAAATCTTTTCCTTTATCTAAAATTGGAGATTTCATTTTCTTTTATGAAAGCAATACAGAGAGCATGAGGGAACTTTGTGGGGTGATGGAAATATTCTGTATCTTGATCATAGTAGTGGCTACATGAGTATATACATTTGTTGAAACTTACCAAATATATGCTTAAGATAGGTGCATTGTATTGTATGCAAATTATACCTTAATAAAAGTGGTTGCCAGGCGTGGTGGCTCATGCCTGTAATCCCAGCACTTTGGGAGGCTGAGGCGGGCGGATCACGAGGTCAGGAGATGGAGACCATCCTGGCTAACATGCTGAAACCGTGTCTCTACTAAAAATACAAAAAAAATAGCCGGGTGTGGTGGCAGGCACCTGTAGTCCCAGCTACTCGGGAGGCTGAGGCAGGAGAATGGCGTGAACCTGGGAGGCGGAGCTTGCAGTGAGCTGAGATCGCACCACTGCACTCCAGCCTGGACGACATAGCGAGACTCCGTCTCAAAAAATAAATAAATAAATAAAATAAAAATAAAAATAAATAAAAGTGGTTTATTTAAAAAGTGATACTAATGTTAGAGATAGAATTTTTAAAGGTCTTTCCCCTC
The DNA here is from genome assembly GCF_002776525.5 of Piliocolobus tephrosceles. Classification (NCBI taxonomy): domain Eukaryota; kingdom Metazoa; phylum Chordata; class Mammalia; order Primates; family Cercopithecidae; genus Piliocolobus; species Piliocolobus tephrosceles. The sequence continues at coordinate 106,198,599 of NC_045443.1, read as the reverse complement.
ACCAGTAAAAAGGAGTGGGGGCAGTTCAGTTTTTAATTGGGAATAGAGAATGTTTATGATTCACAGTGAGTTAAATAAAAAATTATAATGCCAAGTACCTATTGAAACTAAGGCCCACTTTTCAAAAAAGATGCTTTTTTTTTTGAGAGGGAGTCTTGCTCTGTCACCCAGGCTGGAGTGTAGTGGCCGGATCCTGGCTCACTGCAAGCTCCGCCTCCTGGGTTCACGCCATTCTCCTGCCTCAGCCTCCCCAGTAGCTGGGACTACAGGCGCCCGCCAGCTCGCCCGGCTAGTTTTTTGTATTTTTTTAGTAGAGACGGGGTTTCACCATGTTAGCCAGGATGGTCTCGATCTCCTGACCTTATGATCCGCCCGTCTCGGCCTCCCAAAGTGCTGGGATTACAGGCTTGAGCCACCGCGCCCGGCCTATGCCATGTTTTTTATAGTCAGCATTGACTATACTTGGGAATGATTTTTGATGTTCTATTCAGAACCTCAGTCTGATTAAGGAGAGGAAAAAAATTCCAGAGCTGGAATTCCATCATGGAAAATTTCCTGCTACCTTTCTCATCAAGGCTCAACATAGGGCAGCAGCAACAGACTGGTCTGCATTCTCCCTTTTACATGTGAAGGAGAATAGGTGATTGTCGTGTTCTGCATATTTTTAGACTATGTGATCCAGCTGCCGGGGCTGAAGTTAACTGTTTGCCTATGTGTTTGCCTATGAGGAATAAGGCAGAGGAAGGTTCAATTGTCCATCCCAGAGCTTAGCTTCAACTTTTTTGTTTGTTTGTTTGTTTGTTTGAGATGGAGTTTCGATCTTGTTGCCCAGGCTGGAGTGCAATGGCGTGATCTCGGCTCACCACAACCTCCGCCTCCCGGGTTCAAGCAATTGTCCTGTCTCAGCCTCCCAAGTAGCTGGGACTACAGGCATGCGCCACCACACCTGGCTAATTTTGTATTTTTTTTTTTTTTTTTTGAGACGGAGTCTCGCTCTGTCGCCCAGGCTGGAGTGCAGTGGCCGGATCTCAGCTCACTACAAGCTCCGCCTCCCAGGTTTACGCCATTCTCTCGCCTCAGCCTCCCGAGTAGCTGGGACTACAGGCGCCCGCCACCTCGCCACCTCGCCCGGCTAGTTTTTTTGTATTTTTTTAGTAGAGAGGGGGTTTCACCATGTTAGCCAGGATGGTCTCGATCTCCTGACCTAGTGATCCGCCTGTCTCGGCCTCCCAAAGTGCTGGGATTACAGGCTTGAGCCACCGCGCCCGGCCATAATTTTGTATTTTTAATAGAGACGAGGTTTCTCCATGTTGGTCAGGCAGGTCTGCAACTCCTGACCTCAGGCGATCCGCCTGCCTCTGCTTCCCAAGGTGCTGGAATTATAGGCGTGAGCCACTGCGCCCAGTCAGTTTTCTACTTCTAACCCTTAGGTAACTTAAGTATCCTGGATATTAGTGGCTGTTTTTTCTAAATGATTTCAAAATTGCTTTATTGGCAAGAATCCACCTCTAGGATGTCCTTCCCGTATTTTGCTTCATCCTTGAACTAACATCCTAGGAGCAACACATGCTGCCTCTTTTTTTTTTTTTTTTTGAGACGGAGTCTGGCTCTGTCGCCCAGGCTGGAGTGCAGTGGCGCGATCTCGGCTCACTGCAAGTTCCGCCTCCGGGGTTCACACCATTCTCCTGCCTCAGCTTCCCAAGTAGCTGGGACTACAGGCGCCCACCACCATACCTAGCTAATTTTTGTATTTTTAGTAGAGATGGGGTTTCACTGTGTTAGCCAGGATGGTCTCCATCTGACCTCGTGATCCGCCCGTCTCGGCCTCCCAAAGTGCTGGATTATAGGCATGAGCCACGGCCCGGTCCAGCAAGCAACACATGCTGCCTCTTTTTAAAGGGGCCTGGAGGCTTGGGGCAGACCCTTGAAGGAAGGAAGGAGTTGGTGAGCTGAGGTGGTGACTGAGTTGACATCATGGGCCTCGTTCAGAATCCGTTTCTGAATCCATGTAGCTACTTGATTACAGTTTGGGCTTCTCACCATGATCAGAGCAGTCTTGGTCTATTTTTCTCTTCATTTAAAGGTACAGATCTGTTGTGAGCAAACAGGCCTTACTCTCGGCTTTTTCCCTTCCACTGTTGCACCATACTTTAATATCCCAAAGCTGTGTCTTAGAGCCTCACTGATTTGAATAACCTGCCACCCAGAGTTTTTATTGAGTGCCCTAAACAGTTATTTAAACCTTTTATTTTTAGTTTATTTGGCAGAGAAATAAGCTATATTCACCCTGATGCTTGTTTTGCTAGAAAAGGAAACTTGAAGTCACTTGGGTCTACCAGCCCAGTTAACTCTTTAAAGAAAATAGGGTTCTGCTTTGGTTTTTTCTTTGTTTTTGTTTGGTTGATTGTTTCATATGAACCCAGACCTAACAAGTTGTGTTTTTACTTTAATACTTTTATTTCTTTTATACAAACTTTTTCTTTGTCACTTCAGTTTTTAACTCTCTTAGTAAGTAGGGCCTCTAGTAGGGTCTCTGACAATCAGCCACATCTTTTCTCTCTCTCTCTTTCTCTACATATACATATATATATTCTCACTGTATCTGTAGTTTTCTGAGTGTGTTGTATAGGTGTTTCTAATCTTCTCATCTCTGATGGTTTTGCCTGTTTTAGGCTGTGATAATGCCATTATCATCTGGAATGTAGGAACAGGGGAAGCCCTTATAAACTTGGACGATATGCATTCAGACATGATTTACAATGTGAGCTGGAACCGGAATGGCAGTCTGATCTGCACAGCTTCCAAAGACAAGAAAGTGAGAGTCATTGATCCCAGGAAACAAGAGATAGTTGCTGTGAGTATTCCTAGTGTGAAAACTCAGTAGTCGGGGCACTTGAGTGAGAGTGTGAGCTCTCTGCTTTTTAAGGCAGGCAGCAGTACTGGTCAGTGGGACCCTGTTGTGTGTAGACACCAACTGTGAATAAGAAAAGGCTTATAAAGGCTTCTGTCTCCCCATTTGTGCTTGTCTCCAGAGTTGTAAATTTTCCAGCTTTTACTCAAGTCTCTCACTTTGTAGCCTTTTTTCACAAAGAAATAGTTTGTATCAGTTCACTAGAGTCCTTAAGAGTTTATAAGTCTTGATCAATTAAACCAATTGGCTGCATTCCTGATTTTGCAGCTTAGTATCGAATATTGATGAATCAGTTCCTCACCCTTTTCCAAACACAACTGTTAAAGATGCAATAGGTGGCCGGGCATGGTGACTCACGCCTGTAATCCCAGCACTTTGGGAGGCCAAGGTGAGTGGATCATTTGAGGTCAGGAGTTTGAGACCAGCCTGGCCAAAATGGTGAAACGCTGTCTACTAAAAATACAAAGAAAAAAAAAAGAGCCGGGTGAAAAGCAACAGGTTCTCTCATCAGCTCAGTGTCTTAGTTTCTGCCAACCAAACTGGACCCCAACAAAATCACACACTCTGACAAAAGATGGACATTCGGGTCTTCAGTCAGTGTTGAAACTACACGTAGTGAGTCTGAGAACACCTCACTTGCCACACTCTGAGGCCCTTCCTGGGATGTGGTTCTTCTTTGGCAGCATTTCTTTTCAAGAGTTGGGCAATGATAGTAGCCGGTGCTTACTGAGCCCTGGGGACTTGCCCAGCCCTGTGTAAAGTGTTTTCTCCACCCGACATCTTCCAAGGGTTGTCCTAGTGCATTCATTAAACTACCAAGGTCAAGGAAGGGGTCAACTAGACAAGGCTTCTTTCTGCCCTATGATATTGGTAGAAATGGTAGGGCGTACCTAATCTCCTTACGTTATTATCCTCTTGAGAAACAAACATTTGTCAGGGTCCTTTCATGTGTTTGATTTTCCCAGTGCATAGACTTGGGTTGGCAGCGGGATATGGTGGAGAGAGTGAGGCTTCTGAGTCAAATCCTGGCACTCTTGCTGCCTCACAGAGCGGCCTTGGCCAGATCACAGAGTATCTCTTTGTTTCCTCATCTGGGGAAGGGGGGGGATGGTTAACACTGACTTCCCTCCTACACCCAGGTGAACCTGAATGGCAGTGAGTGAGGTTGGATCTATGCCCGAGTTTCCCCACTCACCTTGTCTTCTTGCAGTTTAATGTGTGGCATGTGCCTTTTTGCTCTCCAGGAGAAGGAGAAAGCACATGAAGGAGCAAGACCCATGAGAGCCATCTTCCTGGCCGATGGCAATGTCTTCACCACTGGGTTCAGCCGCATGAGTGAGCGGCAGCTGGCTCTCTGGAATCTGGTACGCCCTCCCCAGCTTTTCTGCTTGCTTTCACTTGAGTTTTCTGTCTGTTCTGAGCAGGTCTTCCGGTGAGTAAGTAGATTATGGGATTCTTAGTGTAGTTTTCTAAATGCCTGCTTGTCTTAAATTGGATGTAAAGTTCTTATCCTCATTGGAGACTTACTGGTAAATGTATTTCAAAGACATACTTTTGATAATCCTGAAGAGGCTGTTGACTATATTTTTTAAAAAGAATGTATGGGCCGGGCGCGGTGGCTCAAGCCTGTAATCCCAGCACTTTGGGAGGCCGAGACGGGCGGATCACGAGGTCAGGAGATCGAGACCATCCTGGCTAACACGGTGAAACCCCATCTCTACTAAATAATACAAAAAACTAGCCGGGCGAGGTGGCGGGCGCCTGTAGTCCCAGCTACTGGGGAGGCTGAGGCAGGAGAATGGCCTAAACCTGGGAGGCGGAGCTTCCAGTGAGCTGAGATCCGGCCATTGCACTCCAGCCCGGGCGACAGAGCGAGACTCCGTCTCAAAAAAAAAGAATGTATGAAGAATCTAGTGTTTTGGATTTGGGAAATAAGTTCATATTTCATAAATAATATGATCAGTTGTCTAAATCAAAATAGTCATGCTTGGGAAAATGTTCATAATTAGCTTAAGTGGGGAAAAATACAACATACATAGAATCATCTCATTCTCAGTGTGTATATGTGTGGGAAGGAAATAGATCAAAATGATAATAGCTTCTGCCACCCACTGGGCTGTAGGATTTTGGAATATGGATTGATTTTTATGTTCTTTTTTATATCTTTCAACTTTTTAAAAGCACACATATTTTATAATTTAAAAAGTACTTTTAAAAAATAAAATAGGGTGGGCGCAGTGGCTCATCCCTGTAATACCATCACTTCGGGAGGCTGAGGTGGCTGGATCACTTGAGGCCAGGAGTTGGAGACCAGCCTGGCCAACATGGTGAAACTCTGTGTCTGCTAAAAATACAACAATTAGCCAGGGGTGGTGGCATATGCCCGTAATCCTAGCTCTCATGAGGCTGAGGCAGGAAAATCACTGGAACCTGGGAGGCGGAGGTTGCAGTGAGCCGAGATAGCACTACTGCACTCCAGCCTGAGCAACAGAGTGAGACTCAGTCTTAAAAAAAGAAAAAGAAGCCGGGCGCGGTGGCTCAAGCCTGTAATCCCAGCACTTTGGGAGGCCGAGACGGGCGGATCACGAGGTCAGGAGATCGAGACCATCCTGGCTAACACGGTGAAACCCCATCTCTACTAAAAATACAAAAAACTAGCTGGGCAAGGTGGCAGGCGCCTGTAGTCCCTGCTACCCGGAAGGCTGAGGCAGGAGAATGGCGTAAACCCGGGAGGCGGAGCTTGCAGTGAGCTGAGATCCGGCCACTGCACTGCAGCCTGGGCGACAGAGCCAGACTACGTCTCAAAAAAAAAAAAAAAAAAGAAAAAGAAAACAGTAACAAAGGATAAGGGCGTTCTCATCATTGTCATGAAATCACACTGATGTATGTGTGCATTATGTTGTCCAATCAGTGAAATTTTTAGTGAATTGGATCTCATTTAGCATCCCTGTTGCTGTTTCCATGTATGAGTATTGTATGTGCATAGTTCAAACTTCTATTATTCTAGGAAAATGGCTTGCTTAATTGGGATAGAAGAATGTATAATAAGGTTATAAAAATTTATTTATAAAAACATGTATATACACACATATATGTATTATTATCTTCCCCCCAGAAAAATATGCAGGAACCAATTGCTCTTCATGAGATGGACACTAGCAATGGGGTGTTGCTGCCTTTCTATGACCCTGACACCAGCATCATTTACTTATGTGGAAAGGTAAACAGTAATTTTGATGTTTGGTGTTAAATGCTGTAAGTGGAAACATTTATCCTTCAGAGATTTAGAGAGGGGCAATGTGTTGTATCTGTTTAATTTTTCTAATTTGTGTGTGTACGTTATAAGCTAAGGACAGATAATTTGGTATTTTTTAGGTCTTGAGACTGGGCTGTGGGCAGCTTGCCAGTTGTGCAGTGATAACACGCCATGTTCCATACTTTTGACTGAAGCAGGGGTTGGGCTGGAGTGTTGGGGAAAATGCTCCAATCAGGGTGCTCTTGTGAAAAAAAGAAGACACACTGGTGTTTCATTTTCACCTAGCAGTGCTACCTGATTGGTGATTTTAGATTTATCTGTACTTGTGTCAGGGATGGGCAACCAGTTGGCCACATCGAATGCTGAAATTTGTTGGATAACCCTAGATGAGCATGTGTATACTTAGTACCACACACCATAGACTTGGAAGGAGAATGGTGCTTTGTGGATGCAAACTTTTGAGGGCCTCAGAGACTCTCCAGAGGGTTCTTGTTCCTGGGGGTTCAGTGCTAGGGCCCTGGGCTTGAAGATACGAGGTCTGACTAAAGCTCGTGGGTGATAACAGTTACAGGGAGACTCCACACTGAACTCCAAAAACCTTCCTCCTGCCTTATGAGCTCAGCATGCCTACACTGTGGGTAGCTTTATGATTTCATTTTTGTAAGTGGGAACCTTATAATCCCCCCCCTTTTTTTTTGTAGGCTCAATTTCCCTCAGAACTTTTTGTAGTTGAAATAAACAAATTAATAACAGTAGAGCTGTTGAGGTAGTCCCTAGACCTGTTAGATAGCCCTTTGCTGGGTGGTAAAGCTGGTGATGTTTGCTTTTCATAGCTGATTGAGCATGCTGCAGACCTGCTTTACATTTTTATAGGTCATTGTTTTAGAAACAGAGATCTTGTCTGTTTCCTTGAAAGCCATTTTACTGCAGATGTTAACAGGTGTTAAGTACATTTACCTTGCCATTGTTGCCCTTGACTGAATTAAAACAAACAAAATGAGCAGTTACTCAGATATTAGTAACATTAGATGGAAAATTCTTTTGAGTATGCAGAAATGACTAGTAAGGGTTTAGCTTCTTTTCCATTGCTTTAGATATCTCAATCATTGAGACAAATGGAAATCATGAGAACTGGGAGCACTGTTGAGGCATGATACCACCTAGCTATTTTTGTCTTCTTCTTTCTTACATATATGTATATCTCCTCTCTGCCAGACAAGATTGCCATCAGTGTTCAGGTTGGTGTAACTGTGTGACAATTCTTTGTACTTAGACTAACGTGTGCTTCAGCACTCAAAGATACCTGACTATTCTGAGCAAGAAAGTAGAATTGTACACATTGCCATGAGATGGCACATTCTCAGGATACTCACTAAAACTGAGTTTCTTCATTAGAAAAATCTCACTGTTTATCATCAACTCAGTGCCTGGTATTGGTGCCCTTAGGTCTGTGAACAGCATTGCGTTATACTTAAATCAGTAATTGCATTCTCAGCAATTCTCTTAGTCGTTGTTTGTTTGTTTGTTTTTCGAAGTTGAATTGCAATGTAGCTGTTTGGCAGAGGCATTAACGTTTTTGCCCTAACCCTGGCCTGGTGCCGAGGCTCAGGGGAGTAAAATTAAAGCCTTTTGTAGGAGGCCAAAGAGACCACTTAAAAGGCATGCTAGCATTTGATAAGTGAGGGGTTACTTTGTGAGGAAAAGAAACTGTCATATGCTTTAGGCAAGCCTCTTTATGAGGAAGAAAAGGTCAGCTACTGAAGTGGGGTCCCAACTAATGCTGGGTTTATAGAGGAAAGAGACACCCACATAATCCAGAGGTTTCAGTTAACAATCAGACACAAACTTTTCTCTGGTTTCTTACAGGGTGACAGCAGTATTCGCTATTTTGAGATCACGGATGAATCCCCGTACGTCCACTACCTCAACACATTCAGCAGCAAGGAGCCTCAGAGAGGGATGGGTTACATGCCCAAGAGGGGACTTGATGTCAACAAATGTGAGATTGCCAGGTAAAGAATCGAGATTGTCAAGTATTCTAGGTTGGTGTAACTGTGTGACAATTATTTGTACTTAGACCAGCATATACTTCAGATCTCAAAAATATCTGACCATTCTGAGCAAGAAAGTAGTAGAATTGTACCCATTGCCATCAGATGGCACTTTCTAAGGATACTCACTAAAACCGAGTTTCTTCATTAGAAAAAAATCTCACTTTTTTTTTTTTTTTTTTTTTGAGACAGAGTCTCGCTCTGTTGCCCAGGCAGAAGTGCAGTGTTGTGATCTTGGCTCACTGCAACCTCCGCCTCCCTGGTTCAAGCAATTCTCCTGCCTTAGCCTTCCAAGTAGCTGGGATTATAGGCACCCACCACCACACCCGGCACATCTCACTTTTTATCATCATCTGAATGCCTGGTGATACCAGAGCAATACAGTTACAAGACGTTCTATGAAGCCCATGTCTTTCTATCCTTGTGTGTACTGTGGAATTAATACCTCATTTCCTGCCCAGATAACTGAAGTGCAGCAATTAAGTGGCATAGCTGGGGTGTATTGCACACCTACAGAAATAGTGAAATGTGCTGGGCTTCATAGAACGTCTTGTAGCTGTATTGCTCTGGTATCACCAGGCATTCAGATGATGATAAAAAGTGAGATGTGCCGGGTGTGGTGGTGGGTGCCTATAATCCCAGCTACATTTTTAATCTTCAAACTGAGGCCATGGTCAGTGTTCCCTGGTGGGCAAGTAGGGGAGAGCCTGGCTCGGGGATGGAAAAGGGGGTGGTTTTCCTACCCTATAAGTGGAAGAACCAGAATCAGAACTGTATTTGGGGCCCCACTGGTCCTAAAATAGAGAAACCAAAGGTCCTACAGTGGGGCGGTAGGTTAGCTTGATTTAGGAAGTTCAGCTATGATTTAATTTCTACCTCTCGGTACTACTACTGATTTTTTAAAAAATTCATATTCTAAATGCTGGGCTTCCTAAGGGACAGGCTTTTTTCTCATGCTAGTCAACAAATGTACCCTCTGAGACTCAGTGACCACTAGCCATTTCAAACAACAGAATAATTAGCATTACGTCATCACATGTAGGGTCATACCAAACATTTGTATAACACTGTTTTCATGGACTTTTGAAAACCTTGCTGTTCTGGTCTCACAATTAAAGAATTGATACTTACGTCTTTCAAAATAAAAGTAAAAGAATTTTTGTAAGCCCCTTTTTATATTAATCTCTAGTAAAAATACAAAAATTAGCTGTGTGTGGTGGTGGGTGCCTGTAATCCCAGCTACCCGGGAGGCTGAGGCAGGAGAATCACTTGAACCTGGAAGGTGGAGGTTGCAGTGAGCCGAGATGGTGCCACTGAACTCCAGCCTGGGCAACAGAGTGAAACTCTGTCTCAAACAAACAAAAACAAACAAACCAAAACTCTATATGGGAGTTTTTGTTTGTTTGTTTTAGTTGGAATAATGAGGGAAAGCTGTTACAGATAATTGAAAATTGTGGTTTAAACCAAACTAATCAAAATGTGGTTCAAAATAGACTGAATTCGAGTTTATGATTACATCCAGTATTTCAAAACACATTTGTTGTCATCGAAAAGTTCAACAGACTATAAACACAGTTTGGAATGTCTCCGATTTATGAAGTGTTTCTTGAGCATTTATTATATGGCAGGCACTGTGCTAAATATGCTACTTGCTACCTCTTACTTTTCATAACAATCCTATGTGGTAGGTGTTACTTTTATCCCCGTTTTATGGATGAGGAACTTATGGCTTGCTGAGGTTGTCACACTCTCATGGGTTTTAGTAGTACAGCTGGAAGTCAAAGCCAAGTCAGTCTTTTTATTCGCTATACTAACCACAGAATTTTCATTAAATCGGTCTTTAAAAATGTTTTTGGGCCAGGAGTGGTGGTTCACCCTCTAATCCCAACACTTTGGGAGGCCGAGGTGGGAGGATCACTTGAGCCTGGGAGTTCAAGAGCAGTATGGACAATCTAGTGAGACCCTGTCTCTACAAAACATTAAAAAAATTAGCCAGGTGTGGTAGTATGTACCTGTGGTCCCAGTTACTCCAGAGGCTGAGGTGGGAGGATTTGCTTGAGCCCAGGAGGTCAAGGCCTCAGTGAGCTTGTGCCACTGCACTTCAGCCTGGGCAATAGAATGAGACCAGGTCTCAAAAAAAAAAAAAAAAAAAAAAAAAGTTTTTTGGTTTATTTGGGACTCTTTTGGTTTTTGGTTTAAATAGTAAAGAGGCACATTTGACACAACCTTCCTTTTAAAGAGGACGATGATTTTATAAACCTTTACCACCCTGAGCTCTACTCAGCTTTTATTCCCCTGATGCGTTAAAGCAATGTATCTGCCAGGTTGTCTTCAATGGACTCTTGCCCAGTGTCAGATGCCAAAGGCTGCAGGTTTCCAGGAGAAATGAGTTTCACTGGTTTTGCATATTTGATGTGGCAGTGTCTTCTCTGACTTAAACTCTTGGAATTCAAAAAACATTTCCCCAGCGGCATTGACGCCCACACTCAACTCCCCCCTTGCACACCAGCCATTTGATCTGGTGATCTGATCAGAATGCTCACTAAGGCCACCTCTTTTGCCAGGAGCTTCAGAGAGATTTTTTTATTGTTTCCCATCTTGAGTGACAAAGAAAATTGGCTTGACCTTATCAGGGTCATCATAAAAGAAGTCGTTTCTGGTCTGTTCAGTTCTCTTGTACGATACAAACAAAAATGTTTTACCTTTCTTCCCCATTACAGAGCTCTTTGCTCCCTTCTTCCAATATTACAGTGCAAGTTGCTTTACATTCTCTTTCCACATTTTGGATAGTTTCACATTTTTTCTTGAGTGTCATGTACGAGGTGGTTTGCTTGGAAGGGAAAATCATAATCCTAGGATTTTTGTTTGTTTGTTTTCTAAAAGTCATATTTATACTTACACATGTTCAACCACCTCAAGGTGGTAGAAGACCTTGTACCCACGTTGCATTGTAGATACAGTCTAACAGATGTGTGTTCTTTCCTGTATGTTGACATGGTAATTTTTTCACAAGTGAGTCAGTTTCAGTGTTGCTATTATTTCTACCACAGTTTGCCCCCCAGATAATTGGCATTTGTTATCATCATACGTAGACCTCTACTCATGGTTCTTGTCTCCAGTATGCCATTTCCTACCATAGTGACTCTCAGCTTCCGTTCTGTCATCTGTCAACCAGGAACACTAAGTTCTGCCTATTCCCTGGGTGGATCAGATGCGGGGATGGGTAAAGAAGCACTTGACATTTCAGACAACGTTGTAGAAAACTCATTATTCATCCTGTTAGTCAACCTCATATTTCACTAAATGCAACTTTGCCTTTATTTCCCCTCTGAAGATTCTTCAAACTTCATGAGAGAAAGTGTGAACCTATTATCATGACTGTTCCCAGGAAGGTGAGTGCTCAGTTTTCTAGACAATCCATGTTTTAAACAAATGTAAAAATGAAATTCAAAAATCCCAAGCCTTTCTTCTTCCTTATCCGTGGGTGCCAAATGTCTCTTGTAGTCTGACCTTTTCCAAGATGACCTGTATCCTGACACAGCGGGGCCAGAGGCCGCGCTGGAGGCAGAAGAGTGGTTCGAGGGCAAGAATGCAGACCCAATCCTCATCTCCTTGAAGCACGGGTATATTCCAGGCAAAAACAGGGATCTCAAGGTGGTCAAGAAGAACATTCTGGATAGCAAGCCCACTGCAAACAAGAAGTGCGACCTGATCAGCGTCCCCAAGAAAACTACAGACACAGCCAGTGTGGTGAGGACCACTGACTGGAGTGCAGGGGTGCTTGGCTGGTTTGGGCTTTATCATCTGGAAAGCCCTTGTGGTCCAGGGCGTCGGCGAGTACTGTCCCAGCTGGGTGCACGGGGGTTTTCAGTAAATGAAAAAGTGGGAGAAGGTCCTCGGTCACGTGATGGTGGTGGTTTGTGGCCACACTTGCCTCCTTTAACGGAGTTAAAGCTCCTTTAGCCCCATTAAAGGAGCCAAGTGTGGCCACAAACCACCAAGATTTGGATAGGTATCAGTCTCCCTTCTCTGATTTGGGTAGAAATAAAATATCATGGGAGCGTGGGGTCATAGGCACCAGGGAGAGGAGGTCCCTGGAAGGAGGGAGTGGCAAGTGTTCTGATGTAGCTGAGTGGTTACGACAGAAGGATCTAGCTGTGTGGGGTTGGCAACAAGGGGGATTTAGGCAAGAGCCCTTTGGGTGGGGTGAAGGGAATCGAGCCTGCCTTTGACTCGCTGTGGCCACTGGAGAGTGCTGCTGTTGCCAGGAGAGCAGGTCCTGGGTAAGAGAGAAGGAGTGGACACACAGGGCGAGGGTTTCCCTCCCAAGAAGGAGCCTCCCTTACAAATGGCAGGAGCTCTGTAGCCTCTGGGAGAGTCAGCCCTCGCTCTGCTCAGATAGAAGTTACTCTTGATGGAGTGATTGGGGTGGTTGTGACGTAGGGCACTCTTGAAGGAGCCTGTTTTGTCCTATAGTCTAATTGGGACCCAGGAGACCCTTTATTTGAGTAAATGCTTCGGGATCAGAAGTGGCACTGTGGCACTGTGACACACTGTCGCTTTGCCACGGGGTTTCAGATAGATCGGCCAGTGCTCATTGGGTTCAAAGCTCCAGATGCAGTAGGGCTTTGACGTCTCTTTTCAACTTGGTGACTATGGCTTGCCGTTTGCAAAATAGAAAACTGCATTTTATATCTTACAAGGATTGAACTGTGTTGAACTTTGTTTACTGCATTTTAATCACTGCCTCCTTTTTTTGTTTGTTTTCTTAGCAAAATGAAGCCAAGTTGGATGAGATTTTAAAAGAGATCAAATCTATAAAAGACACAATCTGCAATCAAGATGAGCGTATTTCCAAGTTAGAACAGCAGATGGCGAAGATAGCAGCCTGAAGGTCCCACCCCCACCCCTACAAAAAAATGGGAGCAAGAACTTGTGCTTGGGAGCTGGTTGTTGGTGTGGTCCTAGGGAGGGCGGAAAGGGAGGCACTGCCATTTGGAGACATTCCATTTCAGAGTTGTCAACCAGCCATAGGCCACATTCCAGTAAGAACTCAATTTGTCTCCCAAATTTGCAGAAACAAAACGTGATTTAAAAGCTGAGCTTTTTATCAGAAAGCTTTTTTGATGTTTTAAGTGTTATGTGACTTGTTGAACTTTTTAAAAAGTGCTACTTTTAAAATCCCAGATACTCTGAATTTTAGAAAACAAACTAATTCTGATTGTGTCGTGCCCAAGTACCTTTTTTTTTTTTTTAAACGACTAGGGACCAATGCCACATTGCTTTTTATATTTCTTTCTTTTTTAATGTTGCCAAAACCAAAAGTAGCTTTGTTTTCCTTTGTATTTTGCTACTTTGCAGTATTTGTGTGTGGTTTTTTTTCCTTAATTTGAAAGGGACAGCACTGTGTATGTTTATAAACTAAATGAAGATAAGATATTATTTTGTATAAACATTCATCTGAGAACAATCAAAGCCGTAGCCACATGGTGCTGGCTCCTTTGCAGCACAAACCTGGTCATTTTGATGACTGTACAACAGGAAGACTTGAAAAATCACGTGGATTCGTATTACCACCGCTCTCATTTCATGGAGTCTTCTGATCAAAAAAACTCACATCGTATTTCTTCCTTTCCTTTCTCTTTTCTAGAAATCGGGTGTTTGTACCAGAATGGAATTTTGCTTCTTGGTTATCCTGTGCTTCAGATGATTATAATCTAACCCAAACTAGCATGTGTTTCTGCAGTTTGTTACACACCTAGGATCTATTGCATTCATGACTTTAAACATCATGTTTCAGGTTTTGGTCAGTACTTGACAAGGGTGCCTGGGACAGGAAGACGTGTGTACTGCTGAGTATTCGTTCTTGCCCTTTTCAGCAGCTTGCCCAGCTCTTGAGTACAGTGGTGGGGACTGAAAATGAGGGCATGTGGAGAGGGGTATTTGACCTGGGTGATCCTGTGTCCCCGTGCTGTCCCCATGCTGTGCTGGAGGAGGAAGTGGTTCTTCCACCAACAAAGCTCCTGCTCTACCCTCTTCCTCACATGTGCTGCGACCTCTCTCAGGGCTCTCCCAGCCATTCCTTCTTTCCTGCCTGCCCTTTAGCTCTAACCACATTAAGCTAAGATGAGGCCAGAGGGTGCGATTGAATGAATATTGAGACTGAGGAGAATGATCGAGAGTGAAGCAGAAACAGGAACGCAGACCTCTGCTGTAGCTTTAATGTGTACAAACATGTCCCTCTGCACAACTAATCTGCCCTGCCTCTGACCATCTCTCACCAAGGCTGCATCAAAGCACAGAGGCTCCCCGGACTTGGAGGGGGCCAGAGACTGAGCTCCGGTTGCCTGTTCATTCCTCGGTTAGCTAGAACTTTGCCCCATTTCCAGTTTCTTATAGTGCATGCTTGGGAAACAAGATGTAAGGAGCCTCTGTTTTGGAAGGGCTGTCTGTGATTGAACGTGAAATGTGTAGTGCCACTGGGACCACAAAGGGAATTCTTGCACACGCTTGTGCTGGTGTGGGCATGGGACTGGTTGGAAACATCTGTATTCAGGGAGCCAGGGTGAGGGCAGAGTGTGGTGACAGCTGAACTCTGAGTAATGCCCGTATAGAAAAAGGACCATGTTCTTATCCAGCCAATATCGGGAGTGCTGTCTCCACAATTTCAGGGCATCTGAATGTTTGATGTGGTTTCGTGTGTGTGTATGTGTGTGTTTAATATTGAAGTGGATCATGAGATGTAAAGAAAACAATAATGACAATGACTTTTATTCAAACCTGTATTTGTTTCTTTATCAGTGTAATCTGCTGAGGACCTTTGTGTCTAAGATTCAGAAATGTTTTAAGTTCTGATATCGAATTAATGAAGTAAACAAAGTTGTTGTTGATGGTGGTGAAACACCGTAGGGCATGTGGTTCAAAGAGAAGCAGGAGGACAAGGGAAAGTTACCCTGATTTTAGTTTGTAGCTTATGACTTATTTAATGAATAAGCCCAGCCAAGCTCAGAGTAGGCGCCCAAAGCATTGTGGATTATTTTCCTGTTTTGTCTTTTCTTTTCTTTTCTTTTTTTTTTAAGCCCTGACATCCCGGAAGAGGACAGTGAATTATTCCTACGTCGGCTCTTATAGAGTGGCCATAGTGTTCTGTCAAAACACTTGCTTCCATTTTCAGAGATAAAAATCATTGATTACAAAATGGTGTTTGTGTTTATTTCACACCTTGGCTGTCTGTGAGGCAGCCCTCACCTCTCTGCCTGACATAGCTTCTCTGACTTTGGTGGATGAGCACGGTGGCATACTCCTCGCTGGGGGTAAGTACAGGGGAAGCGCGTGTGGGTGGCTCAGCTCAAGAGCAAGTGAGGTCTCCAAGCCAGTTAAGCACTGTGTTTTGGCTTCCAACAGACCTGGGCCTTTGGATCCTGCCTCAGACCTTTGCCAGCGGTGTGTCCTGGGATGGGGTTCCTAATCCCTCTGAGTCCCTTTTCTTGCGAGGAAGATGATAATTCCATGTAGTTCAGATGAGAGGAATACCTGTGTGGCCACACAAAGAACCCTCGCTGCATGGCTGCCACTGTTCTGTTATACTATGAGTTGATTTCCTGACAGAGCCTTTGAAAGCAATTTTTCTTCAGTAGAAGCAATATTCTCTTGGCTCAGCTGTGACTTTTCTTCCAGCAGGCTTCTAGGGTCAGTTGAATTGCAGGGCTTCCCTTTTGAACTATGACATTGTCTCGTGACATTTCAGTGATTGTAGCAAAGAATTTCCCACTGTGTGCTTTTTCTGAATGTTTGTGAATATGATGAATAGTCAGCATAACGCTCCCCTTCCTCAAATGCCTTATCTTAAAGTTGCTTTAGTCTGTGAGAAGAATGGCAGCCATGTTCTTGGTCCACCCGTGGCTGCAGGAAGTAGAAGTTGGCAGGGCCCTCTGTAGACCCGAGGTGCCCGCAGTCAGCCGGGAGACGCGTGGTGGTCTGTTTATGACTAACTTGTTTTCTCACTCGGTCCACCTTGATTCTTTGCCAGAAGACCTGAAGGTCAGCATGCTGGCCCCAGACAGCCAGCCAGACCTCGTCTGGGGGGAACTTCCATTTTTTTTTTTAAGGTCACTTCCCTTGCTGTACTTGGTATTCTACATCCAGAAAAACTCTTTGTTGGCTCTTAAGAATCTGTTAACTCTGAGTGGCCCCTTCTCTTTCTGCTGGCACATTAAAGTATCCCAATGCTGGCAGTGGGTCACGGACATAAGTCACCGTCAAGGGCACACTTTTCCTGCTTCAGACGGGCAACCCTTGATGTCCAGGCTGGACAGTGTCCTTTGTGCTCCTTTGTTCATTAAAAAGAAGGCCCTTGTCAAAGAATGTAGGGGTGGCAGTTCTTTCCTGCGAGAAGGGGGTATGTGCGGGGTGGACAGCCTTTCCAGAGGGCAGTCTGGCAAGTGTATCAAAAGCCTTAAATGTTTTCTTAAGACCCAAGGTTCTCACCTTTGGAAATTTTGTCCCAGGGAACTAGTGGGAGGTATATTCAGGAATTAGAAGAGTAAAATCAACTCTGCAGAAGGGGGTCGGTAAGTTACTTGTCATATTCATATGTTATAATACTGTTTCGTTATTTAAAGTCATTTAGAAAGAGTATTGAGGCCAGATGCTGTGGCTCACGCCTGTAATCCCAGCACTTTGGGAGGCCGAGGCGGGTGGATCACGAGGTCAGGAGATCGAGGCCATCCTGGCTAACACAGTGAAACTCTATCTCTACTAAAAATACAAAAAAATTAGCCAGGCGTGGTGGCGGGCACCTATACTCCCAGCTACTTGGGAGGCTGAGGCAGGAGAATGGCGTGAACCCAGAAGGCGGAGCTTGCACTGAGCCCAGATCGTGCCACTGCACTCCAGCCTGGGCGACAGAGCAAGACTCCGTCTCCAGAAAAAAAAAAAAAAGAAGAAAAAAAAAAGAGTATTGAATAGGAAACATTAAAAAAAAATAGTAAAATAGAGTCAATTCCAACTTGGGTTTAAAATATATACCTACCTAGGTTGAAGGATGAAAGTATATTATTTCTGGGTGCTGGATGTCATTACCAACTTTTTTCTATGTATTCCAAGTGCCCTACAGTGAACTGTTGCTGATGTCAGCATAAAAAGTAAAAGTGTGTTTACAAAGTAATTCTCATCAGCTCTCTACCCCATGGAGTCACTCTACAGTAAATGATGTTAGTTGGCTGATCCATTTAAAAGTAAGATGGGGAAGAAAGTGAAGTCCATTAGACCTCATAAGAACATTCAGGACCAGAACTTCTAGTGAGAAGTGTAGGTTTCCTAATACAGATATGTAAAATCACCCCAGAACAGATGGTTTGTGACAAACTTTTTAAAGGATATATGCATATACAATGTATACTTATGTGTAGAATAAATACCAGAAATGTTGTTATTGCTATAGGGAAGTAAAGTTGTGTGTAATTTCTATTTAATCCTATTTTTCTGAATTTATACATTTCCTATGAATATATTTATTCCCAGAAAGGCATTATTAAAATTAATGTATTAGTGGTAAGTTAATAATTATTAAGATAAGCATAAATCAGTGGAGATGTTTGAAATGGTGCAGCAACATTTGGTTAGCTGTGGGGGCAGCAGGACACCAATACACATTCTTAATGGGAGTCCACAGTTAAAATAAAACCTTTTCTTTCTCTATTTAGAAGAAAGTAAGTCCCTTTTAATCTATGCCTCAGACAAGAGAAAAAAAATGTAAGCCCTAAAGCAATGCAATACATCACAAAGGAAAAGACAGATTGGCTATATAAAAGTTAAATTATGTAAGACTTTAATACGGCAGAAAATGAAGGTCATCAGAACTGGGAAATATGTTTTCTTCCAATATAGTAAGGGCTAAGTATACTTGGATATGCTTCATCTCAGCTGCAGCTGCTGCCTCTGTTTGAAACGTGACGTGTGAAATGTTATGTCCCAGGCAGCTGATGTGCAGATGGCAGTCATCCTTGTCCCTCCTGCGGGAACCGAGTCCACCAGCAAACGGCTTATTCTCAACTTCGGACTTTGGGGTGTGGGGTGGGGGTGTGTTCGCTAGGCGACACTGTGTTGTGCCGGGTGAGAAGTTCCCCTGTGGCGAGTGTCAGGAGGGCTGGGTGGGAGATGGGAATTACTGCACATCCAAGATCCTTGAGGATAAGGTGGCTGCTGAGTTGGTTGGATTGGCTGAAATGTGGAGGAAGGTGAGTTTAGAGAGGCAGATGGGATCCTTCAAATTCATTGTAGTTGAAGTTTAATTCATGTGAATGAAAATGGGTAAGAGGGCAGATTTTAGGATCCTGAGTTTAGTGAGTGGCAGATAGAGGGTGAGGCACACGGGTTCCTGACAGGCTTCATGGTGAGGGGCTAGAAAGCAATGTCGGGGCCATTGCCTCGGGAGCCTGAGGGCAGAAGTCAGAGGAGGAAGTTATTCCACCTCAGGACTCAACTTGGAAGAGAAGTAAACAGGTCTCTTCTGCTATCAGAAAAAAATCTGTACACTTGAGCTTGGACATTCACCACTGGGTGCTTAGTTTTGTTCTTTGAGTAGCTTCCTCACACTGATCTCAAAGAGTAAGTGGACTTTTAGGGAAGGACTTTCTGGTGGGTTTGGAACAGAACTGGGGAGAAGTGGCTCAGACAAAGGCCCGCAGGCAGTTGTGGGGGCAGAGAAAGCTTTGGGCTGCCAGAGAGGAGCAGTCATCCGTGTCTTCGAGGGGAAGAGCAGGGAGCAGGCCTAGTTACAGTAGAAGGGGGTCACACACAGGGTGCCTGGGCCCCCGAAATGCTGTGGAACGCGGTCAGGGGGCTGGTTGCCAAGGTTGTCCAGGCTCCTCTCCACTGGGTGCCTGTCAGGCCCCCAGCAGCAGGGCTCCCTTCCCAGAAGCCGTGTACCTCTCATCGCCCATTTCCTAATCTCCTCTCCCCCACTAGGTAGGGTTGGATTCGTCTTGGCATTCACTGGGTGAGAATTTGTATTTACAGTGAGAGTGTCACGGGGCTGGAGAGAACTGTAGTGGAGCAAGTGACCCCTGGTCCAGTCAGGAGAGGTACTCAGGCTGATGCTCAGTGCCCTGAGGGAGTTCAGCAGCAACATCCAAGCTTGGGGGCTCTAGTGATGAGGTCTGAGAACTAGGCAGTGCCCCCTCCATGACAGGGAGCTGTTGCAGCTTCATTTCCATGCGGAGATGCTATTTGGGTTGTGGAAGTTGGAATAATATCTCTTGGTGAACAAAATCCTGGGCTACTTATCACCATCCCCACCTACAGCTCCCCAAATGCAAAATGAGTTCTCATCACCCTAAGCAGTGTCTTTAAGAGGCAGTGGCCCAGAATGCCTCATAAGCCACAAGGTGGAGATTCCATCTGGGGATCTGGCCACCCGCCAGGTGCCTCCCCATGTAGATACCAGTCTAGTGTCTGAACAGCCTTGTAACTGGTTTCTCTGCCTCCAGCCACCTGTTCCCTGTTTTGCTTCTAGAGTGATGTTTTCTGTCAAAGTCTCTGAAGGAGATACAAGTGAATATCCCTTTTGTCTACAGGAGGAAGTTCATGTTCTTCTACCCCTGAGCCCCCTTGACTCCCGTCTCTTCTCTCGTATCCCACACCCAGGCTCTTGTTTCACAATGCGTCCATGTCCCAGCTACTTCTCACACCTCCATGGTGACTCCCCTAGCCTGTGCTCCCATCATTTCTGTGTGGACAGAGCCTCTGTATTAGCATTCTCCAGAAGAAGAGAACCAATAGGGTCTGTCTGCATGAGGGAAGAGGAGAGATCGGGATGTATTATAAGGAATTGACTCACGTGATTATGGAGGCTGCTAAGCTCCAAGATCTGCAGTCAACAAACCAGAGAGACCCAGGAGAGCTGAGTTTTTCAGTTCAGATCAGAAAGCAACTAAAAACTGAGGTCCCAGCTTGAAGGCAGTCAGGCAGGAGTAATTCCTTTTTTTTTTTTTTTTTTTTGAAATGGAGTCTCACTCTGTCTCCCAGGTGGGAGTGCAGTGGCATGGTCTTGGCTCACTGCAGCCTCTGCCCCCTGGGTTCAAGCAGTTCTCCTGCCTCAGCCTCCAAAGTAGCTGGGACTACAGGCATGCACCAACACGCCTGGCTAATTTTTGTATTTTTAGTAGAGACAGGATTTCCCCATGTTGGCCAGGCTGGTCTTAAACTCCTGACCTCAGGTGATCTGCCCACCTTGGCCTCCCAAAGTGCTGGAATTACAGGCGTGAGCCACCACACCCGCGAGGAATTTCTTCTTACTCAGCCTTTTTGTTCTATTCAGGCCCTCAACGGAATGGATCCGCCCACCCACACCAGAGCGAGCAACCTGCTCTACTCAACCCACAGATTCAAATGTTCATTTCATCCAGAAAACCCTCACAGACACCCCCAGGGTAATGTGTCACCAGATATTTGGGCACCCCATTGCCCAATCAAGTTGACAAGGTTAACAATCACAGCTTCCTAACCCAGCTTCCCCCAGCCATTTGAATCTGTTCTCAGAGCTGCAGCCATAGTCACCTTTTCCGGTATTAAGGCGGGGGAAGGCATGCTAAGGCCCATGGGCTAACTCCAACCTGCCGGAAGCTTCTTTGTATCCCACAAGCTAAGAATGGTTTTTATATTTTTAAATGGTTGGGGGAAAAACAATATTTACTGACAAGTAAAAAGTGATACGAAATTCAAATTTCAGTGTCCATCAGTAAAGCTTATTGGAACACACCATGCCTTGTCTGTGGCTGCTTTTGCTCTATACTTGAAGAGTTGAGTAGCTGCAACAGAGATTGTATGGCCACAAAGCCTAAAATATTTACTGTGTAGCCCTTTAAGAAAAAGCTCGTTGACCTCTGTATCTAAGGCTTCAAACCCTCCATGGTTTCCCATCCCACTCAGAATAAAAACTAAATCCTTACCACTAGCTTAGGAGGCCCTGTGTTGCCTGCCCTGCCGCCCCTCATCCTCTCCTGATGTTCTCTTGTGTTCAGGAGGCCTCCTACCTCTAAGCTTCGCATGTGCTGTTCTCTCGGGAGTGCCCATCCTTTCCCCACCTCCAGTGTCTGCCCTTCCCAGCATTTCATCTGACCCCCATACGTAAATAGTGCCCGTAGCACCCTAGTACCACTGATAGCTGATCTATCATCTCATTGGAGTTTTGACTGTCTTCCCTGAATTGAATATAAGCCGCATGAGGACAGGCACTGGTTTCCTTCACCAGGATCCCTGGAATCTGGCATGATGTGTCAATCAGTACTTACTGAATGACAGAACAGTTGAAAATATAGGCATTATCTGGGTTGGGAGTACATATTGCATTGTCTGCCCAGCAGTGCTTTTCTCACCGAATAAGACTGTCCCGGACCACAGTCAACTCCAGGTGACCTGTGAGCCCCTTGGAGCTACCATCAGTGGCATCAGATCTGGGTTTTCCTTTATGGGGGCCTGGGAGTTGGGGAAGCCAGGCACCACGCAGGAAGAGCAGGTATACAGTGATGAAGAGGGCATCTGGGTCCCTGTAGCTCCCCAAGTCCATGCCTAAGGTCCAGCTTTATTTCTGATCTTAAATTCCAGGAAATATCCCAGGACTCCTATGGCCAGGCCCCTGGCCTTCTCAAACAACACCAAGGTCTCTCCCCTAAAGACTCCTTCCCAGGGGTCTTCGAGGCCAGGTGATTGAGGACGTCTGCCAGAGGCATGGATTCCTCCAGCCGCTACCCTCTGGGGAAGAATCATAGAGTCTGGAGTACATTTCTAACATTTGTTTGCCCTCTGGCCTTCCAGGCCTGGGACAAGCAGCGCTGGCCACCCCCAGCCCAAGCAGACCCAGTGAGCTGGGGAGGCCCTGTTTTCTTCCACTCGAGAAATGGCTTCATGCTGCAATCTCCAGCCCAGAAACTGGTTCCTAGTGCCACCCAGACTGGCAACCAAAATCTGGGGCCGAAAGTAAGCTCCCCAGAGCTCTGTTCCCATTTGAGAAAGGGAATTGAATCCTGGCTGGACCAGGCCCACAGTGGACCATTTCCCCTTTGGATGATTCAAATCTGCAAGCTGTAGCCCGGTGAGCCCGCCTCGCAGCAGGAGAGCGGGGGAGGGCAGGCAGTTGGGCGTGACTTCCCCTCCCTTCTGGGCCTTCCTTGCAGGGAGCTCTGTTCTTATTCTATTTCATGAGACCGTTGCTTTCATTCAAACAAAAGGTCCCATTGTGAGTAAACTGAAAAGACCACTGCCCTGAGAAACAAGTGGCACAACCAGCAAGACTCTTGCTTTCCTCGGAGGAAGGAACGGGCTTTGCAGTCTGGCTAGGCTCCAGTCTGCCTGTGCCCTCCTGCGCCACCAGGGAGCCTCAGCTTCCTCAGAGGGATCGTGACACTGGGAAGGGAGGTGGGATTCTATGAGCGACGCCACCCCTTTTTTCCCTATTTTTAGGGAAGCGGACACAGGTTCTCATGGAAGCCAGCACCTTGTCAGGGAGGGATAACAGTTCCTGGCAAGTTACACATAGATTATAAAATCTCAGGCCATACCTGGCCTGTCAGTTACAGTCCTTGCCTAGCCACATATTTCCGGGATTCCACAAATGTTTAATTTTTCATTTTCTTTAATGACTGTACTGTTGACCAACCTAAGCTTGGTAAATACCAGGCTGAAGTTAAGTTGCGCTGGCTTTTGACACCCAAGACTTCCTCTCTTTGTCTCTAGAGTGTGAGGCTTTATTACAGCTGTGCTTGTCACTGGTGGGAACGGTCCCCCACCCCGAAACAACAAAGAAGCAAAACGCAATTCAATAGGCCACTGCATACATGCAGCTGTGCAGGCTGTGGTGGTGCCTCTTGGGACTGGGGGCCACCATGAGGTTGCAGGCATTTTCGTCCATCAGCGAATGGAAGGAAGACTGAATTTAGTGCACAGATGATCATTTAAGCATAAGGAGGTTATAGGTTGTTTGTTTGAATACCAAATCTCTAGTTGCTCAGAATCCACTTGTAAGAGAGCTTCAAGTAGGAGCCCAGTGAGCCATGTTTTTGCTTTAACATGGGGCTGTTCCAACAGTTAGCAGGCAGTTAGTTACAACCAGGAGCACGTTTTTCCCAGAAGACCCATAAACAGCCCTTGCTTCCCAGGCTAGCCCACTAGTGGGCTCCAGTGTAGAGAGGAACCTAACACGTACTGTCTTTGCTGATTGCAATTCCTGCTCTACACCCCAAATAGCTCACATTGAGAGGAGGTGGGGAGCATTGGGTCCTCTTAGACCAATCACAGCAGGCAAGTTCTGCAAGGAGGAGCTGGAATCATTTATACATTGAACCAATATTTATTGTGATTGGATGCAGGCTCTTTCATAGTACACCCTAGGTTCAGACTCTGGCTTAGCCACTAACCAGCTCTGTGACCTTAGGCGAGTTACTTAAGCTCTCTGGAACTTTTTTTTTTTTAATCTACAAAATGGGGATACTAATAGCAAACTACCTCATGAGGCAGTTGTGACAATTAGACAAATTAGTAGACCAGGCATGGTGGCTCATGCCTATAATCCCAGCACTTTGGCAGGCAGAGGCGGGTGGATCACTTGAGGCCAGGAGCTTGAGAATAGCCTGGCCAACATGGCAAAATACAAACATTAGTGGGGCATGGTAGTGAGTGCCTGTAATCTCAGCTACTAGGGAGGCTGAGGCAGGAGAATCACTTGAACCCAGGAGGCAGAGGTTACAGTGAGCCGAGATCACGCCACTGCACTCAGCCTGAGAGATAGAGCGAGACTCTGTGTCAAAAAAAAAAAAAAAAAAAAAACCAAAATGTGAAATAGACATCATTATATACATTTTTCTATATGCAAATACAGAAAAGAAAATATATTTGAAAGGAAAGGGCCATTCATAATTATGCCACCCAGAGATAGGGACTGTGAGCATTTCTTTCAGTCTGTCCTCTCAGCATCCAAGCACACTTGAATTATGCGGTTTATATACTTCTGTACCCTCTCTTTTCTGCCTAACAGGTCTTGAGTGCTTTATAAGCATTCAATATACATATGACTTTCATGCCTGCATCACATTCCATCGAGGGACAGGTTTCTGTAGTATGGGAGTCTGTGTTTTTTCCCAATATTTCTCTTACCTCAGATATCATTGCTTCAGCCTTGGAAGACATCTTGAGTATTTTTTTCTGGGCTTCATTCCTAGAAGCAGAAATGTGTTCACTTTGAATCTTTGACTCTCACAGATGTTAGGTGCGGTGAAGTGTGGTTTTACTGTCTTCACACAGACGACATACACCAAATTTCTCTTAGCAATATTTGCTCCTCTGAGAAGGAAATTTCGCTGCTCAAGTCTCACCTTGAAATAGGTGAACTGGGTGTGGTGGTGTGCGCCCGTAACAGCTATCGGGGAGGCTGAGGCAGGAGGATGGCTTGCTTGAGACCAGGAGTTTGAGGCTGCAGTGAGCTATGATCATGCCCCTGCACTCCAGATTGGGCCACAGAGCAAGACCCTGTCACACACACAGAAGAAATAGCTTACCTGCCACTAAGCCACTCCTTTTTCCTTACATATAGTACTTGCTGACGTACCAGAGCTCACCGTTCAGCCTGCACCATCCCAGGCTAGGGGTTAAGATCAAGAGCTTTATTCCGTCTGCCTCGACTTGAGTCCTGGCTCTGCCATTACTCTGTATGACCTTGAGCAAGGCACATTCTCCCTCTGAGCTTCAGTCTCCTCGTTTCTAAAGGCAGCTTCAAGGATTATATGAGCTGATACATGCAGAGCACCTACCACAGGGCCTGGCATTGACCACAGGCTCAGGAAATGTTAAGCATTTGTGTTGTGAGGCTTTGCAGGTGATGAAACTATTCAACTCTGCTGCTGCAACGTGAAAGCAGCCAGAGACAATATGTGTACACCAATGAGTGTGGCTGCGTCCCAAGAAAACTTTATGGAAACGGAACCTTGAGTTTCACACAGTTTTCATGCATCACAAAACATTTTCCAACCACTTAAAAATGTAACCACCATTCTTAGCTCACAAGCTGCAGAAAACCACGTGGCAGGCTGGAAGTGACAGACAGCTTGCAACCACTCACCTCCCCTAATCAGAGAGTGACCTCCAGGCAGACTTGGGTCTGTTTAGAGTTTCTCAGTCCCCTGTCCCTGAAGGCTGGCTATTTCCAAACCTGCTGGGGAAGGGTGAGGGGCCTGGGTTCCAGGGGTCTCACTTCCCCTCCTGTGGCTTCAGTTTCCCTGTCTGTGCAGGCAGGGTGAGCTTTTGGCTCTTTCCAGCTGCATCTTTCTAAGGTGACTGAGACTGTGTCGTGGCGAACACCTGCTGGGTTTCTGGTTTTCATTTTAAAATAACCTGTGTGCAAGGCAAGATATGAGTATCTTTCTGTGCATGTCCTGAGCCCCTGCCTGGTGCAAAGCTGCAGGGCAGACCCTGGGAGACCCCCTATTTCCTCCCTTCCGGAAGTGTCTGGGTATTCTCAGGCCTCCCAGCCTTTGCCTCTGCTGTGCTCTGTGCCTCGGCTGCCCACCTGGCTTGTCATCGCAAGTGCCACTTCTTGGAAGCTCCTCCTGTTAACCTCCCTCCCCCACCCAGGATGGAAGGAGAGGCCCCTCCCTTGCTTACCACAGGATGGCACTCACTGCGCTGTGTCATTGTGGCATAATGTTCCATTGACTTGTTTACTCGCCAGCCTCCCCAGCAGATGAAGGGCTACCGGAGGGCCACAGCCCCAGAATTGCTGCCCTTTGGACCTCAGGGCATGCAGTCTGGAGTGCCAGAGTTGGTCAAATGAATAAATTTAGGATGAAGAAATAAGATAAGCAGGCCTGGCCCTTGTGGAATCTGTAGTCCAGCTCCCTAGAGAGGCTCTTGGTTGCAGCTAAAAGGGCCTGTGCTGTGTATCTAGAGAGAGTGGTTTGAGTCCTGCAAGAAGAAATACACCATATTTGCAAACCCTTTGAAGATTCATATTTTGTGTTTTTTACTCCCCGACCACCTTCCACCCCCCTCTACTGCCCGCCCATCTTGGGCAAGAAGCGAGACCATTCTCCTTTCTGTCTGGTCACTCCTGTCCTTCGGGGGGTCCCCTCTGGCCCCGACTATCCATTGCCGCTGAAGTGATGCTGTGGCCTTTCTCAGTTTGGGCCCCACCCCCCGCCGAAGAACTTCTCCGCAGAAAGTTTCTACTTGGTTCTTAGTGTTTTGACAGTTATGGGAAACCAAGAGCAATGTCAGACCTAGGAGGTGCCTTACTACCCACCCCGTCTTTATCAACAGTGTCACCAAAGCTGTCACAAACAAGGGGGTGTGGGCTGTCACATGGCCCTGCCTAAGTAACCACATTCTCGCTTCCTCCTTCCACACACGGCCATTGGGGGTTGCTCGGGTCTGGGACTGCCGCAGGGGGTGCCACAGCAGTGCCTAGCAGCGTGGGCTGGGACCTCGTCACTAAAGCAGAGAAGCCCCTTCTTCTGGGCCCACGAGGCAGCTGTCCCATGCTCTGCTGAGCACAGTGGTAAGTGCTGGCTTGCAAAACCACAGGGAGTGGCTGGAGGTCCCCATGGGCCAGGGGCCTGCCTTATAGCTGCTGGCAGGCCCGGGAGGACGGCCAGGCCCTTCTTGAGCTGCAGCCCCTGGGGAGGGCAAACTGAGGCCCCTCTGACTCAAGACTAAAGCCTTCCTGTAGTCTGTGGCCTTATTCTGGTGTCTCTTCTGAATTGTGCTCCAGCCAACTTTTTTTTTTTTTTCTTCTTCTATTTTTGAGACAAGGTCTTACTCTGTCACCCAGGCTGGAGTGCAGTGGCACAATCATGGCTCACTGCAGCCTTAAACTCCTGGGCTCAAGTAATCTTCCCACCTCAGCCTCCTGAGTAGCTGGGACTGCAGGCACACATCGTCACATGTAGCTAATATTTTTACCTTTCCTAGAGATAGGGTCTCAAACTCTTGGCCTCAAGCCTCTTGCCTTGGCCTCCCAAAGCGCTGAGATTACAGGCGTGACCCACCAGCCCCAGCCTCCCGTTAACTTACTTCCCTCCCTGACCAGTTTGCCTGTGGTTTCTGGCTTGGGGGCATTCTGAATTTGAAAATCAGAGAAACCATGAGTGTTTCCCTAGAAATGATCTTACCCTCTCCTTTCCTGGATGGGAGACTGAGGCCGGGAGAGGTGAAGGGATTTGTTTAGGGGCGGAGCTGAGGTTAGGTCTGGAAGATTCCAGAAAGTAGAGGGAGTGCAGGATTGGTATTGAAGCCACATATTTTATGGATGCATAAAAAAGTGATTTTCAGAGAAAGATGCATTCTTCCCACTTTTTATAAGACTGAGAAAATGACACTTGCCTGTGGCAAACTATTAAAATATTA
This sequence comes from Piliocolobus tephrosceles, assembly GCF_002776525.5. Taxonomy (NCBI): domain Eukaryota; kingdom Metazoa; phylum Chordata; class Mammalia; order Primates; family Cercopithecidae; genus Piliocolobus; species Piliocolobus tephrosceles. The sequence continues at coordinate 106,170,989 of NC_045443.1, read as the reverse complement.
GAATTAGGATACTATTGTTAGCAAAAGGGAAAACAATAAAAATAATAATATTTAGAATACTTGGCTGGGTGCAGTGGCTCACACCTGTAATCCCAGCACTTTGGGAGACCGAGGCAGGTGGATCGCCTGAGCTCAGGAGTTTGAGACCAAGCTGGGCAACGTGGTGAAACCTCGTCTCTACCAAAAATACAAAATCTTAGCTAGGCATGGTG
>NC_045443.1:106132512-106170677 GCF_002776525.5 Piliocolobus tephrosceles | reverse complement strand
AAAAAAAAAAAAAAAAAAAAAATAGAATAGTCTTATTAGTTTGTATTTGAGATACTTTCAGGACACTAAAAGGAAAAGGTGGGGGCTGGTTGCGCCCTGCTGTACACACATTCACACACACCATAGTGTCTGTATCTGGGCTTCTGTTGCCTGGAATTCTCTTCCTCTTTCCTCTTTCTTCCGTTTTCCTTTTTTTTCCATCTCTGACTTTGAGGCCCCCAGAGCCAGGCTCTTCAGTGGGCCGGAGCTTCAGAAGGTGGCTCCAAGGCCCTCGGACGGCCCCAGAGTCTCTTCCTCTGGGGTTGCCTGGGCAGGCGGCGCCCTGGGCGGTTGATGCCTCCCTCAAGAGGCTTGGCCAGCAGCCAGGGGAGTTAAACCTCAGCGGAAGGGCTGGGCTGCCGGGCTGGGCCCAGAGCGGGGCATTCGGAGGAGCTGCAGAATCAATCATCCGAGAACCTTGGAGGGTGGAAGGTGCCCCTTTTCCAGATGAGAAAACTGAGGCTCGCAGGGGAGAAGCAGCTGCCTCTGGCGGCGTGGCTTCTGGCTGCAGGATGCTCGTGGAGTTGGTGGTGACCCTAGGCCTGTGTCTCCATCTCCTTTGCTGAACTGGAACAGGAAGATGGCAGTGGGGGTCAGTGGTCTAGAAGGAGATAAGATGGCTGGTGTGTGTCTGTTGGGGGTCTGTGTTTGTTAATCTGTCTGTCTGCACAGGGGTCTTTAGAAAACCGTTTAAAGACGGTTGTTCAACTAACCACATGTAGGTCTCATTGAATTCATTTGTGCCAAGTACCTTACTGCCTCTGTGTCAGGCCAGCAAATTTGGGTTCCAACAGGTGTAACTTGGTTCTTGGCGGGCTGGAGGTGGGGGGAGTGGGGTGTAACTAAAAAATCTCTACTAACACTGTGGTTTGTAAGCCACCAAACATTAAACAGATATACAGCATATCTGTGCTATTAACGTGTTGTGAGGAGGGCTGGTTACGGTGGCTCATGCCTGTAAATCCCAGCACTTTGGGAGGCTGAAGCAGGTGGATTTCTTGAGCCCAGGAGTCTGACACCAACCTGGGCAACACGGTGAAAACCCATCTCTACAAAAAATTTAAAAGTAGCCGGGTCTGGTGGCACGCACCTGTAGTCCTAGCTACTTGGAGGATCGCTTGAGTCCAGGAGTTCAAGGCTGCAGTGAGCTGTGATTGCACCACTGTACTCCAGCCTGGGCGACTGAGCCAGACCCTATCTCTAAAAGTAAATAAATAAATAAACATGTCATGAGGGGGATGATAAGTAGGGAAAACACGTCTACAGTGGCTCCCTGATGTGAGTTGGGGTAGATGATGGAAAGAGGTTGGAAAGTGTCAGCTGTCTAACGTGGTGTGGAAAGTCTGAAGACAGCACGTGCTGTGCAGTGCTATGCATGTCCCCCTGCCTCAGTCACTGTCCTCTTCTGCAGAGGCATTTAGTGAGGCCCCTGGGGATGCCAGGAGAGCTCCTGCCCTCCAAAAACTTCTGGTCTGGTGGGGGCAGCAGAGCAGACAGCCACAGTGGCTGCCAGCCACTGTGACAAGCATTTCGAGAGGTGTGTGCCTGCCCGTTGGCTAAATCCTGGGCCTGTGGCCTGATCAGCAAGACAGCTGCGGTTCCTGTCTTCTGGAAGCTTAGGAGTCAATGTAAATACATTTTTTGTTGTTGTTGTTGTTGAGACGAAGTCTCGCTCTATCACCCAGGCTGGAGTGCAGTGGCCGGATCTCAGCTCACTGCAAGCTCCGCCTCCCGGGTTCCCGCCATTCTCCTGCCTCAGCCTCCTGAGTAGCTGGGACTACAGGCGCCTGCCACCTCGCCCGGCTAGATTTTTGTATTTTTTTAGTAGAGACGGGGTTTCACCGTGTTAGCCAGGATGGTCTCGATCTCCTGACCTCTTGATCCGCCCGTCTCGGCCTCCCAAAGTGCTGGGATTACAGGCTTGAGCCACCGCGCCCGGCCTCAATGTAAATACATTTTTAGAAAGTAAATGAACAGCAGGAATGATTTAAACGCGAGGGTGACTAATCATGCCTGGGGCAATCTGGAAAGGCTTCTGGGAGGACTCAGCGTTTCCCTGGCCCTCTTCAACCCACAACAACCCCATAAAAAGTGGGGGCTACCATTGTCCTTGTATTCCAGCTAAGGAACCCACAGCTCAGAGAGGTGAGGTGAGTTGCCCAAGGTCACACAGCTTCTAAGGGACAGAGCTGGGATTGACCTGGTTTGATGTGACTCCAGGTCAGGGCAGGGCAAGGCAAGGCCTGTCCTGTCTACCCAGACTCAGACCTGCTGCCTGTGCCTCAGTTATCTTGGGGCTTTCCTTCTCTTGGTGACTACTTGATCCAAACCCTGAGATGCTCAGTCTTTTGAGTTTTAACATTCCAAGATCCTGCCCGCTCTGACTCCCAGTTTCAGGATTCTCAGTACAAGGTTTCCAGCAACGTGGAGCCCCCTGAGGATCTTTCCTGAGCCGCTCAGGGCGGCCACACGGCGGGGTCTCTGGAGCTGGAGTCTGGGCTCCCTGCAGCCTGCTCCTCCACACAGCCTAGATGCGGCCCACATGGGGTCTAGATGGGGCCTGGGCCAGAAGCAGCCTGGTTTTAGGGCCAAAGAGGCAAAACGAGCAGTCTCTGACCTACTCCGTTAGGCAGGTGTTGAGACAAATAGGATGTGGCCACTGGAGACCCCTCTGTCGGAGCCCTGCCCTGGCCCCTCTACTGTGGGACTGTTTTTTTGCCTTCCGGGGAGAGGAGAGGTGGAAGGTGGGGCCTGGGAGTGATCCCGCCGCTCCGGGCCTTGCTTGCTAATCGGTGTGATGGCACCATTAGAGCCAGCGAACACTGGCTGAGGAGGACTGAGGTCAGCAGCCAGTGAGAGGATGAAGGCATCCCTCCACGGGAGGGGCTTCTGCATATGTCATTTTTGTTGTTGTATAATACATTTACTGTAGCAAATATGAAGGAGGCATTATGCTACCTGCCGTACACAGTGAGGAAACTCCGCTCCCCCCCGTTCTACCTATGTGGCCTCAGCTGAGACAAGATCTCTTGGAGCCTCAGGTTTTCTTTTCTTTCAGTAAAAAAAAAAATATATATATATTTTTTTTTTCTTAGAGACAGGGCCTTACTCTGTCACCCAGGCTGGAGTACAGTGGTGCGATCATAGCTCACTGCAGCCTTGACCTGGCCTCAAGCCATCCTCTGGCCTCAGCCTCCCGAGTAGCTGGGATGACAGGCATGCACCAGCACACCTGGCTAATTTTTAATTCTTTTGTAGAGACGGAGTCTCACTATGTTGCCCAGGCTGGTCTTGAACCCCTGGCTTCAAGTCATCCTCCTACCTTGGCCTTCCAAAGTGCTAGGAGTACAAGCTCGAGGCACCGTGCCTGGCTGAGCCTCAGATTTTCTTTTTGTTAGACGGGCTGATGCCTGCTCAGCTGTGGCTTGCCTCCAGGCTGCTGTGTCTTAAAGCCCATGGGATGGCAGGGACCAGGCTGGGGTGACCAACACTCCTCCACACCCAGCTTGCCTGGGAGTGAGGGGTTTCTGGGGATGAGGGACTTTCAGCAGTGACACCAGGAACATGTCGGATAAGGTGGTTGCTTTAGACAGGCCCAGGAAAGGAGATCTGGGCTTTCCCAGTGCACCAGGTCTTATCACAACAGGTAAGGAAGTGTCTGCTTTCTCAAAGCCCAAATGCCCACAGGGGAGGTGGAGAGCCCGCCATCTCCATACCCGCTGAGCCGGAGACCTCCCTTTCCTCTGCTGCTCTGCCTGCAGCCCCGAAGAGAGTCTCCCAGATAAAGTACCCCACGCTGGAAGCCAGCGTCTGGGGCCTGCCACACACTCATTCAATTCTCATGATGATTTTTTTTTTTTAGCAATATCGCCTGTTTTACAATGAGGAAACTGAGGCTTAGAGAGGGTGAAGCAACCTGCCCGAGTTTACACAGTCGCTAAGTGGGGGCAAACGTGGGACTCAGGCCGCAGCCTCTCCTCCACACCAGCTGTCTCTGGGTGCAGGAGGATGGGTGTAGGGGAGAGGTCGGCGACAGTGACAACCTACCTGAAGAACTGGGCCCCAGCGCCCTCCGTGTTTCCGTGTTATTCTCCCAGCCTCCCGGCTGCTGCAAGTGCAGCCCTGACTCACCAAGATGCCTCCCCCAACCCAGGAACCAGGGGGACCAGGCCTTGCAACCTTGCCCCCACCTTCTGTGCTTCCAGGAAGTGGCTGAGGGCTTTGCCTTCCAGGAACAGAGAACTGCCCAAGTGGGGGTTGTGGCTGTGAGTGTGCTCATAAGTATGAAATATGTCTCCAGGCTAGTGGCTTCTTCCTAAAGTCCCTGTCCCCAGAAAGTATGGCCAAATTTGGGCCGTAGATTCTTCCCCCAGCTAGAAACTCTACCCCAAAGAAACTCTGCTGCTCTGAAGGCAAATTGGGAGGCAAAAGTGTGTGTGTGTGTGTGTGTGTGTGTGTGTGTGTGTGTGTGTGTGACATTTATTAAGTACCTACCGTAAGCCTGGAACTTTTGTTTTCTTGTTTTGTTTTGAGACAGGGTCTCACTCTGTTGCCCAGGCTGGAGGGCAGTGGTACAATCTCAGCTCATTGCAGTCTCAACCTCCCAGGCTTAAGCGATCCTCCCGCATTGGTTTCCCCAGTAGCGGAGACTATAGGCGTGCATCATCATGCCTGGTTAATTTTTCTATTTAAAATTTTTTAAATTTATTTTTGAGAGAGGGTCTTGCTTTGTCACCCAGGCTGGAGTGCAGTGGCATGATCACAGCTCACTGCAGCCTCCAACTCCCCAGGCTCAAGCAATTCTCCCATCTCAGCCTCCCGAGTAGCTGGGACTACAGGGGCACACCACCACTCCTGGCTAATTTTTTTGTATTTCGTAGAGACGGGGTTTCACCATGTTGCCCAGGCTGATCTGGAACTCCTGAGCTCAGGTGATCCACCCGCCTTGGCCTCCCAAAGTCCTGGGATTACAGGCATGAGCCACCACGCCCACCAGCCTGGAACTTTTGAATCCAGCCCCTTGTTGCACTCTCTCAACAGCCCTATGAGATGGACACTGTTTCTTATCCCCATTTGACAGATGGGAAAACTGAAGCTCAGAGAGGCAAGCATCTGCGTCAAGGTCATACAGCTTGTAAGGGACAGAGTTAGGACTTGAACATCCTTTTTGACCCCACAGTCTATGTTTTCAACCCTGTGCCCTGCATGGCACCTGGTAAACATGTGGCGGGCCTTTCTGGGGGACATAGCCTTCAAGCTCCTCCTTTTTCTTACTCTGCCCTCCCTCTTCCACCCAAGTCCACAAGCCCAGCCTTTTGTCTCTTCAACTAGGTCAGGTCTCTCCTGACGGCTTCATGCCTTCCCGAACGTCACTGGGTTTCAATCTGATCTTGACTTCTCACCAGCTGTGTGTCTTTGGGCAAGTCACTTCATTTCTCTTAACCTCAGTGTCATCCTTGGTAAAATGGGGATAATTGTGAGGGCCAGATGTCTCTCGTGCAAATATCATAAAGTTTGGTTTAAGAAATTGTTTTTATTTTTATTTTTTAGACAGAGTTTTGCTCTTGTCTCCCAGACTGGAGTGCAGTGGTGTGATCTTGGCTCACTGCAACCTCTGCCTCCCAGGTTCAAGCAATTCTCCTGCCTCGGCCTCCCAAATAGCTGGAATTACAGGGAGCACCACCATGCCCGGCTAATTTTTGTGTTTTTAGTAGAGACAGGGTTTCACCATGTTGGTCGGGCTAGCCTTGAACTCCTGACATCAGGTGATCCATCTGCCTTGGCTTCCCAAAGAGTTGGGATCGCAGGTGTGAGCCACTGCACCTGACCTAAGAAATTATTTTAAGATGTGGGTTGGGTGTGGTGGCTCATGCCTGTAATATCAGTGCTTTGAGAGGCCGAGGCTGGAGGATTGCTTGAGGCCAGGAGTTTGAGACCAGTCCGGACAACATAGCAAGACCCCGTCTCTACAAAAAAAATTTAAAAATTAGCCAGATATGGTGGCATGTGCATGTAGTTGCTACTACTCAGGAGGCTGAGGTGAGATCACTTGAGCCTAGGAGGTCGAGGCTGCTGTGAGCTATAATTGCACTACTGCACTCCAGACTGGGTGACAAAATGAGACTCTGTCTCTAAAATAAATAAGTCAATTAATAAATCGAATAAATTAGTTTAAGATGTGATCATATTTGCATATTTGAAACCAACATAGGCCTGGCATGGTGGCCCACGGCCTGTAATCCCAGCACTTTGGGAGGCTGAGGCAGGCAGATCGCTTGAGGTCAGGAGTTTGAGACCAGCCTGGCCAACATGGCGAAACCCTGTCTCTACTAAAAATACAAAAATTAGCTGGGCATAGTTGTGTGCACCTGTAGTCCCAGCTACTTGGGAGACTGAGGAAGGAGAACTGCTTGAACCTGGGAGGTAGAGGTTGCAGTGAGCCGAGATCATGTCACTGCACTCCATCCTGGGCAACAGAGTGAGACTCTGTCTCGGAAAAAAAAAAAAAAAGAAACAGAAAAAAGAAAAGAAACCAACATAATTCTAACTAACATGTGAAAGAGGTCAGATTGAACCTGGAAGGTGAGGGGCCCATGAGTGAGTTATAGTCACCTGAGGAATGATGAGCAGCTGCTCCTTCCTCCAGATCATGTGAATGAAGTACAAAGGAAGAGACTGGAAATTGTCCAGGTGCCATTCTTGAATGCCCGCTCTGCATCAGGCACTATTCTAAGGGTTGTGTGCTGCTGAAGGGCGTTATGTCCAGGGAATGCAGGAATATCTGAATCCTGCCCCAGAACGTGGCTGTCACTCACCATAGGATTCTCCGCACAGAATTTTGAATTCTGTAAACACCAGCCAGTGCCAAGGAGAACATGAGGGGCGAGAGAGCAAATAAGAAAGCACAGGTGTTCACAATGCCAAGAAGAAAGGTCAATGAGATGGCCAAACAAGAGGCGCTGTCTTTTCTGGCTACCTAGTAGGGAGGACAATGTAGAGTCTCTGAATAGACAGTGGTCCTACCCACAGGCACACTCAGTGACCATAAGCTCCCTGAGAGCAGGGCTGTTCTGAAAAGATTTGAGTTTTCTCCTGGCCATGGAGAGTGTAATTGAATGACTCTGGGTCCTTGAAGACTTACAGTGCAGGTTGACTGAAAACTAAATCAGTCAACCTTTGCTGAGAGGTTGTCATGCAAACAAAGTGCTAAGGGTCTTGCATGCATCCCTTCATTTTATCCTCACAATAGGCTATGAAGTAGGCACCGTCATCCCTGTTATGCATTGTGCAGGTGAGAACACCACCAAAGCACATGGGACCAAGCCAAGACATTGAGAAGGAATGAGACAAACTGAGACTCTGAGGACTGGCAAGGGCTATGGGAGGGTGGAAGCAAGATAGGAGAAGGAGGAAGACAGACATGTAGAGGTGGCTTGGCAGTGGGCAGGGAGAGGGAGCAGCAGGAAGAATCAGAGTCCAAGAGGCCTCAAAGGTCCAATAAGCAGCTGTATCTGGGAGGTCTGTGGTTTCCAAACTCTTCTGCTTATGGACTTCATAAGTGGGCAATTAATCTATTTATGAATTCTATGCAGGTACTACTTTACTCTTATGATAGATTATAAATAATACAATACTTGAAATTAAGAAGGAGTGACATGAGGCCGGGCGCAGTGGCTCATGCCGATAATCCCAGAACTGTGGAAGTCCAAGGTGGGTGGATAACTTGAAGCCAGGAGTTCGAGACCAGCCTGGTCAACATGGTGAACCCCATCTCTACTAAAAATACAGAAATTAGCTGAGCGTGGTGGTACATGGTGCATGCCTGCAATCCCAGCTTCTCAGGAGGCTGAGGCAGGAGAATCACTTGAAACCGGGAAGCAGAGATTGCAGTGAGCTGAGATAGCGCCACTGTACTCCAGCCTGGGTGACAGAGCAAGACTCCATCTCAAAAAAAAACGAAACAAAACAAAAAAAAAGGAGTGCCATGAAAAGTTAATAGAATTAGAAGCAAAGCACTAATTCTTTCTACACCCCAATGGATTGTCTTGTCCACAAATAAAGTGGCTTAACAAAAATGGAGAGGGAGGCAAATCAATTTCTATGCACATGTAGAAGAAGTTAAAGGGCCTTCCTGGATGGCTTTATTCATGTTGATTAGTAATAATAACAACTGCTACTAGCTGAGGGTCTTCTCCATCCCAGGCACGTCAGGGATGCCTAAATCCCCAGCCCCTGCTCCAGACCAGACATGCTTCCAGCTGTGGCAGTAGAGGGTGGTGGTCTAGGGTGCTTGCTAAGCCCAAGAGTGAAGCTGTCTTGATGTCCCTCCACCCGTTGTCTCCCCCCAGGTGCCATGCCTCTGCAACTCCTCCTGCTGCTTATCCTACTGGGTCCTGGCAGCAGCTTGCAGCTGTGGGACACCTGGGCAGATGAAGCCGAGAAAGCCTTGGGTCCCCTGCTTGCCCGGAACCGGAGACAGGCCACTGAATATGAGTACCCGGATTATGATTTCCTGCCAGAAACGGAGCCTCCAGAAATACTGAGCAACATCACCAACACCACTCCTCTGACTGGGCCTGGAACCCCTGAGTCTACCACAGTGGGGCCTGCTGCAAGGCATTCTACTGGCCTGGATACAGGAGGGTCAGTCACAGAGCTGACCACGGAGCTGGCCAACATGGGGACCCTGTCCATGGATTCAGCAGCTATGGAGGTACAGACCACTCACCCAGCAGCCACAGAAGCACAGACCACTCAACCAGTGGCCACGGAGGCACAGACCACTCCACTGGCAGCCACAGAGGCACCGACAACTCAACTGGTGGCCACAGAGGCACAGACCACTCCACTGGCAGCCACAGAGGCACAGACCACTCCACCAGCAGCCACGGAGGCAGAGAGTGCTCCACCGGCAGCCACAGAGGTACAGACCACTCAACCCATAGCCACAGAGGCACAGACCACTCAACCCATAGCCACAGAGGCACAGACCACTGCACCAGCAGCCACAGAGGCACACACCACTCCTCCGGCAACCACAGAGGCACAGACCACTCAACCCATAGCCACAGAGGCACAGACCACTCCACTGGCAGCCACAGAGGCCCTGTCCACAGAATCCAATGCCATGGAGGCCCTGTCCATAGAACCCAATGCCACAGAGGCCCTGTCCATGGAACCTACTACCAAAAGGGGTCTGTTCATACCCTTTTCTGTGTCCTCTGTTACTCACAAGGGCATTCCCATGGCAGCCAGCAATTTGTCCATCAACCACCCAGTGGGGTCCCCAGACCACATCTCTGTGAAGCAGTGCCTGCTGGCCATCCTAATCTTGGCGCTGGTGGCCACTATCTTCCTCGTGTGCACTGTGGTGCTGGCAGTCCGCCTCTCCCGCAAGGGCCACATGTACCCCGTGCGTAATTACTCCCCCACCGAGATGGTCTGCATCTCGTCCCTGTTGCCTGATGGGGGTGAGGGGTCCTCCGCCACAGCCAATGGGGGCCTGCCCAAGGCCAAGAGCCAGGGCCTGACGCCAGAGCCCGGGGAGGACCGTGACGGGGATGACCTCACCCTGCACAGCTTCCTCCCTTAGCTCCCTCTGCCATCTGTTTTGGCAATACTCCAGCCTCCACGGTCCCTCCTGGGTCTCCCCTGAGTGCCCAGACCTCATTCCACAGCTCTGGGCTTCCTTGGAGACCCCTGGGGATGGGGGATCTTCAGGGAAGGAATCCTGGCCACCCAAACAGGACAAAAGCAGCCTGGGGCCAAGCAGACTGGCAAGTGGAGCCACCTCTTTCCTCCCTCCTCGAATGAAGCCCAGTCACATTCCAGCCACATTTCAGCCAAGGTCCAGGGAAGGAGGCCATTTACTTGAGAGAGATTCTCTCCTTTTTCCTGACCCCCATCTTATCTGGGTCCCTCTAACGTCTCCCATGGCTCTCCCTGCTTCTCCTGGTCACTGGAGTCTCCTCCCCACCTACCCAAGGAAGACAGAGTTCCCCCACCCCACATGCACCGCCATTGTCTTCTGGTTGCCATGGTCACCAAACAGGAAGTGGACATTCTAAAGGAGGAGTACTGAAGAGTGACAGACTCCTGAGGCTGTTTCCTGCTACTCCTCTGACTTGGGGCAGCTTGGGACTTCTTGGGCACCTTTCTGGGAAAACCCAGGGTGAGGCTCAGCCTGTGAGGGCTGGGATGGGTTTCGTGGGCCCAAGGGCAGACCTTTCTTTGGGACTGTGTGGACCAAGAAGCTTCCCTCTAGAGACAAGTAACCCCCCAGCCGTCCTCTCTTGCCTTCCCCTGTGGCCACTTTCCAGGGTGGACTCTGGTTCACTGCAGTATCCCAACTGCAGGCACACTGCTGGCAATAAATGTGTGATGGACAAACCATAGCTGAATCCTTCAAGGTATCAAGGCTGTCTCCTTCAGGCGGCCTTCCCGGAATTCTCTATCCCTCAGTGCAGGGTGGGGGCTGGTCCTCAGCTGTCCACCCTCAGCCCCTGGCCCCCCAGGAAGCCTCTTTCATGGGCTATTAGGTTGACTTCAGTTTTGCCTCTTGGACAACGGGGGGTCTTGTACGTCCTTGGGTGGCCGGGAAAAGTTCAGGCTGTTGGGGGCCAAAGGGAGGGCTGCCCTTTCCCCACCAGTGACCACTTTATTCCACTTCCTCCATTACCCAGTTTTGGACCACAGAGTTTGGTCCCCCCCAAAGCTCAGACCAATATCCATCTAAACATCAATCTATCCTCCTGTTAAAAAAAAAAAAGAGGCTGGGAGTGGGGGCTCACGCCTGTAATCCCAGCACTTTGGGAGGCCAAGGCGGGTACATCACCCGAGGTCAGGAGTTCAAGACCAGCCTGGCCAACATGGTGAAACCCTGTCTCTACTAAAAATACAAAGATGAGTGGGGTGTGGTGGCACGTGCCTGTAGTCCCAGCTACTCGGGAGGCTGAGGCAGGAGAATTGCTTGAACCCGGGAGGCAGAGGTTGCAGTGAGCTGAAATCATGCTACTGCACTCCAGCCTGGGTGACAGAGTAAGACTCAAAAAAAAAAAAAAAAAAAAGATTCAATGACATTTGTTAAAGCACGGTAAGGAAGACTTTGTTTAAGGTGAGGGAGACTCTCTCGATCACTGCAGGGACTGCAGCTGTGGGATTTTGCAGTGGGGGCATTTGGGCTCAACTATGAGTACAGCAGGGGCAAGTGGGAACTGATAGCCGGGAGCAGGGTTGGACATCTGCAGTTGGAAAATTACCCAGAGGAAACATCAGGGGAAGGGGAATTCTGGCTAAACTGACTGTTGGGGATGGATTCTCGGTCATTTTCTACACTGACCTAACAGGATTCATACTGGAGGCAGGCCAGGGTGCTCAGACATCACCTGGGGAATGGTGGCAGATGAGGAACGTGATCAGATATAGGAAGTGATGAGATACGGAGTGGTGAGGGAAGGGTTGTTGCTAAGCTGACTTAGCAGAGTTCTTGCTAGAACTGGATTTTATTCATTTATTTATTTATTTTGAGATGGAGTTTCGCTCTTGTTGCCCAGGGTGGAGTGCAATGGTGCGATGTGGCTCACCGCATCCTCCGCCTCCTGAGTTCAAGCGATTCTCCTGCCTCAGCCTCCCGAGTAGCTGGGATTACAGGCATGCGCCACCATGCCCAGCTAATTTTGTATTTTTAGTACAGATGGTGTTTCTCCATGTTGGTCAGGCTGGTCTCGAACTCCTGACCTCAGGTGATCTGCCCGCCTCAGCCTCCCAAAGTGCTGAGATTACAGGTGTGAGCCACCACGCCTGGCCCAGAACTGGATTTTACAAGGAAGTGCACAGATGGGCTTAGGAGAGGACTCGGGGGCCTGACTGATTAAAGCTTGGCCAAGCACAGAATCCTTCCCACTCTCCAGAAGCTCACCCTGACCTCTCCTTTTCACTCAGGCCCTGTCTCCCATTAACAGCCAGTAGCTTATTGGTGAGCCTATGCAGCCTGCAACCTTTTGTACAACTCACAGAAGCACTGACTTGCTGTCAAATGGAAAAGTTCAAGCTGACAAACTTTTTCTTAAAGGACCAGACAGTGAATATTGTAGGCTTTAGCTATTGCAACACTGTAGCTTCTGTTGCAACAACTCAACTCTGTCCTTGTAGCACAAAAGCAGCCATTGACAATACGTCCACAAATGAATGCGCAAGGTTGTGTTCTAATAAAGCTTTATTTATAAATGGGCGGCAAGCTCATTTTGGCTCTGTCAGTTTGCCGATGTCTGATTCTAAGCATAGGGTGACCAGTCGTCCCAGTTTGCCCAGGAATTTCTTGATTTTAGCACTGAAAGTCCCATATTCCGTGAAACTCAGCCCCAGTAAACCAGGTTGGCCCTACTATTTAAGCAACACTTGCATTACCCCATTCAAAACCCACACTACCTTGAGAGGGTCAGGGATTCACCTTGCCTGCTGCCTAGTCTGAGCCAATTTATCGAGACAGGGGAATTGCAATGGAGACGGAGAAATTCACGCAGAGCAGGCTGTACAGGAGAAGGGAGTTTTCTTATTACTCAAATCAATCTACCCAAGCATTCCGGGATCAGAGTTTTTAAAGACAATGTGGTGGGTAAGGACTTGGGAAGTGGGGAGTGCTGATTGGTCAGGTTGAAGATAGAATCATAGGGGTCGCAGTGAGGTTTTCTTAATGTCTTCTGTTCGTGGGTGCGACGGCAGAACTGGTTGAGCCAGAATACCGGTCTAGGTGGTGTGAACTGATCCATCCAGTGCAGGGTCTGCAAAATATCTCAAGCAGAGATCTTAGGTTTTACAATACTGATGTTATCCCCAGAAGCGATTTGGGGAGGCTCAGACTCTTGGAGCCAGAGGCTGCATGACCCCTAAACCATAATTTCTAATCTTGTAGTTAATGTGTTAGTCCTGCAAAGGCAGACTGGTCCCCAGGCAAGAAGGGGGTCTTTTCAGGGGGAAAGGATATTATTAATTTTGTTTCAGAGTCAAAACATGAACTGAATTCTTTCCCAAAGTTAGTTCAGCCTAACTTTGGGAAGGAATGAACAAGGACAGCTTAAAGGTTGGAAGCAAGATGGAGTCTGTTGGGTCTGGTCTCTTTCACTGTCATAATTTCCTCAGTTATAATTTTTGCAAAGGCAGTTTCAGTCAGATTAGAAAACTAGGATTTGGAGAGTTCTTGGTCTTCTGCTCCCAAATACCTTCCAGTCATTTCCATATATAGAGAAAGAAGCTACTGCTTAAAACAGACTCTGTTCTACCTTCTAGGAGAGGAATAAAAGTCATCTCAGGGGATAATCTTCTTGAAAAATAAGATTTTCTTCCTGAAAAATACCTCCGGCCGGGTGTGGTGGTTCACACCTGTAATCCCAGCACTTTGGGAGGCCAAGGCAGGAGGACGGCTTGAGCTCAGGAGTTTGAGACCAGCCTGGGTAACATGGTGAAACCCTGTCTCTACAAAAAAAGATACAAAAATTAGCCAGGTGCAGTGATGTGCACCTGTAGTCCCAGCTACTCAGGAGGCTGAGATGGGAGAATCACTTGAGCCTGGGAGGTGGAGGCTGCATGAGCCAAGATCGTGCCATTGCACTCCAGCCTTGGCAGCAACAGCAGTGAAAAGCTGTCAAAAGAAAAAAAAAAAAAAAAAGAGAGAAGAGAGAGAGAGAGAGAGAAAGTAAAGGAAAAAGAAAAAAGAAAAAAAATACCTTCAATGGCCTATTCCTTGGAAGTGAAGGACTTCTTTTCTTGCCCCCAAAGTTAGCCTGGAAAAGGGAAGTTCACAGAGAGGGTTGAGTCTCGCAAGGGTTGACTGCGGCTTGGGAGACAGGGGTTGGATGAAGAGACGAGGGAAAGGCAGGAAAGAGCTGTCAAGGGGAGGGGCCATGGGACAGCATTGGGGAGGAGTGGGGAGAGGGCCCACACATGTTGGAAATGCAGTGTCTATCTCCTCCCCTGAACTTCTAGAAGGATCAAATCTGATACACTCAGGCAGGTGTGTTCAAAGTGTCCTGGGGGTGCTGATGGAAGAGGGTGGGAGTGTCTGCCATGGGCTGGGTCAGTCAACACCCGGGGTCGCCAGGCTGACGGGTCAGGAGAGACTGAGTCTACCTCTCCTTTGGGAGCGATCAGAAAAATCAGAGAAGAGGAGCTGAAGGCTCCAGAGCAGGGGGTTGTGGACTCAGGCTGAAGGACATGGGGACCTCTGAGTTGTTCCCCAGGGATCTTGTCACCTCGTCTTCCTGGGAGTTCCCCTATTCCCTGACAGCTCCTGAGGATGCTGTGTAACCACAGCTTTCCATTTGCGTTGGAAGAGGCTACCTTCCCTTTACAGTTTTCTCTTTCTCCAAGGTGTGGGATTTCATTCAGGGTGGGCGAAGCCGAGTGCTTGAAGCGGCCACCAGGGGGCGCCCGCCGCCAGCTCTTAGAGCAGGTGGAAGCCTGCGTTTCCCTTGGTCCAGACTTGAAGACCATTTAGCCAGGAAGGCGCCCCAGAGCCAGTGGCGTGCTGGTAAGTGTTTAACAACTGGCTTCCAATGGGAAAAAGGCCTGATTTGTAGCGTTTGCCAACGTCTTTCGTGAAAATACTCCCGCAGCCGATTTTGAGCTACCAACCATTATATAGTCGATGATACGATAAATGTTGGTAACAAGAGCATCGATCATCGAATAATGTAGTACAATTATTAGGAATTAGTGAGTTTTGAGTATTGATGACTTTAGCTTTTAATATAATAGAATTTAGTTTATTAAACAACTGACACAAAATTCTGAAAATTTTGCTGATTAGCTCTCATGAGCAGATAGAGGCTGGCTCCTGCACAGCCCTGTGCCCTCCCCTCCTGCCTGGGCCTCCCATGCCCTTGAGGACTGCCAGCCTGAATCACCCCACTCATCCATTCAGCAACCACATCCTTAACACACACACAGCTGCAATATCCCTGTGAATCTCCTCAAACAGCTCTCACAGAAGGTTCTAGTATTCTCCCCATTTTACAGAAGATGACACTGAGGCTGAGAGCTAGGTGAAGTCACCTGCCCCAGGTCATGAAGAGGATTTGAGATTGGAACCCAGGCCTGAAAGCCAGGATCTTGCCACTGTGTCATGCTGTCCTCGAGATCACAGTGGGGTTCTAGGGGAATCCCACGCCCCAAAGCCTCAGCCCTGCTGACCTGCCCTGGCTCCTGGAAGTCCCCCATTAGTCACCCTTTGTGGCTCCTGGCTGCTGAGGGAAGGCGCTGTTACTTGGGAGGGTAACCGAGAACAGCACAGCCCTCTCATTGCAGAGAACACAACACAGCAGAGCTGGGGCCCAGGACTAAGAGGGATGGCCGGGGGCAAGTAGCTGGCCTTTACTGAGCACTTACTGCATACCTAGTGCCTTGCCAAACAGTTTGTCTGCATTATCTCATTTAGGACTCAACCCCATAATGTGGTTGCAATGATTGTTCCATTTTCTTGCCAGGGAAACTGAGGTTCAGAAAGCCGAACCACTTGCGCTGGCAGGTTGCACGGGTAGGAAACCACGCTGTGCTGACTTCAGCTCCGCCAGCAGGGAAGGAAGGAGGGCAGACCGGAAATGGGGGGCGGGGGATGATGGGCTCGGTTTGTTCCAGATCCCTTGTCTCTTACAGGCTGGGGCTGCCACCCTGGGGGTGCTTCATCCAGCAGCGGATCTGGCAGGGGCTCCCCAAATTCTTTCCCCAGATCCCATCCCTCTTTGCCACTCAACCAAGCCACCGATTACTATGGAATGTACCAGGCACTGTGAGAGGCCCTGGGATGCCATGTGAGTAGGACAGGCTTGTAATCCCAGAACTGTGGAAGGCCAAGGTGGGCAGATAACTTGAGGCCAGGAGTTTGAGACCCCTCTGGGGCTCATGGTCTACAGGGGGACAGATTGATTAAATAATCACCCAGGAAAAGATCAGATTATGGCTGGGCCCTGAGCCCAGAGGAGAGATGCTGAGAGCAATGGGACCAGAGCTAGGGAGCATGGGTTAGAAAAATCATAGTTGAAACTTGAAGGACACAGAGTTATTGACTTGGGAGGGAAGGGATAGAGGGAAGAAAGCTCCAGGCAGTGGGAACCACATCATGGGCACAGGAGTTTGCCCTCGGGGAACGGACAAGGTGGGGGCAGCTGGAAGGAGCCAGGAGGAGGAAGAGGCTGTGTGAGGGTGAGGAGAACCTGGACTAGAGCAGGGTGCAAAGAAATTGTGGAATTGAGAGATAATTGGGAAGAAGGAAGGGTAGGAGTTGCTGATGGGTTGGAAGCGAGGAAGAAGGAGGTTGAAATCTCAGGTTTCTGACTTGGGCAGCTGTCCTGATGGGGGTGCAACGGGGTGGCTGGGAAAGCCATGGAAGGAGGTTGCAGGGCTGGTGGTGAGAGGAGCATCCTGAGCTGGGGTTCAGCCAAGTTGAGTCTCAGGGTCTGCTCAACCTCCAGGTGGAGGTTCCAGGAAAGCTGTTGCAATAGATGCTTGAGGTTATTAGCCATCAGGGAAATGCAAAATAAAGCCACAGTTAGATGCCACTTCACACCCTCCAGCAGGACTAGAATTAGAAAGACTGACAACACCCAGTGCTGGTGAGGATGTGGAGAAGCTAGAACACTCACATGTTGCTGGTGGGAATGCAGAATGATACAGCCACTTTGGAAACCAGTTGGGCAGTTTCTTATAAAGTTAGACATGTACTCACCATGTACTCCCCATCCAAACCAGAAATCCCACTCCTAGATATTTCCCCAAGAGAATGAAAACAGATGTTCATACAAAGTCTGGTACAAATGTGTACAGCAGCTTTGTGCATAAGATCCCCAAACTGAAAACAATCCAAATATCCATCAGCTGGTGAAGGGATAAATAAACTGTGGTCCATCCATGCAAGGAAATATTACTCCGAATAAACAGGAGCGATGCACTGATTCACACACCAGCATGGACGAGTCTCGAAGACACCATGCTGACTGAAAGAAGCTAGACACAAAGGGCTGTATTTGTTTTCTTTTTAGAGACAGGGTCCCACTCTGTTGCCCTGGCTGGAGTGCAGTGGTGTGATCATAGCTCACTGCAGCCTTGACCTACCAAGCCCCAGCGATCCTCCTGCCTCAGCTTCCTGAGTAGCTGAGACTGCAGGTGTGCACCACCATGCCAGGCTAATTACTTATTTTTTTTGTAGAGATGGGAATCTTGCTATGTTGCCCAACCCAGGCTGGTCTCAGACTCCTGGCTTAACTGATCCTCCTGCCTTGGCTGCCTGAAGTGTTAAGGTTACAGGCGTGAGCCGCGGTGACATACAATCCGGCTGGGCTGTATGTTGCGTGATTCTAATGATAAGAAGTTCTGGAGAAGATCAGTGGTTACTCTTGGGGCTGGGAAATGATTAGGAGGGGCTCGCAGGAACCCTCTGGTATGATGAAAACATGTTTTATTTTGGTCTGGTTGGTTGTCATATGGGTGTCTGCATTTGCCAAAACTCATTGAACTGCATTTTTACAATTGGTGCTTTTTACTGTGTGTAAAATACACCCTAAGAAGCAAGCAAACCAATAAGCAAGCAGGCAAGCAGATGAATTCACCAGGCTGTGTGAGCCCAGAGGTCTGCCAAGGCGTGTGTGAGGGCAGAGGGCCTTGGGCATGCTTCTTGGAGCTCCACAGTTGCTGTCCCTGCCCCTCCCAGGGACTGGGTGACAGGAAAGCCCAAGGAAGCCACACCTCCTGAGGTCCCCTGTGAATGTCCTTACCTTCTGTGGCTGTTCCCCCTGCTCAGAGACTATCAATGGCTCCCCATTGCCCAAGTCCACAGGAAGTTTCCAGCTTCCTCACTTGCTGCCCACTCACCTAGTCGTCTGCCTGTCTGGGCAATCCAGCCCTCTCACTCCCCCCACCCATGCCCCACGCCTCCTGCCCGCTCTACCTTTTGTCTCCACTTTTAGGGCTCAGCTACCCCAGGCCCTGGAGATCTATTTGGATCCAGCCATGTCTCTGCGTTCCTCCTTTGCTCGTCCCCCATCGCCCTACTTCCTGCGGGGCAATATTTCACCCCGTCTTTGCCCCAGTCCTGGGCACAGAGACCAGCGTCGTTGGCCAACAGGTAACTCCACGTCATTCCTCCTCCATCTGGGGCCTCAATCTTTCCATGTGTAGACTGGGCACCTCTGTGTCTGCTCATGCCACCAAGCGGCCACTGCTTATTTGTCCTTCCCACTCAGAGAAGAGTCACACAAGGCAGGGATTTTTCATTCCCCAGAAGACTTGGAAAGGAGACAGAAGTCAATCAGATGCCTGGTTCTGTCTTTGCCATCTGTCTCTCTGAGCCTCACAGTCCTCATCTGTAACACGGGGTGGTCATAGTGCCTGGGGCACTGGAAACAATTATCCTTGACAATAGCAGAAGTGGACCTACCCTGTGAGGTTAGGTCTTATTTTTAACCTCATTTTATGGATGAGCAAAAGGAGGCCCAGAGGGGTTCAGTGACTTGCCTAAGGCCACACAGCATGAAAAATCACAGACTGGGGAGTAAAATCCTAAGACTTTCTGGGGCCACCAGTCACCAAAGGCTGACTCCTTGAGAAGGGGTTGGAGAAGTCCCCAAATCTCCAGATCTCCAATTCTCCAAGCCAGGTCCTGGCGTGACTTCTCGTCGGCCACAGAGCCCCTCTCTGGAGGCCACTCTGTGCTCACAGCATCCCCAGCTGGGAAAGGGGATCACTGGGAGGCAGTCACTGGGCACTGCCCATCCACGAAGCCTCTACAGAGCTGGGTGCCGGGGAGGAGGTGGTGCCAAAGATTGCTGAGGGAGCAGAGGGGGTGCCTCCTTCCACCACCCCTGGACTCACTCTATGAGGCTTTGGGCCTGCCACCACCTTCTCAGGCCTCGATTTCTCCTTCTATGAGATGGGAGCCATCTGTATCAGTTCCCCGCTGGAGGGACGGCTTCAAGGAGCCAGAAGCAGAACTGGGGGGAATTCCCAAGGCTGTGTGAGCCCAGAGGTCTGCCAAGGCGTGTGTGAGGGCAGAGGGCCTTGGGCATGCTCCTTGGAGCTTCCCCAGCTGCTGTCCCTGCCCCTCCCAGGGACTGGGTGACGGGGAAGCCCAAGGAAGCCGCACCTCCTGGAAGTCCCCTGTGCATGTCCTTACCTTCTGTGGCTGTTCCCCTGCTCAGAGACTATCAGTGGCTCCCCCCAAATAAGACAAGTTTCTATCATATTAGAGGATCCCTGCAAGCCCCTCCAGATCATTCCCTCCCCACCAAGGGTAACCACTGGTCTTTTCCAGAACTTATCCTCGGAATCACACAATATAACATACAGCCTGGCCGGATCATATGTTACCGTGGCTCACGCCTGTAACTCCAACACTTTGGGAAGCGGAGGCAGGAGGATCACTTGAGCCAGGAGTTCGAGACCAGCCTGGGTTGGGCAACATAGTGAAACCCCATCTCTACAAAGAATTAAGTAATTAGCCTGGCATGGTGGCGCACACCTGCAGTCCCAGGTACTCAGGAAGCTGAGGTGGGAGGATTGCTTGAGCCTGGTAGGTCAAGGCTGCAGTGAGCTATGATTGCACTACCACGCTCCAGCCTGGCCTGCAGAGTGCAGGTGAATGAACCCTGTTGATGTAATGGTTACTGACCCGAGAGAGGCCTCCCACCAGGCAGCAGGAGGCTGCAGCTTGGGAGAGAGGGAAAACCTGGAGGCAGGACTGTGATTACATCTGCCCAGAGGCGGGACCTGCAGCCGTGGGGAGAGGTGGCACTCCTCAGAAAAGGACACGAGCCTTTTCCAATATGACCCCTCTTGGTAATTGCAAAGATGTTCTCACACCCCACGTGATGGGATATTTTTTATACCCACTGGGAGAGAAACCAGATAATGACAAACAGCTCCTGTGTGAACAACTTTTTTTTTTTTTTTGAGACGGAGTCGCACTCTATCTCCCAGGCTGGAGTATAGTGGCGTGATCTCAGCTCACTGCAACCTCCACCTCCTGGGTTCAAGCGATTCTCCTGCCTCAGCCTCCCACGTAGCTGGGATTACAGGTGTGTACGACCACACCCAGCTAGTTTTTTGTATTTTTAGTAGAGATGGGGTATTGCCATGTTGACCAGCCTGGTCTGGAACTCCTGGCCTCAAGTGATCTGCCCACTTCGGCCTCCCAAAGTGCTGGGATTACAGGCATGAGCCACTGATGAACAACTATTTCTAATGTCTTTCACCGATGTAGCCCAACTGCCCCTAGAGACAATCGACAAAAGATCAAACTGGTGTTTGAGGCATTGTGCGTCGTGTGAATTCGGGTCCAAACTTGGTTAGCCTTGAGGACTTTTGCAGTAATCATGCTGCACCGCCCCCTGGGGGTAGAAGTGGACAGAGACCTGATTGCTGAGCATTTAGGGGCACAAGGTCTCTGGACCGCTCACTCATGCACTCGCCCACACAGTCCCTGGGCATAAAATGGTGTGTGCTTGTGGGAAGGAATTGTGACTCATCTTTGCCCTCAGCCTCTAGTGTGATCCTAGCCCAGAGTAGGTGACTCAGAAATGTTTGTGGAATATGCCAGCAACTTGGAAGAAGTAAAGAAAATAAGGCAGCCCCAGGTGTCTGATTAATCAAACATTATTCAGCAATTGAAAATGATGTTTTTGAAGGATAATGTGGAAAAATGCCCGTGACATGATGTTAAATGAACTCTGAGCCTTAGTTTTTTCATCTGTGAAATGGGATAATAATAGTATCATCTTGTAGGAGTGTTGGGGGGATTTAATGAGACCAGCATGGAAAGTACTTAGCATGATGCCTTGCAGAAGGTAAGTCCTCCATAAATCGTGGCTAGAAGGTAAGTCCATAAATCATGGCTAGTAGGATTATCAAGTATAAAGAAAACATGACCAGAAGGAAATATACCAAATTATTAAGAGAGGTTAGCCATTGAGTGTAGGATTTTGGGTGAGCTTGATTTGCTTCTTTCAACTTTTCTGTGTTTTTCTAATATTCCCAAATGGACAGAAAGAAACCCGAAGTGTTAGGAAATCTGGGGGGCCCGGGCATTATCCTCTAGTTATTAATGTCCAATCAGGAGTGCTCTGAGCTAGTGGTTCTTACCTGGGGATGATTTTGCCCCCTAGGGGACATTTGACAATGTCTGGAGACATGTTTGGTTGTCACAATCAGGGGGCATCTGGTGGGTGGTGGTCAGGGATGCTGCTCAACACCCCACAGTGCACAGGACAGCCCCCCTACAAGACAGAAGTCCGAAAGTGCCATGGTAGAGTAACCCAGCTCTGCGGCTTCCTCTTCGGCAGTGTGGGATCCCCAGAACCCCCTTCCCAAAGATTTCTGGAAACCCAGAGGCGCTTCTGTGTCATCATGAACATGGTCGTTGCACATGTCTTGGTGGCTGGAAGGCTGCAGTGATTGCTGTCTCTTCTCTAGCACACGCAGAGGCCCCCCAGAACCAGGCACACCTATACCCAAGGTTGGCAGAACCAGAATGCCACACCAAGATGTGCATCGGGACAGCCTTATTGCTGCTCCTGCCAAGAAAAAAGGAGAAAGGAAAGGGCCCCATGGCGGGGAGAGCTAAGCACAAAAGTAGCACAAGCACAGCCCCTTTCACAGGCACAGGGACCCCGCCGGTGGCCGAGGGAGCGTGAGTTCTCGTAACGGTGGCCAGTCTCAGCCCTGGTTCTGAGATGCCCGCTACTCCCCTGAGGCCGCTCTTTCTGGAGTTCCTGTTATCTGGCTTTTTGCCTGACCTCCAAGCCCCTGAGAGGCACAGGCTTCAACCGATTTTCCGGAGAGGTTCAGCAGCACCTCCGCAAATCTCTGGATACAAACTAATGCGTGGGCTAGCAGAATTGTCCGATCCCACCAGCAGAAGCTTCTGGGCCCTGACTCCTGCCCAGCTCAGATGCCATCTCATCTGTTGACAGTCATCTTGCTTGGATGCGTGGAGAAAAGCTCCTGTCACCTCCCACTCTGCGCCGGTTCCATGAGGTGTCTTGCTCTTTTTCAGGTAGTGCTGCCTCAGGCCCTTTGCACTTGCTGTTTCTTCCGCCCAGGGCCCTGTTCCCAGCTGTCTGCACGGCTGGCATCTTCTCATCCTCTGGGCCTCAGCTTGGATGTCACCTTCTCAGAGAGGCCCACTCTGCAACCCTGCTCCCAGATATTCACTAGGACACCCCCTTTTCCTTTCAAGGCACTGGTGACAGTCAGAGTGATGTTGATAGATTGATTTGCACTGCCTGCGGGTGGGGCCTCTGTCCCTCATGCCCACTCTCTCCCTGTCCCTGCCTGGCGCCCGGCACACGGCAGGGAATCAGGAAACATCTGAATAAAGGGATTAGCAAGGGAGGCTTTGCAGAGGGCATGGGGGCTGAGGCGACGCAATGGGACTGACAAAATTTAAGCGGCAGGGGCAGAGAGCAGGGCGGCCTTAGGTTTAAGGCTTGGGTCAGGCGACCCTGGTTCGAATCCTGGCTCCACTGCTTAAGAGTTGCATGACCTTGGGCAACTTGCTAACCTCTGGCAGCCTCCCTTCCTCACCCAGGAAATGGGGAGAAGCATCTTTCCTACTCCCAGGGATTAGGGAGGGTGGAGTGAGCGTGGACAGCCTGGCACACAGTCGGTGCCAGTTAATGTTCATCCTGGGAGAGAGAGCTCCTGGCTGCCGGGTCAGCGTGGACCATCCGAGGAGTACTGTGGAGGCCTCCATGTCCCCACAGCCCCCACAGCCCCCGCCCCTGTGGTTTGGGGAGTGAGACCCCGCCCTGCAGAGCTGTCTTGTGGCCTAAAATTAGCTCACAAATTCCTTGGCCGCCTGGCCGGTGCTTCCAACCGACAATTCAAAGCAGATGTTTCCAGCTGTTGGGGCCCATCCCCCCTGGCCAGCACCCACGTGTGTCCAATTCACAAGGGCTGGAGTCAGCCCTGGGGAGGTCAACTGGCTTCATGCACCCCTGAGCCCCAGCTGGGCTGTGGGTTTGAGGTGGGGAGGTGAGCCCTGGGTCTGCACGCACATTCCCCCGAGGATAGGGGCTGAGTGACTGATTGCTGTGTCACTTTCCACCCGGTAGCCTTGTGGAGTGCCTGCTGTATGCCAGGCTTCTGTGTTAGCTGCTGCCCAGATGGTGTGATAAAGACTCTCTGTCAGCCGGGCGCGGTGGCTCACACCTGTAATCCCAGCACTTTGGGAGGCCAAGGTGGGCGGATCACTTGAGGCCAGGAGTTCCAGACCAGCCTGGCCAACATGGCAAAACCCCATCTCTACTAAAAATTCACAAATTAGCCGGGCATGGTGGTGGGCGCCTATAATCCCAGCTACTAAGGAGGCTGAAGCAGGAGAATCTCTTGAACCTGGGAGGTGGAGGTTGCAGTGAGCTCAGATGATGCCACTGCTCTCCAGCCTGGGTGACAGAGCGAGACTCTGACTCAAAAAAAACCAAACAAACAAACAAACAAAAAAGACTCTCCATCCAGGTGTCACTACTGTTGCTATTATTATTATTATTATTAGCATATTTATCAAGGGCCGGTTGCCAAGGGCTCACTGAATTCTCACAAGAACACAGAGAAGTGGGTGTTATTACCTCCATTTTAACAGATGAAGAAACCGAGGGTCAGAGTGGCTGAGTAACTTAGCTCAAGGTCATCCAGCTCAGAAGCAGCAGAACTCAGAGGTCCCTGAAGGGCAGGTGGTCTTGGCTCATCCTGATGGTTTGACCTCCATGCTGCCACCCCCGATGTGGCCCTTTCCCACTGGTGGGTGTGTCTGGGTGTCGTGGAAGACCCTCTCTGTGAGGCTGTTCCTAGGCCCAGGGGCAGAAGGCTGACTTGTGGCAGCTGCCTGGAGGAGGTGGCTGGTCAGGAACCCCGGGGTGCCAAGCTTTTAGCCACAGCTGGGTTGGAAGCTGGTGTCAGGTGTGGAAGGGGCCAAGGGAGGCCTGGGGTACTCATGGCCTGCATGGGTTTTTTTTGTTTTTTTTGAGACAGAGTCTTGCTCTGTCACCCACACTGGAGTGCAGTGGCCCAATCTCAGCTCAACGCAACCTCCACCTCCAGGGTTCAGGTGAGCACATCCAGCAACAGACAGGGTTTCACCACGCTGGCCAGGCTGGTCACTTTCGTGGGGTCTTATTGCAGAGCTCCTTCCGTTCCCCAGAGATGGGGCTCTGCGCTGTCTGTTGATCAGGGTCCCAGAGGGTGTGTGTGTGAATGGGGGCGGGGCCGTGAGGAAGGGGACGAGGGGGCTTGATGCAAGGAGAGGAAGGGAGCGGTGAAGCTTTACACACTCGGGGACCCACGGTGGATCTTCACTCATAGTAAAAAGCCAAAACCCCTGCTAATGCCTGCAGAGGCCCCACATTCTCCCACTCTCCCCTAACTCACTCTGTTCCAGCCACACCAGGCTCTCTTCCACTCCCAGAACACGTAGGCGCCCCCATCTGAGGACCTTAACACTGCCGTTCCCGCTGCTGGGGCTCCTCCTCTGGGCATCTCCCCGCTCGCTGGCCCGCCTCCTGAGGGTCTTTGCGTGGAGGCCGCCCACCCCTGCTGTTTACCTCCATACTGACTCCCACCTCCTCCAGACCTTGGGGCCTCACGAAGCAAGCTTTTCAACGCTCAGCCGTCTTCCGTGGGGTCCCTCTGGGAACCTGGATTGTTTGTTTGTTTGTTTTCTCTTTGAGACAGGGTCTTGCTCTATTGGGTAGCGCAATCATAGCTCACTGCAACCTCCGCCTCCCAGGCTCAAGTGATCGTCCCTACTCAGCCTCAGCTACACAAGTAGCTGGGACTACAGGTGCTCACCACCACACCTGGCTTTTTTTTTTTTTTTTTCTTGGTAGACACAGGGTTTTGCCATGTTGTCCAGGCTGGTCTCAGACTCCTGGGTTCAAGAGATCCTCCTGCCTCGGTTTCACAAAGTGCTGGGATTACAGGTGTGAGCCACTGTGCCCGGCTGGGACAGGGATTTTTTTTTTTTTTTTTTTTTTTTTGAGACAGGGTCTTGCTAGGTCACCCATGCTCACAGCTCACTGCAGACTCGACCTCCTGGGCTCAAGAGATCCTCCCACCTTTGCCTCCTGAGTAGCTGGGATTACAGGTGCGTACCACCGTGGTCAGTTAATTTTTGTATTTTTTGTAGAGACGGGTTTTTGCCATGTTGCTCATGCTGGTCTCGAACTCTTGACCTTAGGTGATCTGCCCGCCTCTGCCACCCAAAGTGCTGGGATTACAGGCGTGAGCCACCGCGCCCGGCTAGGGTGGAGATTTTTCATCTGTATTGTTCTTTGCCTGGAAAGTGTCTGGTGCATAGTGTGTGCTTAATAAGTTGTTGAGAGAGTGAGAGAGAGAAAGAGAGAGGAATAAAGGAAGGGAAAGGAAGTGGGAGAGAGAAAGGAGGGGAGGACGGAGGGGAGGATGGGAGGAAGAGGGGGAGGATGGGAGGAGGGAAGGAAGGAGAAGGGAGGCAAGAGAAGAGAAGGGAAAGAGGGCAGGGGAGAGAAGAGAAAGGAAGGGAAGAGGAGGAGGGAGCAGAGGGGAGAGGAGGAGGGACGAGATGGTTTTCATGTAAAGCAAGGCAGTAGAGGAGAGCAGGAGAAATGGGAGGTGACTTACCTGAGAATTTGGGTAGCTCAGGGCCCCTTAATTTCAGCTTCAAGCCTTCACTGCTTCTGACTCTCCACTAGCCCCTCTCCCGCTCAAGGACTCAAAGACACACAGGACCCCATTTCCACCATGGCCGAAAAGCGTCTTCAGCAGCACCGCCTCTGTTCCTTCTCCTGCTGGCCAGTGAGGCTCCTGGTAGCGACTGGCCCAAGGGCACCAGTGAACAGTTGGCAGAGCAGGGCACCCAGGCCAGGTCTGCAGTGCGGCGAGCGTTTACATTCCTGCTGGGCCCATCTGGCTTCCATGCTGGCCTGATGAAGCCGCATCTTACACTAGGCCCTGGGGAATGTAAATGTTGACATGGAGTGTGCAGCTGGCCGGGCCACTGCAGCCACCGGAAGCTCTGAGATCCCTGGCCTTCAGCCGGGGGGGTCACTCTCCCGGAAAGAAAGGGATGCAGGGTGCTTTATTATTTAAAAAAATCTTTTAAGGGAGTCATAACCTACATGAAGGGCACACATCTGAAGACTACAGCTTGATTTTTCCATGTGTGCATCCACCTAACCACCACTAACCACCCATCTAACCACCACTAACCACCCACCTACCACTAACCACCCACCTAACCATCACTAACCACCCACCTAACTACCACTAACCACCCACCTAACCAACACTAACCACCACTAATCACCCACCTAATCCCCTAACCACCACTAACTGCCCACCTAACCACCTAACCGTCCACCTAACCACCACTAACCACCCACCTAAACACCTGGCCACCCACCTAGTCACCTAACCACCCAACCACCACTAACCACCCACCTAACTACCTAACTGCCCACCTAACCACCTCTGACCACTATTAACCACCCACCTAACCACCTAACCACTCACCTAATGACCATTAGCCACCTACCTACCTAATCACCCACCTAATGACCACTAACCACCCACCTAATCACCTAACCACCCACCGAATGACCATTAACCACCCATCTAACCACCTAACCACCACTAACCACCCACCTAACCACCACTAACCAGGTATAGATCTTACACAGGTACACCCCCAGAAGGATCCTTGTGCCCATCCTGGGCAGTATTCCCCAAGGGTAATTGCTCTTTTGATTTCTGATGCCATAGCTTGGTTTTGTTTTCTTTTCTTGCTCTGTTGCCCAGGCTGGAGTGCAGTGGCGTGACCATAGCTCACTGCAGCCTTGACCCCTGTGCTCAAGCAATCCTCCTGCATCAGCCTCCTGAGTAGCTGGGACTACAGGTGATTAGTACCACATTTGGCTACTTTTAAATTTTTTTGTAGTGACAGAGGTCTCACTATGTTGCCCAGGCTGGTCTTGAACTCCTGAACTCAAGCAATTCCCCCGCCTCTGCCTCCCATAGTGCTGGGATTACAGGCATGAGCCACCTTGCCTGGCCTATTAGTTTTGCCTGTGTTCTAGAACTTCATGGAGACATGTGTGTTCTTTTGGATTGAGTTCTTTTGCTCCACGTGTCTGTGGCATTCGTCCACACCTGTTCCTGTTCACTGGTGAGTAGTATTCCATCATGCAAACATGGCACCGTCTGTGCATCCATTCTCCTGTTGATGGACATTTGAGCTGCTTCCAGTTTTTTGCTATTATGCGTAAAGCTGCCATGGACACTTTTATCTTTTGTGTTTGTGTCTTTGTGTGGATGTGTGTTTTCATTTCTCTTGGATAATGCCTAGGAGTGAGATTGCTGGGTCAGATGAGAAGTGGATGGTTAACTATATAAAAACCGCCAAACCATTTTTTCCAAAGTGGCTGTGCCATTTTTCTCTCCCACCAGCAGTGGGTGAGCATCCAGTTATTTGCTGGGGGTGGGAGGAGGGATGGTTGTTGAAACAAGTGGAAAATTTACTGAGAATCACAGAACCTCAGAGCTTACAGACGCCTCCTCTGACCCTTCCTGGGATAGGAAGGTAAACTGAGGCTCAGGTTCCAGTGTGGGAGGGGCAGAGCCAGGAGCTAATGTCAGTCTCCCAGTTTCCCGGCTCTAACTGCCCCTGGTAAGAATGGATCAGCAGCGCTCAGTCTTATTTCCCCAGAGGAGGTTTCATGCCAAGCCCTTTCCTGCCTCATGGCCCTTGTACTTGTCATCCCCTTGGCCTGGAAGCTTTTCCTCCTGCTCTTGCATGCCTGGTTCTCCTGATTCTGCAGGCGTCCATTCAAACGCC
This sequence comes from Piliocolobus tephrosceles, assembly GCF_002776525.5. NCBI lineage: Eukaryota > Metazoa > Chordata > Mammalia > Primates > Cercopithecidae > Piliocolobus > Piliocolobus tephrosceles. The sequence continues at coordinate 106,142,788 of NC_045443.1, read as the reverse complement.
TCTCTCTTGAGGCCATCCTTGAGCACAATGGCTAAAATAGTTGCCCAGGTACCTGTCCCACCTGCTTCCCAGCTACTCCCTGACAGCACTTCACAGCGTCGGGCTACCTTCCCTCTTTGCTGGTTGATTTGTTTCTTGTCTGCCTCCCTTACCCGGAGCTCTCTGAGGCGGGAGTCTGTTCTGTCTTGCTCTTGGCTGCCCTGCAGTGTCCATGCAGGAGCTGGTGTGGAGCAGTTGCCCAGTAAATATTGGTTGAATCAACCCACAAATAAGCAAAATAGTATCAGTGTATCCCCAATGAATCCTGTGTCCTCCTTGAGCCTCAGTTTCCTCATCTATATAGCATGAGCAGGTTGCACTGGCTAGTGGGAGGGCATTTATTGATCATCTACTATATTCCAGGTGTGGGTGACACGGATACGGTGACAGTAAAGGCCTGGATTCTGGCCTTGAGAAGCTCCCACTCTAGAGATGCATGTAAATAGGGCATTACAGCCCAGTGTGCTCAGGGCTGAAAGCTAGGAGCCCAGAAGGTAAAGGAGTGTAGAGGAGGCTGCTGGTCTCCCTCTCCAGAGGCTGGCATTCAGGGAGGGCTTCCTGGAGGTGGTGATGACATAGGTACAGGGTGCGTAGGAGTGGTCAGGCAAAGGGGCAGTGGAGGACAGTGCTTCAGGCAAGAGGAACAGCCCAAGTGAAGGTGTGGCAGCATCTGCCTCCTTCATTGCTCTCTCTCTGTGCCCAGCATAGTTCCTGGCACACACAGGTGCTCAGTCAACAGTTGGGGAATAAGTGAAAATGTCTGGTTTACAGGTGGGGAAACTGAGGCCCAGGGAGGTTTCACAACACACCTAGAGCTCCACCATGCTGGGCAGCCATGGCCAGGGAGGCAAAGAGGGTGGGAGAAAAACGCATCCCACCTCGGGACTCTGCCAGCATCCTCAGGGACAAGGTTACTCTGCCTCCTTGGAGTGCCAGGCGGGAGGCCACTCCACGGGTGTCCCTCCAAAGGCCAGGCCTGGGCTGTAATGGGGCCACAGCCCAGGCCTCTCTTGCCACATGAAAGGCTCGGCCTATTTTTGCCCAGAGGACAGGCTCCAGTGGCCACTGGGGCTGTGTAATTAGAAGAGGTCCTGCACCCACGAGGGGCTGGAGCAAGGGGCTGTGGTGGGCAGGGTGGCCGCCTCAGGAGCAGATGGGGAGGACCCTGGCAGAGACCGAGGCAGGGTGGATTTTCCCCTCACCCTCCCTGCCTCCCTAGCCATGGCTGCCCACCAGGGTGGGGACCCCAGGGGCTAATTGCACGGCGGGCACAGGGTGAGGTCTCTGAATCCCTTCCCGGCTGGGCAGAGGGCCCAGGTGCCACTCTAGGCCTCTGAAATTACAGGCTACAAGTGAGCAGCACAGCCTGCTCCATGCCACAGGCCTGCCTGCGCCTCTGGGAACCGTGGTAGCACAGTCCACAGGAGCATCCCGGTCGGGCCCCACAACAGGCCCCCTGAACTAGAGAACGTGGAATGTGAGTCTCTTGGGATGAACGAGGAGCCACTGGAGCGAACCCTCGGAGCGCTATTTGGTGTAAACCTGAAAATGCAAGCGTGTGTGATGTTCCCCACCCCGTGTCCAAGTGTTCCTTCTCTTTGTTCAGTTCCCACCTATGAGTGAGAACATGCGGTGTTGGTATACATATGTAACGAACCTGCGTGTTGTGAACATGTACCCTAGAACTTAAAGTATAATTTAAAAAAAAAAAGAAAATGCAAGCGTGGAGGTCAGAGCAGTCATTCACACAGTCAACAAGCATTTATGGAGCACCCACGGTGTTCCAGGCACTGTCCTGGATGCAAAGTTATGGCAGTTCACAAAACAGGCCGAGCTCCTGGTGCCTGAAGACCTGGCTCCTGGACTCTTGCAATGACAATGATCTTCAAGAGCTGCCTAGAAGGTGCTGCACTGCCGCCCACCTCAGGACCTTTGCACGCGCTGATGGTGACTGGGCACCCTCTTGCGTCCTTGCCTTTCTAAATGCCTCCTTCTCATCTTCAAGAGCAGTTCTACCGTCACCTCTTCATGGAGGCCCCTATAAGGCTCAGGGCCAGACTAGCCTCCCAGACAAGTGCTCTTTTGGGCCCTGAACTACCGCTTCCAACTCTTAGCCCACTTTGCAGTTAGATATTCATTTGTTTGTTTACTTACTCATTGCAAGTTTTTCTGCTACTCTGTAAACTCTGTGCCTCTGTTTGTCCATCACTGCCTCCCAGGGCCTAACCTTGGCCTGTGTGCAGTCAAGGTCAAAATAAATATTTGTATACATGTGTACAACTATTACATGTCCATAAATTTTTTTAAATTTTTAAATTTTTTTTTTTTTTGAGATGGAGTCTCACTCAGTCACCCAGGCTGGAGTGCAGCGGCACAATCTCTGCTCACTGCAAGCTCTGCCTCCCGGGTTCACGCCATTCACCCACCTCAGCCTCCTGAGTAGCTGGGACTACAGGCGCCCACCACCGTACCCGGCTAATTTTTTTTGTATTTTTTTTTTTTTTTAGTAGAGACGGGGTTTCACCGTGTTACCCAGGATGGTCTCGATCTCCTGACCTCGTGATCCGCCGGGCTCGGCCTCCCAAAGTGTTGGGATTACAGGCGTGAGCCACCATGCCTGGCCATGTGTCCACAAATTTTTTTTAGAAATTTAAAACTACATTGGCTGGGTGCGGTGGCTCATGCCTGTAATCTTAGCTACTTGGGAAGCTGAGGTGGGAGGATTGACTGAGCCCGGGAGGTCGAGGCCGCAGTAAGCTGTGATTGCACCACTGCACGGCAGCCTGGGTGGCAGAGTGAGACCTTGTCTCAAAAAAAAAAAAAAAAAAGAAAGAAAGAAAGAAATATTAAAATATATTGACATAAAAAAAGACATATTTGTAGAATGAATGAAATTAGTGCACTAGAGCATTGGAGTCTTAGTGCTGGCAGGCTTGTGCCGAGCATCTAGTCTAACCCCACATTTAGCTGCGGCCCAGAGAAAGGCAGTAATGTGCTCCGTTGCCCATAGTTTTTGCCTGAGCTGGGACTGGGACTCCAGGCTCCTTTTTTGCCTCCGATCAGTGGCTGACATTGTCATTGTTCTGTCCTCAGATTGTGGGTAGGGATGCTCAGTTTAAGGACAGCCTGTGTGTGTGTGTGTGTGCGCATGTGTGTGGTATGTGATGTGTGGGGTGTGATGTATGGTGTGTTGTCATGGTGGTAAAGCACTTCAACAGGACAGAGGGAGTAGGAGCCCTATTTTGGGGAACGGGCCCCTTGGGAGGGGGGTGGTCCCATTTCCAGATTTTCTGACACGGGCACTGGGGCAGAAGAAAAGGGCTTGGACCTCCCAACATGCTAATTCATTCTGGGCAGGTTGCACCACCATGAACCTCAGTTTCTGTGTTCACCAAATGGGCTTCCTGCATTCATTCAGTTCCCCACAAGACGTAAGGGCCCGCTGTGTTTGAGGCACGGTGCTGGGGGAGAAAACCCAGTGCTTTGCGGGTGGATGATTCCAGCCATATAGGGAGCCAGTAATATAATATTCAACCTGGGGTGGCAGTCAGAATAATGCCCCTCCCCATAAAGATGCCCACAGCCTAATCCCTGGAACCTGGGAGTATGTTACCTTTTTTTTTTTTTGGATTCAAGGTTGTGCTCTGTCACCCAGGCTGGAGTGCAGTGTCACGATCATAGCTCACACTGCAGCCTTGAACTGCTGGGCTCAAGCAATACTCCCACCTCAGCCTCCCGAGTAGCTGGGACCATAGGGATGTGCCACACCCAGGTAATGTAAAAAAATTTTTAGAGACAGGGTCTCAGTAGATTGTCCAGGCTGATCTTGAACTCCCAGCCTCAACTAATCCTCCCACTCAGCCTCCTGAGTAGCTAGGGTTACAGGTGTGAGCCACTGCACCCAGCTGAGTGTGTCACACCTTATTTGGCAATAGGGATTTGCAGATGTGGTTAAATTAAGCCTCGTAGGGAGATTATCCTGGCTTATCAGGGTGGGGCCAATGTCATCACTAGGGGCCTTTATTGTGGGAAAGGGAACCCGAAGAGAGACAGTGGTATGAAAAGGACCCTGCCTGCTACCACTGGCCAGGAAGGCGGAGGAAGAAGCCTAAGGCCCAAGGAATGCCAGCAGCTTCTAGAATCTTGAAAAGGTAAAGAAACAGATTCTCCCTCAAAGACTCCAGAATGAACGCAAACCCTGTTGACACTTTGATTTTTAGCTTCACGAGGCCTGTTTGGGACCCTTGACCACAAGAATTGTAAGACCACGAATGTGAGTGGCTTCTGGCCTCTAATCTGTGGTCATTTGTTACAGCAGCAACAGAGAACTCATACCCTTGGCCTTGGCCTGTGCTTTTGACATCACTGAGCACGTGCATGCTCCCTAGCTCCTCCGCCTTCCCTCGCCAGCTTCCGAATAGTAGGGAGTCTCCATCTCCATTTTTACAGAGGAGGAAACAGAGGCTCCATGTGGGCAGGACATGGTGGAGGCAGGATTTGAAGTGGGTCTGTCTGCCTCTTGCTGGATGGATGAATGAATGAATGAATGAATGAATGAATGAATGAATGCATGTGAGGGGCTGCTAATCTGCAGGACTCCTTAGGTCAACCAGGCATCCTGGCTCCAGGGCCTGCCACTGACTCACCCCAGAACCCTGCTTGAACCATTAGAACTCACCTGCCTCACTTTCCCCCTCTGTGAAATGGGGCTCCAACTCCTATTCAAGCTACTATCATTGGGGGCATTGTGAGGCCACAGATCCCAGAACGAACCCTCCAAACCCTCACTGACTCTCTGTTGCCTCCTAGGTGACCTTCCAAGACTTTAGCCCAGCTCCTGCAAATGTCTCCAACCCTTACCACCCCTCCTTCAGGGGGATGCTCTGCCCAGGAGGGAGAAGCACAGAACGAGGGGAAGGAGAGGTTCCCTCAGGCTGGGCCTCCGGGGCCACCTGTGCAGGGACCAGGCTCTATTTGAGTTGGTTGTGTCCCTGCTCCTCAACATCCCAGGGTCCCCAGACTGCAGCCCTCAAAATGTTGGGTAAGATCTTCTTCCCCTACTGGTGGGCCCTGGGGGAGGTTTGGCTGCCCCTGCCTATCCCATGTCTGGTCTAAGATAGGTCAGGTAGGCCTGGAACACCCCTGGCCACCTTAAAGTGGGTGCGGCTGCTACAACATGTCTGTGGGTGGTCACTTGCCCCGGGGACATGTGTGTGCATGAATGTGTGTGTGCGTTTATTGGTGGATGGTCCCCTGTTCCCTCTAAGATGCAGGGTTTGGGGTGATTTCCAGAGAAGATGGGAAAGTCTCTGATTTTATTTCCCGAGCAAATGACTGTCCCAGTTTTCTGGGGGTGAGTGAGGGCTGCTGGGACCATTGCAGGGAACAATGATAATCTAGGTTTGGTTCCTACTCACAGAGCACACAGTCATCCTTCATGCACTCCCCTGTTCCAAACCTTCACTGGCTCCCTGCTGCCTCCTGGATGACCTTCCGGGACTTTAGCCCAGCTCCTGTCAATGTCTCCGACCCTTACTACGTGTTCCTCTCTTTGGTCCATGCTCCAGCCTAATCTGATTGCAGTGGCTTGTGCGTGGTGGCATTCCCAGCCACCACACCTTTACCCACGCCAGTCCTTCCATGCAGAATGCCTTTCCAGGGCCTGCTTCGCCCGCTTTACTCATTCACAGGCATACCCTCCAGGATGGCTTCCTGCCTCTTTCCCTTGGGTGATCCATCTCTCTGTCTTGGGGTTCTCTGAGCCCTTGACCTGATCCCTTTCTGTTTGGTAAAAAAGTAATTTACCTCTGTGTCCTTCTCCCTGGGAGTCTGTGAGCTCCCCAAGGCTGGGCTGTGCCTGATTCGCCTCTGGAACCTGTTTAGCACAGTGTGTGGCCTGCTACAGGCATTCCTTGAGCACTTGCTGGATGAACGCAGGAATGAATGAATGAATTAATTAATGCAAGGGGCTGCTAATCCACAGGACTCCTCAGGTCAGCCAGACGTCCTGGTTCCAAGTCACCTCAGAACCCTGCTTGAACCATTAGAACTCACCCTGCCTCACTTTCCCCCCCTGTGAAATGGGGCTCCAACTCCTATTCAAGCTACTATCATTTGGGGGCATTGTGAGGCCACAGATCCCAGAACATCAGAGTCAGAGGTAGCCCAGAAAGCTTCCCACCCATCCCTACAAATGGGAAACTGAGGTCTGGAGAGGGAAGGGCAGAGCCGGGCTCCGTGTCTCGGGCTCTGACCCACCATCAGGCCTCTCTCTAAAACTAATCCCAGCGGCCACGCTGCACCCTGAGCCTGGAAGCCTGAGCCACACAAGGACGGGGAATTTTCCTTCCCGCTTCCAGAGGTCTCTGAAGCTTCCTGACCTTGTCCCCTTTGGAGGGTATTGGGGAGCAGGGCGGGCAGAACCCCAGCTCGCTGTCTGGGGGAGCACTGCAGGACAGCCTTGTCTGTCTGTCTGTCTGTGTCAGCCTGCCCTGGGGACCCGAGGTCAGGGAGGAAGTGCCGCATCTGGTCTTCCCCAGAGCGGGAGTGTGAGCAAGAGTGGGATTGCGTGTGGCCCGAGAGTAGCCCCTCCCCTCCCCCTGTCCCCACCCCAAACCCTCTTAATGAAATCAAGCTGGCCCTGCGGCCCAGCCGGGAAGGGAGGAAGGAGGAGGGACGGGAGGAGGGAGGGCGGGCAGGCGCCAGCCCAGAGCAGCCCCGGGCACCAGCACGGACTATCTCTCCCAGCCCAGGCGCCCCCTGCTCTCGCTCCATTCGGCGGGAGCACCCAGTCCTGTGCACCAAGGAACTGGTGAGTCCTGGGGTCCCCTCCTCTGTCCTGAGAGCCTGGGGCTGTCTTGGAGCTTCGGGACTGTCGGGGCACTGGGGGACCTCTCTGAGTGTGTGTGGGCTTTGAGTGTGTGTTTGGTGTAGTATGCACGAGTGTGGTGGAATCTGAGTCCCATGTGCGGTGCTGGGGTGGGCCGGGGTGGGCCAGAGTGTTGTGTGTGTGCAGCTGGGGCCTTGGTGTAGGGGGCGTGTTGCTTCCACTTCTCTGCAAGTGGACTCCAGGCTGTTGCTTCCAGGATCCGTGTGAGGGTGATGTGGATGGTATTGTCCTGTGTGCGGGGATCGGCTGTGTGTCAGGGGGTTATGTATGTGTATGTGTTGTGTGTCCGTGTGTGTTCTCTGTGTATTGTGTGCATGGGCCATGAGAGCGCTGTTGGGTGTCTCGGTGCTGTGTGAGTCGGTGTGCCTGTGTTGTGTGTCTTTATACTGTGTGTCCATGCTGCCGCTGTGTGTGTGTGTGTGTGTGTGTGTGTGGAGGGAAGCTGTGCTCATCCAGACCTCTAGGGGCCCAGGTCCCTGTCCTCGGCTGGCCCTGGGGTCCGGGGCTTGTGCAGCGCTCCAACCAGAACATCCTCCCCAACACAAGGCCACTAATTGAAGCCAGGTTTCCAAGGGCCACCCCTCCCCCAAAGGCCACCAGTCTCTGGGTGGGGGTGGGGCAGCCCCCGGCCCCCTACCTTCAAGTCTTGGGGTCCCCAGGCCTCAGGGGTGGATCTGCACTCCTCCACATACTCAGGACCGTCTTAGGGCATTTGTCACACTTACACACTGCCAGCCCTGTCTGACATGTCTCCAGGCGGGGAGTCCTGGGCAATCACGTGGTACCTGCTAATTGGCACCCACTATGCGCCAGGCACGGCCGCATCTTGTCCTAACAGCAGTCCAGGGAGGTGGCTCTTATCCCCATCGTACAGATATGGAAACAGGCTCAGAGAGGTGACATGCTCAGCCCAGGGACACATAGCCGGGAAGTTACCTCCTCTGGGATATACTAAGACAGACTTCTCTGTCCAGGGCTCTGCCAGGCTCACCCCTGACTTGCTGTGACCTGGGCAGGCTGTTTCCAGTCTCTGGACCTGAGTTGCCTCTAGGGTGAAGCAAGAAGCATCGGGCCTGACCCCAGCTCCTAATGGCCTGCGAGATTCTGAGTCCTTGAAAAAATTAGGGTCCATTAGGGAGGTAGGAGGTACCTGGCAGGCAGAATGATGACTTCAGAGTTGTCCAGGACAGTGCTTCATTTCACAGATGGGAAACTGAGGCCCGGAGAGGGCAGGGGCCATCCAGGGCCACACAGCCATCTTTTTTGAGGCTCTGCTGGCTGCAGGTGGAGCTGGGTCCTCCACACGTTGCCCCCACCTTTCCCTGGAAGCCAGAAGGGGTTGTGGGGTACAAGGGACTCTGAGAGTCAGGGTCTCAGCCTTAAAGAGCCAGTGGCAGTGTGCGTGTTCTGCTTTCTTGCCCTCTGCCTCCGACTTCGTGTGTGTGTGTGCTGCATGTATACGTGTGTGTAGGTACATGTGTGCATGCGTATGTGTATGTGTGTGCATGTGTGTGTTTGGTTCCGCATTCCTCGGCGGCCAGAGCCGAGGAGGTTTCACTGAACGGGGTGAAAGGTTGGTCTTTCCCTGGGCGGTGGCTGGAACAGACAGTTAGCGCATGTTCCCATCCGGCGATGGTGCCCATTCGTCGGCTCAGGGTGGGAAATTGTTGGCTGAACCTGGAGCTCGGCTAGGGAAGGAATTCAGCTACGCCAGACACCATCTCTCCTCGGGGCTCAGCTACTCCGCACCAGGCACTCCCTGAAAGTTGTCTCATGTGTCCCTAACAGCTCTGAGAGGTGCTACCTGTGGTCACCCTTTCCCAACTTACAGGTGGGGAACGTGAGGCCCACAGGAGCCGGGTGTGTGTGTGACCGCAGAGCTGGACGCAATGATGCCGGGATCCTTGACCCAGCCAGAACCTGAGTGGGTCTCCAGACACCCCTGGTCCCAGCTGCCCTCTGCAGCGAGAAGTGGTAGTTGTTGCCATGAAAGCTGTCTCCTGGGCTTGACTGGGGGTGGGAGTCAGGGAGGTGACTGGCGGGTCACAGACCCCAAAGCTCAAGGTTGCCTGTAGGAGCCTTTGCTAACGGGCGCCAGAGAGGGCTGGGGGTCCCTTCCTCATTTAGCATCTGACAGGTGATGTCCACCAGCGGGAACAAGCCATTCCTGGCTCAGAGTATGTGATGTGTGCAGGTGTGTGTGGTTGTGTAGGTGTGTGTGTGGTGTGTATGGTTGTATGTGGAGTGTATGCATGTGTGTGTGGTGTGTGCGCGTGTGTATGATTGTGTGTAGTATGTGAATGTGTGTTTAGGGGTGTATGTGTGTGGCATGTGTGCGTGGTGTGTGGGGTGTATATGGGTATGTGTGGCATGTGTGCGTGGTTGTGTGTGGGGTGTGTGTGCATGTGTGTGTATATTGCGTGTGTAGTATGTGCATGTGTGTATATGGGTGTGTTAGTGTGTGGCATGTGTGTGCATGGTTATGCGTGGTGTGTGTGCATGTGTGTGTATGATTGTATGTGTAGTCTGTGCATGTGTGTATATGGCTGTGTGTGTGAGTGTGTGGCATGTGTGTGCATGATTATGTGTGGGATGCGTATGGGAGTGTGTGTGTGTGGCACGTGTGAATGGTTGTGTGTGTGGTGAGTGTGCATGTGTGTGTATGGCTGTGTATGAGTGTGAGTGTGGTGTGTGTGAATGTGCGTGTAAACTCCTGGGATCAGACAGAGGAAGGTTCGGATCTCAGCTCAGCTACTCACCATCTGTGTGTCCTTGGGGAAGTAACTGTCTGTCTCTGAACCTCCGTTTCCTCATCTGTAAAATGGAAAGAATGAAGCTGCCCCAGGGCTCCTGTAGGATTAAAGGCATGAAGAGGGCGTAGATGAGTACCCGTGAGGAAAGCATGGGCGACCAGCTCATTTAAAATGAGTCCCTGAGAAGCTTTGTCTCTTTTTTAAAAAATTGAAATAATTTAATGTATTTCATAGAGACAGAGGTTTCCTTATGTCGCCCAGGCTGGTCTTGAACTCCTGGGCTCACGTGATCCTCCCAAGTAGCTGGGACTATAGGCATATACCACCAGGCCTGGCTCATTTTTTATTTTTTTTGTAGAGATGTAGTCTTACTCTGTTGCCCAAACTCCTGCCCTCAATCAATCCTCCAGCCTCGGCCTCCCAAAGTGCTGGGATTACAAGTGTAAGCCACCACGCCTGGCCAATTTTGCCTCTTTTTATGTCCTGGAATTATTTTTAAATTTTTTTTGCCATCTAAGCCAGTTTATTCACATTTACATCAGCACAATTAATTTCTTTTTTTGTTTTTTGTTCCTTCCTTCCTTCCTTCCTTCCT
>NC_045443.1:106114878-106132412 GCF_002776525.5 Piliocolobus tephrosceles | reverse complement strand
TTCCTTCCTTCCTTCCTTCCTTCCTTCCTTCCTTCCTTCCTTCCTTCCTTCCTTCCTTCTTTCTTTTTTGAGACAGGTTCTTGCTCTGTCACTTAGGCTAGAGTGCAGCGCCAACTCCGCTCACTGCAGCCTCAACTTCCCGGGCTCAGGCGATTCTCCCACCTCAGCCTCCTCGGTACCTGGGACCACAAGTGTGCGCCACTATGCCTGGCTAAATTTTGGTGTTTTTAGTAGAGACAGAATTTTGCATGTTGACCAGGCTGGTCTTGAACTCCTGAGTTCAGGTGATCCTCCCACCTTAGCCTCCCAAAGTGCTGGGATTACAGGCATGAGCCACCACACCCAGCTGATGCAATTAATTTCAATGAAAGCCGTGTCATGGAGAAGCCTCAGGTGACCTGGAACAAGCCCCTAAATGGCCCACTCTGGTTCCTACCTCACCTTCGGAATCCTCACGGTACTTGTGGGGAAGGTAGCATCCTCTGCTTCACCAAGCAGGTTCTGAGGCCCAGGTGCTGGAGATGTGACCACAGCCAAGGCCTTGGGAATCTGACTTCCTCCTCCAGCCTGGAACTTGCTGTGTGACCCCAGACCTGCCCTTTGCCTTCTCTGGGCCTCTGTCTCTCCACCTCAGTCCCCTCAGGCCCCAGGACAGGAGATCCTAAGGCTTTTCTGTGTTGGAGCTTCTAGACCCAAGCCAGCTTCCGGGACCTGAGCCCTCTGCTGGGCCGGGCAGGGGTTCTCAGAGGACAGCACAGTGAATTGTGCCTGGGTTTGTCTGAGCAGCTGGGAGCCCCCAGCTCACACTGGCTGGGAGAGTTAGTGTTTTGAAACTCAGCTCCTCTGTCAACTCTGGCTATGAGGAATTAATTCATCAGCTGGGCTGTCTGGGCCAGGTGGGGTCTTGGGGTTCACCCGGGAGCAGCCTTCCATCAGGGCAGGGAGGCCCCTGGCTCATGTGGTTCCCATCTAGTGGGGGTGGGGCGCATCCACAGCTCAGCTTTGTCTTGGGAACCAGGACTTCTCCACCCTGGGGCCCATCCTGACTCCTGCTTGGAGCCTGGGGGTGAGGGCAGCCAGAGGGGGCTGTCCATGCATGCCCCTGGCATCCATGACCACTGCCTAGCTCAGAGACCTGGAGGCTTCAAACCCTAGGAATCTTTTTTCTTTTTTTTTTTTCTTGAGATAGGTTCTCGCTCTGTCACCCATGCTGGAGTGTGCAGTGGCGCAATCTCGGCTCACTGTATCCGCCTCCAGGGTTCAAGTGATTTTCCTGCCTCGCCTCCTGAGTAGGTGGGATTACAGGGGCACGACACCATGCCCGGCTGATTTTTGTATTTTTAGTAGAGATGGGGTTTCACCATGTTGGCCAGGCTGGTCTCAAACTCCTGACCTCAGGTGATCAGCCCACCTCAGCCTCCCAAAGTCCTGGGATTATAGGTGTGAGCCACTGTGCTCACCCAGCTAGGAATCTTTTGCAGAATAAGGTAGAGCTGGGCTGGGGGAAGGTTTGAGGAAGCCCCTGAACCACCAGGATGTGACTGTGTGGAGCCACTTTGGCTGCCCAGTGCATGGGGTCGGGACCCTGAGGGGAACGGGACCACGGAGGGGCTGGGGGCTGGAGGGAAGGGTCCCAGGGTTGTGGGTAGGGGGTGAGGTATCACTCAGCAACCTCAGTCACTCACTCGGTTTCTCACTTACTCCGCCCTGCCATCATTTCTCCCTTTCTGCTTGGATCCAGACCCAGCTCTTCCCTGGCAAGTCACCATGTCCCTCTCAGCCTCAGTGTTTTCATCTGCAAAATGGGCCTAATCACAGAACCTCCCACACTGGGCAGTGATCAGGATTCATTGAGAAATTCCATGTAAGAAACTTACAATAGTGGCTGACACATAAAGCCATGGAAGTGTAAGTTATCATTATTAATTCAGCCAAGTCAGTCGGGGTATGTTTATTGAGCACTTACTGTATACCAGATATGGGGCCAAACCCTGAGGAGGCCAAGATGAATAAGATTCAGCCTCTGCCCTCCGGGACCTCCAGGGAAGCGGGGGAGCACATCTGTACCCCACACCTGAACCAGCGGGGCTCAGGCCCCGGGAATGGAAGGGACTTGCAGGAAGGTGTTTCATGCTCCCTGTTCCTCCTGGGGGCTGGTGAGCCTGTTTCTGAATCCTGACACTCTAGAGTCCCGCCATGACTTCTCTCCTCCCTCCTGTCTCACAGGTCCTGGGGGCACCATGGTTTCGGCGGCAGCCCCCAGCCTCCTTATCGCTCTGTTGCTGCTCCTGGGGTCTGTGCCCGCTACCGACACCCGCTCTGTGCCCCTGAAGGCCGCGTTCCTGGAGGACATGGCAGGTAGTGGGGAGGCCGAGGGCTCGTCGGCCTCCTCCCCGAGCCTCCCGCCACCCTGGACCCCGGCCCTCAGCCCCACATCAATGGGGCCCCAGCCCACACGCCTGGGGGGCCCGTCACCCCCCACCAACTTCCTGGATGGGATCGTGGACTTCTTCCGGCAGTACGTGATGCTGATTGCTGTGGTGGGCTCCCTGGCCTTTCTGCTGATGTTCATCGTCTGTGCCGCGGTCATCACCCGGCAGAAGCACAAGGCCTCGGCCTATTACCCATCGTCCTTCCCCAAGAAGAAGTACGTGGACCAGAGTGACCGGGCCGGGGGCCCCCGGGCCTTCAGTGAGGTCCCCGACAGAGCCCCCGACAGCCGGCCCGAGGAAGCCCTGGATTCATCCCGGCAGCTCCAGGCCGACATCTTGGCCGCCACCCAGAACCTCAAGTCCCCCACCAGGGCAGCACTGGGTGGTGGGGAGGGAGCCAGGATGGTGGAGGGCAGGGGGGCGGAGGAAGAGGAGAAGGGCAGCCAGGAGGGGGACCAGGAAGTCCAGGGACATGGGGTCCCAGTGGAGACACCAGAGGCGCAGGAGGAGCTTTGTTCAGGGGTGCCTGAGGGGGCTCTGGTGGCCGGTGAGGGCCAAGGGGAGCTGGAAGGGTCTCTCTTGTTAGCCGAGGAAGCCCAGGGACCAGTGCATCCCCCTGAAAGTCCCTGTGCCTGCAGCAGCGTCCACCCTAGTGTCTGATAGTCCTCCCAGGCTGCCAGCCCTGACTGTCGGGGCCCCAAGTGGTCACCTCCCTGGGCATGAAAAGACCTTCAGCCCTGACTGCTTCCTGACACTCCCTCCTTGGCCACCTTGTGGTGCCAATCCCAGCATGTGCTGATTCTACAGCAGGCAGAAATGCCGGTCCCCTGGAGGAATCTCACCAAGTGCCATCATCCTTCACCTCTGCAGCCTCAAAGGGCTACATCCTAAAGCACAGCTCCCCTGACAAGGTGAGGGAGGGCATGTGTCCCTGTGACAGCCAGGATAAAACATCCCTCGAGGCTGGGTGCGGAGGTTCACGCCTGTAATCCCAGCATTTTGGGAGGCCAAGTCCAGACGTCGCTTGAGACCAGGAGTTCAAAACCAGCCCTGGCAACATTGCGAGACCCCCATCTCCACAAAAACAAAAAACAGTCCACTATATCAGCCACATCAACTGGGAATCATGTCACAGGTCATTCCTGGGGCAAACATCACTGCTTTTCCATCAAGGGAGCAAAGAATAAGTGGGAGTTTTGGAAGAATTTGGATGAGAGACGCTAAGGTGCCCAGCGTTCGTAAGGCAACATGCAGCCTGGCGTGAAGCAATATTTTGGAACTGCAAATGGTCCCCCTCTTGTGTCTTTTCAATCCTGAATATTTTAGTGTTATTCTGCCTGTGCTCAGAGCTCCAGCAGCAGAAGTGGGTGTGGTTAATTAGGACACTTCTGGGAGAGGACCCCTGCACACACTACAACAGGTCCCTAAATGAGCATTTCCCAAACTAGATTCCCTGAGGCACTCTTCGGAAACAAGATTTTTTTTTTTTTTTTTTTTTTTTTTTTTTGAGACGGAGTCTCGCTCTGTCACCGAGACTGGAGTGCAGTGGTGCAATCTTGGCTCACTGCAACCTCCACCTCCCAGGTTCAAGCGATTCTCCTGCCTCAGTAGCTGGGATTACAGGTGCCCACCACTACGCCCGGCTAATTTTTGTGTTTTTAGTAGAGACGGGGCTTCACCATGTTGGCCAGGCTGGTCTGGAACTCCTGACCTTCAGGTGATCCACCTGCCTCGGCCTCCCAAAGTGCTGGGATTACAGGCGCGAACCACCTGGCCCAAACTGCTTTTAAAAACAGCTACAGGGTAAAATCCTGCAGCACCCACTCTGGAAAATACTGCTTTTAATTTTCCTGAAGGTGCCCCCTGTTTCTGGTTGGTCCAGGATTAGGGATGTGGGGTGTAGGGCATTTAAACCCTCTCAAGCCCTCCCCAAGCACCCCCTCCCTGGGGGTGAGCTTCTCATCCCACTACTGCTGCTGGGATGGGGTGAATGAATGGAACTCTTCCTATCTGGCCTCCAAAGCAGCCTAGAAGCTGGGGGCCTGTGTTTGAATGGACTTCCGCCCTGGGGGAGTCCGAGGGGCTGGGGGAAGGTTTCTGACTCCCAGCCTGGAGCAGGGGGGCTCTGGCCACCTCCCGTCGCTCACACATTGTCTGGCAGCCTGTGTCCACAATATTTGTCAGTCCTCGACAGGGAGCCTGGGCTCCGTCCTGCTTCAGGGGGGCTCTGGCGGGAGGTCCTCTCCCTCATCCCTCCATCTGGGGCTCCCCCAGCCTCTGCACAGCTCTCCGGGTGCTGAGATATAATGCACCAGCACAATAAACCTTTATTCTGGCCTGAAGTCTCAACGGTTTTCTGGGGGCTGGGGGGCATGAGCCTGCTGGGGAGGGGCTCTTGCATGGGGATGGGGACAGCTTTCTGGGGAGACACATCCACCCAGCCCTGGAGGCTGAAGGGACAGATTGATGTGGGAAAGAAAGGAAAGACCAGTGCTCCTGAGGAATGGGCTGGAACTCATGTCCCCAGGGGTGGAGCACCAGCGCGGGACTGGTGGCCACGCAGACCCAGGTTCCAGGCCCAGCTCTGCACTTACTGTGGCCATGGGAGAGTCACTCACCTCTCCGTCTCCCCTGCAGGTGGTTGAGGACCGGGACGGGTCTCATGGACAATGCCCCCCTCACCGCACCCTTGGCTGGGATCGGGGGTAGGAGGCAGCCCTGGCCCTGCAGTCGGCCTCTGCCTTTTGTCTCCCCACCCGCCAACCTCCTCTTGGTCTTTGATGGCAAGTTCCTGCAGCGACTTCTTCCCCGCACCCTGGGCCTCAGGAGCTGCCAGCTGGAATCCAGATGTGGCTGGGGCTGGGAGCATGTGCTGGGTCCCTGGGGTTGGGGGGCAGTGGGCCATCCCCTGCAGCCCCTCCCCTCCACCGACCCCAGCTCCACCCGGAGGGGGCCCCTGAGGTTTGGGTTTCATAACACACAATGGCCTCTGTCTCACTCAGTGGGGAAGGGCCCTCCCTTTCTCAGCCCAGCCAGGCCTGCCAAGAACAGCGGGAGGGTGGAAGAGGAATACCTGTGTGTGCTGCGTGGCTCTGACCAAATCGTTCAACTTCTCTGGGTGTCACAGGCTGTGATTTCTGCTTGTTCCCAGATGTCTTAGGTGTTGTGACTGGGAAGTGCATGAAGCTTCACTTGAATACACAAAAATCTAGTAAAACAGAAGCAGTCGTTAGAGATCCTGGGGGAGCAGGCGGGGGTGAGCTCCCCGATCAGCGGCTCCAGTCTGCAGCCTTCCACTAAGGCTCAGCAGGACCCTCTAGGGGACATGGAGTTCGTGACCTCAGCCATAGCCTGTGAACCCCAAGGTTGGTGGGGGGTGGATGAAGGAGGTGTCCCGAGCACCAGAGCAGTTCACCTCTGAGCTTTTACAGGGGCTATTCCTTCTGCCTATGACACCTTTCCACCCCTCCCAACTCCCTGCCACCTTGCTAACTCCCCCTTATCCTTTAGCTTCTGGCCTAGATGTCCCTTCCTCCTGGGAGCCTTCCCTGATAGCTTCCACCCGCCCTCCTTCCACAGTCCCTTGGCTCAGTGATAATAATGGCTTCCAATTAATGAGCCCCTGTTATGTGCCAGGCCCTGCTCTCAGTACTTGGCATCATTAACTCGTTGAGACTTGCAGCCCTCTGAGGTGGGCACTGTTATTATTCTCATGTCACAGATGTGGAAACTGAGGCCCAGAGAGGTGATGATGGCGGCTGCCCAGGTCCCAGAGCCAGGATTCCAGCCCAGCAATCTGATCCCAGCGTCTGAATTCTCCACTGGGCTCTAACGCTTCTTTGAAGAATGAATGAATGAATGAACGAATGAATGAATCTCTTGGGAAGGAGACAGCAGGGCTCCTCTCCTGCTTAAAGCCACTCCCATCTGCTCTTACATCTGCTATGGGGTTACCTAGAAGGGGCATTTTATGGGCACACATCTGACTGGGCACCAGTGAACACTGAGCCATAGAGGGAGATGGTAGTTGCCAGGGGGTAAACAGGATTGGGGGAGATTTGGGTTTGAGGCTGGGGGAGAGGGTTCCGCTGTTCTCAGGGGCTGAGGAGTCTGCCAGGGCCTGAACAGTCCCCCACTGTGTCTGGGCTTGTAAAACGGCACAGCTGCCCCCAGCCTGTGAGTCTGTGCCCGAGCCAGGCCTGCTGTCATTCTAAAGGGGGAGGGGGAGGAGCAGCAAAACTACCCCAAGGCCTCAACCCCAGCTCAGGGTAGAGATGGGGGATTCTGGTCAACTGTGTGGGTGCTGGGGGTGCTAAAGGGCCACTGGTTGGAAGCGGGACTCCTTCCCAGCCCCTTGTTCTGCTCTGATCAACCCAGGAGTGCTGGGCATTCCCTGGCTGGGATCAAGTCGAAGGTGAGAGCGAGATCGGGCAGTGGGCACATCTCTGCTGGGCACATAGTCTTTAACCCTCTTGTGATGTTTAAGGTGGTTCTGGTCCCATGGTCACCTTGTCTGGGGTTCAGTCCCAGCTCCACTCTTTCTTAGCTGTGGAGCCTTGGGCAAGTCGCCTCACCTCTCTGGACCTCCGTTTTCACGTGCGTAAAGACGGAATGACCCTATCCCAGGTGGCAGAGGTCTTCACCTACACGTCGGGATGACCTGGGAGTTTAACAAAATGCTGGCTCCTAGCCAGGTGCTAGGTGGCTCACACCTATAATCCCAGTACTTTGGGAGGCCAAGACGGGAGGATCACTTGTACCAGGAGTTCGAGACCAGCCTGGGCAACATAGGGAGACTCTGTCTTTAAAATAGTAATAATAATTTATATCCAGGAGTGGTGGTGGGCACCTTTGATCCCAGCTATTTGGGAGGCTAAGTTAGGAGGATTGACTGAGCCCAGGAGGTTGAGGCTGCAGTGAGCCATAATCGCACCACTGCACTCCAGCCTCAGTGACAGAGACTCTGTCTCAAAAAAAAGTTGACATCTAGGCAGGGTATGCTGGCTCATGTCTGTAATTCTAGTACTTCGGAAAGTTGAGGCAGGAGGATTGCTTGGGCTCATGATTTTGAGACCAGTCTGGGTAACATGGTGAGACCCCATTAACATTAAAAAATTAAAAAATTAAAATACTGGCTCCCAGACCCCACCTAGACCAATGACATCAGAGTCTCTGAGGATACAGCTGAGCAATTGTTACTGCCAAGATGCAAAGTCCACAAGGAGAGAGGCCTGGGGGTTGGCCCACGACTGCCTCTCTTGTGCTTGGCATGGTTCCTGGCACACAGTAGGGGTTCTGTGTGTGTATATGTACAAGTGTGTAAGGCCAAAGGAGGTCATATGAATCAATGTACCATACATCCCTAACCATATTTAACCCTCACTGCATTCCCCACAGAGAGCTGAGCAATATCAGTACCCATATTGCACAGATGAAGAAATTGAAGCTCAGAGACTTGCAGTGACTTTCCTGAGGTCACACAGCCCAGCAAAGCTGGGATTCGAACCCAGGTCTGTCTAGTTCCTCAAGGCTATTCAGCTGCCTCATTTTAGAACGTATCTATGATCTGAAGGCCAAGCCCTCCACTATCGGTGCAGTGGGGTGTGTGTTTCATCATTGGTCCTGCATCCCTTTTTCAGCCTCCCCTGTCCTTCTCCCGGGGGTGTTGACTGTGGGTCACGCCTGTCCTGGTTCTCATTCACACAGGCCTAGAATCATCCAATCTACTCCTGTTGGGATTAATTAACCTTCTGGGTTCTGAGGTGGCCCAGGAGAAAGTAGCAAGTTCATAGCTTCTCTGATTTCCAACCATGACTATTTCATAAGCACCTACTATGTGCCGGGTATTGGGAACACAGTGTTAGCAAAATGGACCGGAAGTTGTATTCTAGTGGAACAGATGAAAATTAATCAAAGAATGATCTAGATGCAGCTACAGTGATTAATAACAGAAATAGCTGCCATTTGTAAAAGGGCTATTATGCACATGGCTGGTGCTTTGCCAATAATATTTTTTACAGCTTTACAGAGGGTTAACTGACACAGAATAAAATGCATATATTTAAAGTGTACAATTTGGCCAGGCCCAGTGGCTCATGCCTGTAATCCCAGCACCTTGGGAGGTCAAAGCAGGAGGATCACTTGAGGCCAGGCATTCGAGACCAGCCTGGCAATGTAGTGAGACCGCCACCCAACCCCATCACTACCAAAAAAAAAAAAAAGAAAAATTAAATTAACCATGGCCAGATGCTGATGGCTATGCCTGTAATGCCAGTGATTTGGGAGGCTGAGGTGTGAGGATCCCTTGAGACCTGGAGTTTGAGACTAGCCTGGGCAACATGGTGAAACGCCGTCTCTACAAAAAAAAAAAAAAAAAAAAAAACTCAAAAATTAGCTTGCATTGTGGTGGTGTGTAGTCCCAACTACTTGGGAGGCTGAGATGGGAGGATCATTTGAGTCCAGGAAGTTGAGGCTGCAGTGAGCTGTGACTGCACCACTGCACCTCCAGCATGGGTGACAGAGCAAGACCTTGTCTCAAAAAAACAAAAAACAAAAACAAAAACAAAAAAGAAACAAACAAAAAACCCCAACTGGGCGCGGTGGCTCACGCCTGTAATCCCAGCACTTTGGGAGGCCGAGGCAGGTGGATCACGAGGTCAGGAGATCGAGACCATCCTGGCCAACATGGTGAAACTCTGTCTCTACTAAAATACAAAAATCAGCTGTGCGTGGTGGTGCATGCCTATAGTCCCAGCTACTCAAGAGGGTGGGGCAGGAGAATCCCTTGAACCCAGGAGGCGGAGGTTGCAGTGAGTCGAAATCGCGCCACTGTGCTCCAGCCTGGTGACAGAGTGAGACTACATCTCAAAAACAAACAACAACAACAACAAAGGGTACATTTTGATGATTTTTGACATGTGTTTACACTAGAACTGTCATCACAATCAAAATAATGAACATGAACATTCCATCACCTTCAGAAGTTCCTTGGTACCCCTTCATAATCCTTCCTTACTCTTCCTTCTCATCCTTCCTCCCTCCCCTAATGACCAGGCAACTATTGATTTGCTTTCTGTCACTATGAATGGTTTTAATTTTTCTGGAATTTTCTACAAACGGAAACATACAATGTGTGTTGTCTTTTCTGCCTGGCTTCTTTCACTCTGCATAAATGTTTTGAGATGTATTCATATTTTTGTATGTATCAATATCTCACTCCTTTTCATTGCTGAGTAGCATTCTGTCGTATGGATGTACCACAATTTATTTATCCATTCACCTGCTAATGGACATTTGGATGGTTTCCAGTTTGGGGATATTACAAAGAAAGTTGCTATGAACTACTAATGTTATTTGATGTTTTTCCTTACAACCTTCAAGATGAGCTGATCATTCTTTCTCTCCATTATACAGATGACAAGAATGGAGGCTCAGTGGAGGCTCAGAGGGGTCAGGTGACTCATCCAACATCACACAGCCAGTAGTTGGAGTGTTGAACCTTAAAGAGTGGGGATGTGAGAGCTGAAAGTGACTTTAGGGAAACTTCTAAGGTTCAGAGGGCGTCAGCATCACTTGGACCCCCGAGTGCTGTTTTAGGTCTGCAGGTGATTCTGATGTACTAAAGTTGAAGATCCCAGCCCTTTATTTTATAGGTGGGCATGTGAGAACCAGACAGGGCTCGGGTGGGGCAGAGCTGGGCAGGAATCAGGTCTCTTGTGGCAAGTCTTGAGCTGCGTCCAGCTCTGCACTGCTTCCTCCTTGGTTCTTCATCTATTTTGGGAGAAGTATCTTCATCTGTCTGGAGTGGGACGAGGAATTGCCATTTTTTCAGGAGGTTTTAATTTCAGAATTCCTTTGGCTGCTCAGAAATAGCAGCAGGGATTTGGTGATGGCTCCAGGGCCCGGGAGGTTTCCCGGCAGCTGCTCCCTCTCCCCAGGGGCGTCCAGGGTTTATGGCAGCAGCTGCAAAGCAAATAACAGCCCTGCTTTTAAATCCACTCTGGCCAGGGACACTGATGCCAGAGGCCCCTGGGATGTCTACCACCCACTGGGGCTCTGTAGTGACACCTGGGGGTGCCCTGGGAGGCTGGAGAGTCCAGACTTGGGGGTGACCACCTGCAGCCTCTCCCTTAGCGTTTGGGGAGTCAGGCCCAACCGGCAGAGCTGGAGGGGGAAGAGGAGGGATGGGCATTGCATTCTTTTTCTTCTCCCTCCGGGGATCACAGGGGGCAAAGATTACAGACAGCAAAGGGCAGAGGGAGGTAGAAGGGCACTGGGGCCACAGCCCCTGCCCTGCCTCTCCTCTCCCCGCAGAATACAGTGAGGCTAAGAAATATGTGTGCACTTTACAAATGTCCCCAGAAGTGTGTGTGGTGGTTAGGGGTGCAGGGTTTCAGATGCCCTAGGCTGGAATCCTCGTTCTACCGTCTCCCCTGGAGAAGTCACTTAACCCCTATGGGCCTGCATTTCCCGATCTGTGAAATGGCCATAATGGTGGTACCTACCTTGGAGTGTAGGTGAGGTGAGATTTGAGTTCATTTACTTAAAATGCTTGGAATGGGCTCCCTGTGGGAATGGAAGCTGTGGTTAGCTGTGAACTGTGAAGTGCAGTGCCCGCAGAAGGGCAAAGGGGGAAACTTCTATCTCTAAACAGCCGGCTGTTCTAGAGTCACCTTTTCTTTCCAGGTCTAGTTTAGAAGCTTCAGAATCATAAGATCAGTATTCTCAGATGCTTGAAACTTTACAGTCTTAACATCTTTTCATAGGGGGGAGGGCAGTGGAAGTGTTGGAGACGCCAGAGCAGGGCCAGGAGCCAGGGAAGACCTGCAGACCCCAGGGAGGGGTGAAGGATGTGGCCGGAGAAGAGACAGGTTCCCTCTACCCTCTGGGTGGTAAAAAAGCCCTCCAATCCATGCATGCCTCTGCAGGGGCTGCTCATCGAGTGAGGTGAGGGGTCATGCCTCAGCTGTTCCCTGTCTTCCTCTGGGGTGCAGCTTAGATGTTGTCTGGGCCAGTGTAGCTGGAGATGCAGCAGGTGACAAGTGTGGGGGAGCCCAGAGGCTACGGCTGGTCTGGGGCAGGCGCCAGGGTTATTTCTGGGCAGAAAGAGAAGAGGGATCCAGCTGGGTTAATGACCAGGTGACCTGGAACATCCTCCTTCTCTCTGTTTTGTTCCCATCTATATAAACTTGTCAGCATGCACCTTAGGTAGCAACGTCCTCCAGGCCCAGTGGGGGAAGAGCGCAAGGTGTCTGACTCACCTCCCAGGAGACTTGGGTTCAAATCCCAGCCTTTGAGTTCCACATCCAGGCTGTGATGTGGAGCAACTTGGGCCTCCTCTTGGAGCCACAGGACTTCACCTGGTCCTGAGGTCCTGCCCTGTTGGGGGCCCCGAGGAGAAAATGCTGGTGGGGTGTGTGGCCCAGGGCCCAGGATGGAATGAGGGCAGTTCCGATGATCCCTGCTGGCCCTGCCCTCAGGAAGCTCTAACTAGCACGCTGCCTCCCTCGGGCAGTTCTGATCGGTGAGACTGGTGGCTCCTCCTCTGAGCCCTGCTGCTTAGAGTCCAGTGTGGAGCTAGGTACCCAGTAGGTGCTCAATAAATGTTGAGAAGGGAATGCTATGCCCTCTTCAAGGCTGGGCTCTCAAACGAGGAGCAGAGGGGATGCAGGGGATGTGTGGCATCAAATGTGTTGGATATCTCCTCTGCTCCTACCTCCAGAGGGTGGCTGTGATATGAGGGGCTCAGGGAAACCCCCTCGACCCCCATACCTCCTGCCTCTGTCCTTCCTCAGCGTTTAAATCTCACCATTAGGATTTCTATCACTTCTATCACTTCTGTGCACCAGGCATGGCACTAAGCAGTTTCTATACCTCGGGTCCTCACAAAGCTGTGGGAAGCACCGCTGTTATCCACCTTCTACAGAGGAAGGTGCGGAAGCTCAGAGAGGTGAAGTGGCATGCCCAAGGTCACACAGCCAGAAAGTGCCTGCGCCCAGCTTTGAACCTTTTGGGGTTGTTGGACCCTGTAGCAGTAACCACTGCTCCATCGTGGCTGCAATCCCATGAATGAATGAATGTATGCATGTATGCATGAATGAATGAATGGGGGATGGGGCCCACGGCTAATGTATCCAACGTCTGAGTGGCCCCACAGCTCAGTCGGCAGCAGCAGATGTCTTCACAGCTGCCGGAGACTGCGTCCCTTGAGGTCCGCCCGGAGGCTTTGACCACAAACGCCTCCGCTGGGCTGAGCCCTTCTTGTCAGTTCACAAACTGCACATGTGCGCACCCAGCCCGGGAGGAGAACCCAAGCTGGTGGGTCGCGTAGCATCCTAGCCCCGTGAAGGATGACCCAATAGGCTGCTGTTTATCCCCATCTTACAGTGCGGGAAGCCCACGGCAGCTGAAGTGGCCTGGCTGGGGGCTCGTGGCTGGTGCATGACCACGCCAGGCCTGCTGGACTCATACTCTTACTCCTGCTCCAGGCGCTGCATGCGGGAGGTGCTGAGTGTCCACCGAGTCTGGAGTCCAGGACCGCAGCCCTGGGGCTCTCCAGAATCCCACATGGAGGTGGGGGGTGGGCGGGGTCCCTGGGCAGGTCCTGGCCCTCGGTTGGGAGCCCCAGGGTGGAGGTCTGGCCCTGCCCCCTCCCTGGCTGTGCCACCTGGGGCAGGTTGCTTGCCCTTTCTGGACCACAGCTGGACAGAGAAAGGGAAGAATGAGGCTTGTGCTGGATTTCAGGGAGCTGATGAGTCCCAAACCCTGTGTTCCAGGGCAGTATTATGGTTAGTGCTGGAGGAAAAGGAGATACAGGGTGGCATTTTTCCCTAAGTAAAAAGAATTGGGCCAGGCATCATGGCTCAGGCCTGTAATCCCAGCACTTTGAGAGGCTGAGGCAGGCAGATTGCTTGAGTCCAGGAGTTCGAGCCCACCCTGGGCAACGTGACAAGACCCCATCTCTATAAAAAATACAAAAATTAGCTGGGCATGGTAGCGCATGCCTGTAGTCCCGTTAGTCAGTAGGCTGAGGTGGGAGAATCACTTGAGCCCGGGAAGTTGAGGCTGCAGTGAGCTGTGATGGTGCCACTGCACTCTAGCCTGACAACAGAGTGGGACCCTATCTTAAAAAAAAAAAAATCACTCAATTCTTGCACAAAGTCTCAGGAGAAACTGGACTATTTCCTCACTTTAATCCATCCCAGAGAGATCAACTCCTCTGCCCATCCACTATTTTAAGAGACTCCTAGGAGAAACCTAGTTCCTTTGGTCCTTTCTCCACGATCTCACAACCCCTCACTCTCCGGAAGTTCTTTCTGCTATATAGCCTAAGTCAAGCAGGGTGGGCCAAAGGCCGGTTTCCCCACATTCTGGCCTGCAGCAGAGCTCTGGCTGGAGGACTGGGCCAGCTATTGAGGAGCCAGTTAGAAACACTCTTGAATTCTTCCCATGACCTCTCATAAGATAAGAACATCTTGTCCTTGTTCAGATCTGATTCTTTGTGCTGTCTGGTTTGGAGCAGACTGGGATGGTCTTTCTTGGAGAGTCACATGGCTGCATCCACCTAGTGTTGTCAATGTGCTGCCTTTTGACCCAGAAATTCTTTTCTGGAACTTGCCTGCAAAAATACTTGTGCTTGGATGCTAAGATGGGCACACAAGGATGTTCATGCCAGTGTTGTTCAGAATAAGTGAAAAGAAAGGGCTAGGCTGGGTGCAGTGGCTCTCTCCTGCTATCCCAGCACTCTGCGAGGCCAAGGTGAGAGGATCACTTGAGGTCAGGAGTTCAAGACCAGCTTGGCCAACATGTTGAAACCCCATTTCTACTAAGAATATAATAATTAGACGGGTGTGGTGGCAGGACCCTGTAATCCCGGCTACTTGGGAGGCTGAGGGAGGAGAATCTCTTGAACCTGGGAGGTGGAGGCTGCAGTGAACTGAGATCACACCACCGCACTCCAACCTGGGCAACAGCGCAAGCCTCCATCTTAAAAAAAAAAAAAAAAAAAAGAATAAGTGAAAAAAAAAAAGCAAAGCACCCATGTGCCCGTCAGTGTAGGGGGGTTGAAGAAACAGTCATCTCGTCCAGTGAGAGGTTCAGGGCTTTGACTCTTTTTGTTTGTTTGTTTGAGATAGGGCCTTGCTCTGTCACCCCAGGTTGGAGTGCAGTGGTGCTATCACAGCTTACTGCAACCTCAATCCCCAGGCCCAAGTGATCCTCTCATCTCAGCCTCCCTCGGAGTAGCTGGGACCACAGATGCATGCCATCATGCTTGGCTAATACTTTTTTCTTTTTAGTAGAGATGGGGGTCTTGCTATGTTACCCAGACTGGTCTCAAACTCCTGAGCTCAAGTGATCCTCCTGTCTTGGCCACCCAAGGTGCTGGGATTATGGGCGTGAGCCACCACACCCGGCCAGGGGCCTTTCTCTTATGGAGCTCTGGCTTCTCTGGCTTCTCCCCAGTGAATTACCTGTTTCTGTCTGTGGTCTATACTTGCATTGGTTGTGTATCCAGTGATTTTCAACTTTTTTGAGGCACAGAACCCTTTGTTCAAATAAGGGAATCCTAACGTGTAAGTCAAATGAAAGTAGAGCTAAACCCTTGAAAGGGGATGGGATACCCAGGCTCACTTCCCTTTGCCCCCATAGGGGCCTCAGGCTCAGTGAAGCATAGTTTGCAGACAGTTGTTCTAGTCCCTCCACTCAAGCTATGGATGGGAAACTGAGACTCAAGTTGCCCAGAAAGGTCATGGCCAAGGCCAGTCTCTAGTCCAGGTCACCTGACTCTGTCCAGTGCTCATTCAATAATGGTCTCTAGGTAGATGATCGAAGCATCCACAGAAAGGAAGATTTACCACTTCCTTTCTATACTCTTCACTTCATTTGTATTTTTATGTGCCTTATTATAATCACTAAAACGTCTAATTCAATCGAGTGCTGGTTGTGGTGGTGGTGGAGGTGGACGTAGTGATGATGAAGGCGAGGGAGACAGTGGTAGTGGAGGTGGAGATAGTAATGATGGTGGTTGTGGAGGTGGTGATGGTGGAGGTGATGATGGAGGTGGTGGTGATGGTGATGGCAGAAGTGTTGGTAGTAGAGGTGGAGGTGGAGATGGTGGTTGTGATAGCAGTGGTGGTGTAGATGGTAATGGTGGAAGAGGTGGTCATGGTGGTCTTGTGGTAATGGTGTTAATGGTGGTGGTGGTGGTGGTGGTGGTGTTGGTGATGCTAGAGGTGATGGTGAAGGTGGAGGAAGAGGTGGTGGTGAGATGATGGTGAAGGAAGTGGTGGTGGTGGAGGCAATGGTGGAGGTGGTGAAGGAGGTGGTTGTGATGGTGGTGGTGGAGGAGGTGACAGTGGAAATGGTTGTAATGTTGGTGGACATAGTGATGATGGTGATGGTGATGGTGGTGGAGGTGGTGGTCATAATGGTGGTAGAAGTGGTAATGGTGGAGGTGGTGGTGGTAGAAGTTATGGTGGTGATGATGAAGGTGAAACAGGTGGTGGTCGTGGAGGTGGAGAAGGAGGTGGTGGTGGTAGTGGTTGTGGTGGTGATGATGGTGGTGGTGGTGATGGTGGTGGTGGTGATGGTGGCGGTGGTTGTGGTGGTGGTGATGATGATGGTAGTGGAAATGGTGGTGGTGATGATGGTGGTGATGGTGGTGGTGATGGAGGTGGTTGTGGTGGTGGTGGTGGTCATCGTGGTGGAGGTGGTGGTGGTGATGGTGGTGGTGGAGGTGATGGTGGTAGTGGTGGTGGTGATGGTGATGGCGACGTTGGTGGTGGTATAGGTAGTCATGGTGATGGTGATGATAGTGGAGGTGGTGATAGTGGTTACTGTGGTGGTAGTTGTGAGCACCCTTCCTTGTTCCTGATCTTAATGGGAATGCTTCCAAAGGTTTGCCAGTGGGCAAGATGTTTGCTGTAGTGGGCAAGATGTTTTCTTGTCAATGTCCCGTATCAAGTTAAGGACATTCCTTTCTCTTCCTAGATTGCCAAAATTTTGTCACAAATGGGTATTGAAGCTGATCAAATGTTTATCCAGACCTACTAAAATGATGATACAGTTTTTTTCCTCACTGTGGGAAACTGGATAAAAACACCCTCAGGCAATCTGAACAAGCTGGTTTTGTCTCAAGCGTGGAACCTCCCTTCCTCTCTTTCACTTGCCCCATTTCTTCCTCCCTCCCTCAAATACAGACACTGTAAGAGGCCTGAGGAACCGAGCAGAAGAGGAGGGTGAGGCATCAGAATAGAAATGATCTCCACATGCTGGGTCAGCGCTTTTGCCAGGCTCACTTCTGCTGCTGTTTCCTGTACTAATCCCAGGAGGGGCACAGCTTCCCCCAGTTGTTCCAGACAGAGCCGGAGACATTCTGAGGTTGAGTTAAAATGCTGCTGGCAGACAGGCGAGGAGGGGATCTTGAAGCCTTGCATTCCTCTCCGGGACGCTGGGGGCTGGGCGGGTGTGTGGTGGGCGAGGAATTTTTCTTGCGGAAGAGTTGATCTGGGATGTGGGGAGAAGGCCTGGTTGCTAGGCAGAATCAGCAGAGATGAATCATGTTCTGGCATGAGTTGGTTATTGGCTAAAAGGAGAAGTTATCCAAGTCTGTGGAATCTTTTTGTTTGAGCTGGAAGGAAATATGGTTCATCACATGCAGTCCCTTAGGTTTGCAGAGAAAACGGCATATACAGAGAGGGAGAGAGATTTGCCCAGGGAATTAGAAAGGGATCTCTTGCCTCTGAGCTTTCTCCAGGTCCCTGACTATGGCTGAGGGCCTGGGGCAAACAAGAGAGTTTCAGGAGCATCACCCTGTGCTGCCATTGTGTAAAGAGCACCCCATGTGCTGTTACTGTATTAGGAGCACCCCCTATCATTCTATAAGGAGCATGTCCTGTATTGTATAAGGAGCGCCTCCTGTGTTGTTATTGTATAAGGAGCACCTCCTGTGTTATTATTGCATAAGGAGCACCTCCTGTGTTGTTACTGTATAAGGAGCATCTCCTGTGTTATTGTAGCAGGAGCGCCTCCTGTGTTATTATTGTATAAGGAGCACCTCCTGTGTTGTTACTGTATAAGGAGCATCTCCTGTGTTATTGTATA
>NC_045443.1:106114423-106114868 GCF_002776525.5 Piliocolobus tephrosceles | reverse complement strand
CTCCTGTGTTGTTACTGTATAAGGAGCATCTCCTGTGTTATTGTATAAGGAGCGCCTCCTGTGTTGTTATTGTATAAGGAGCGCCTCCTGTGTTGTTATTGTATAAGGAGTGTCTCCTGTGTAGTTATTGTATAAGGAGCACCTCCTGTGTTGTTATTGTGTAAGGCGCGCCTCCTGTGTTGTTATTGTATAAGGAGCACATGCTGTGTTATTGTATAAGGAGTGCCTCCTGTGTTGTTATTGTATAAGGAGCGCCTCCTGTGTTGTTATTGTATAAGGAGCGCCTCCTGTATTGTTATTGTATAAGGAGCACATCCTGTGTTATTGTATAAGGAGGGCCTCCTGTGTTGTTATTGCTTAAGGAGCGCATCATGTGTTATTGTATAAAGAGCACCCCCTGTGTTGTTATTGTATAAGGAGCGCCTCCTGTGTTGTTATTGTATAA
>NC_045443.1:106108168-106114413 GCF_002776525.5 Piliocolobus tephrosceles | reverse complement strand
TCCTGTGTAGTTATTGTATAAGGAGCGCCTCCTGTGTTATTGTATAAAGAACGCCTCCTGTGTTGTTATTGTATAAGGAGCACATCCTGTGTATTGCATAAGGAGTGCCTCCTGTGTTGTTATTGTATAATGAGCGCCTCCTGTGTTGTTATTGTATAAGGAACACATGCTGTGTTATTGTATAAAGAGCGTCTCCTGTGTAGTTATTGTATAAGGAGCACCTCCTGTGTTATTTTATGTAATTACTCTCCCAGGCATCAGAAATTTAATAGTGTATAACTATTAATTAATAGTGTATAACTCAGAGGTGCTCTCTCCCTGAGCCAGATAAATCCAGCGTGATATATGCTGTGAATGAAATGTACAGTATGATGGCAAAGTGACTAGGCATTTGTCTCTATTTAGCTAGATGGTTGGGGGAACCTAGCTGGGGGATGGCATTTAGGTGAGACCTGAACAGAGGAGGTAGCCTTGTGAAGCTCTGGGGAACACGGCTCCAGGCTGTGGGACCAGCAAGTGCAAAGGCCCTGAGATGAGATTGAGCTGGGTGAATTTAAGGGACAGCAGGGAGGCTGCTGAGACAGGAGGGGGCTGAGTGAGGACAGAGGTGGGCAGAGTCTGGTCAGGTCAGGTCTTGGAGGCCAAAGAGAGAGGTTCCGTGGAAAACTGTTGCTCACCACTGAGCAGGAGACTGCCGCCCTCCCGACTCCTTCCCTTGCACCACAGCAAGAGCCTGTCCTTCAGGCAAGTGAGCATCATAAGCACCTGCCGTGTGCATGGCTGTGCTGGGCACTTTCTCCATGTGATCTCCTTTAGTCGTGCAAACAACCCCTCGGGTTGTCCAAGCAAGAAGGACAAGTGAGAGAGGCCCGTGCTTGCCTGCAGGCACTCAGTGCAGGCATCCTTGACCCAGGCCCTCTCTCTTGAGGCCTTCAGCTCGGTTAGCTCAGCCAGAGAGGGACTTGCCCACACCAGCAGACTGGCCCTTGTGTCAACTCCTTGGAGAAAAAGGGTGGGAACGGACAAGGGGAGACTCAGAGCCTGGGGGCTGCTCAAGCAGTTTTTGCCAGGAAACAGGGCTACCCTGTCCAGAGTCATTGGCGGTTGGAGTGGATGAGCACCCCCTTGATGGGAGATGGTCCCCAGGGGCCCTGCTGTTGTGGGAAAGTGAGCAAGATTCTGGGGCTGAAGGGCCAATGGAACAGTGTGAGAAGCTCCCACAAACTCTTTTGCCCCCAGTGAGCCCAACAGATGCCTGGAATTCCAGTGGTTTATTCGTTGGTGTAAGCATTGTCCTTAGCTCCTCTTCTTGTAAAGTGCAAATCTCCTTTGGAAAAAGAGGGAGAAGATTATGTCCTGAACCCAGTAGAGTGATAAACTGTATAGGTTGTAAGTGACAGAGGCCCCAGGGCAGGACAACTTGGAGGGGCCATCTGAGTTAGAGCTCTCCATGGGCTTGACTGAAGCCTTTGTTGGAACTACACTGCATCCTGTCTCCTCCCTCTGCCCAATCCTGGTTTCTTAACCCCCTTCCATAAGTGATGATCCCAGAAACATTCCCAAATAAACACCTCCCCACTAATCTCCATCTCAGGGTCAATTTCCTGGGGAATCCACCCTGTAACAATTGTGATGGTGATGGTGGTGGTGTTGATAATCAGGGTGTTGATAATGGGGTGGTGATGATGAGAATGGGGGTGGTGATAATGGTGGTGGTGATAATGGGGGTGGTAGTGGTGGTGATGGTGATGGTGATAATGGGGGTGGTGATAATGGGGTGGTGATAGTGGGGGTGGTGATGGTGGTGGTGGTGATGGTGATAATGGGGGTGGTGATAATGCGGGTGGTGATAATGGGGTGGTGATGGTGATAGTGGTGGTGGTGATGGTGATGGTGATGATGGTGGTGATGGTGATAATGGGGGTGGTGTGGTGGTGGTGGTGGTGATGATGGTGGTGATGGGGATGTTCATGATGATGATGATGACAATGATGATGATGATTGTGATGATGATGATAATAATGATGGTGATTGTACTAGTGTTCAGGGTGCCATAACAAAATACTACAAACTGAGTAGCTTACACAACAGAGCCCCAAATCAAGGTTC
The DNA here is from genome assembly GCF_002776525.5 of Piliocolobus tephrosceles. Classification (NCBI taxonomy): domain Eukaryota; kingdom Metazoa; phylum Chordata; class Mammalia; order Primates; family Cercopithecidae; genus Piliocolobus; species Piliocolobus tephrosceles. Next base: position 106,112,304 of record NC_045443.1, on the reverse strand, counting down.
TGGCATGTCTGGTATATGCCTCTTTCAGGCATATAGATGGTCACTTTTCTCACATGTCACATGGCCTTTCTTGTGAGTGCACACTGATAGACTTCCTTTTTGTTTTGTTTTGTTATTTTTGAGACGGGGTCTCAAAAATATAGTAATCATAGCTCACTATAGCCCTGACCTCCTGGACTCAAACAATACTCCTGCTTCAGCCTCCTGAGTAGCTAGGACTACCGGCTTGTACCACCACACACAGCTATTTTCATATTTAAAGATGTGGTCTTGCTGCATTGCCCAGGCTGGTCATTAACTCATGGCCTCAAGCGATCCTTCCACCTCAGCCTCCCAAAGTGTTGGGATTACAGGTGTGAGCCACTGTGCCGGGCCAGGCCTCTTCTTATAAGACCACCAGTTCTTTCAGATTATGATGCCACTTTTATTAACTCATGTAACCTTAATTACCTCTTGAAGACCCTCTCTTCAAATATAGTCACATTGGGGATTAAAGCTTCTACATAAGAATTTTGAGGTGATATAACTTAGTCCATAGCAGGGATTGGTAGCAATAACAACTACAGCAGAGCTGATGATTTTTATGGTGATGATAATGGTGATGGTGAGGATGGTGATGATGGTAATGGTGGTGGTAACCAACATTTACTGAACACCTTCTACATGCCTGGCACTGTGCTTTTTTCACTTTACATGGGATAATTTATTTAATCCTCGCGATAATCCTGTGACTTGGGAGCTAGTTGTCTCCTGATTTTTCAGAAAGAGAAACCAAGGCTCAGAGAGCTTAAGTACTTGTGTAAGGTCATATGGAGAGATCACAGCAGAGTTGGGATCTGAACCTGAGCCCCCAAGACCTTGCCCAAAGTTGTTACCTAACGTCCTGTGGTCTTGCCCAAAGGGACCAGTGACATACGGCTGTCTATTGAGGAGGTTTGGGGCAGAAGGGAATCCAGCCCCATTTCCCCACTGGGGTTTCCTTCGATGGATAGGACTGAGGTCCTGGGGGCAGGATGGGAGGCCCCTGGAAGTCCCTTTGTACCTGTAGCTCCAGGATAATAAAGTTGTCCTCACCTGGGGTGCCTTTTGGAGTTATTCTGGGAGTTGGGTTTCTTTGAGCTGAGGCTGTGGGCTGGAGTGTCTAATGTGACATTTCCAAAGATAACTGGGCAGGATGGTGGTACTAGAGAATGGGTCTGGGGAATAGCTGTGGCCTGTGGTCGGCCACTCGCTGTGGGGTGAGCTTGCTTGTCAAGCCATGTGTGACAAAAATCACGTCAGGGTGTCTCCTGCATGGATGCAGGCAGGCCACTGCTTTGCAGAATTTTGGAGGCTGGACTGTGAGGGTTGGTTCTATGCCAAAGACACCAGAGCTTGGAAGCCTTGAGGCGATAATATTTTTAAAATCGTTCATAGTAGCAGTAGCAACAATAGTAGTAATAGGACCAATAGTTAGTATTAGTCATGGTAATCTGTGGCCCACCTCATTTTATTGTGCTTCCAAGGTACTGTGTTTTTTATGCATGCATTAAAGGCTTGTGGCAACCCTGTCTTGAGCAAGTCTATTAGCACTGTGTTTCCGGCAGTGTATACTCACTTTGTGTCTCTGTGTCATACTTTGGTAATTCTCATAATATTTGAAACCTTTTCATCACGCATCAGTAATTGTTTTGGGGCACCACAAACTGTGCCCATATAAGACAGTGACCGTAATCAATAAATGTGTATTCTGACTGCTCCACCAATGAGATGTTCCCCTCTCTCCCTCCCTGTAACCTCCCTATTCCTAGAGGAACACAAACATATTGAAATTAGCCAATTAATAACCCTACAACGGCTTCCTAAGTGTTCAAGGAAGAGTTACATGTCTGTCACTTTAAATCAAAAGCTAGAAATCATTACACTTGGTGAAGAAGGCATGTTGAAAGCTGAGACGGGCTGAAAGGAAGGCCTCTTGTACTTAATTGTTTGCCAAGTTGTGAACGCAAAGGAAAAGTACCTGAAGGAAATTGAAAGCGCTACTCCAGTGAACACATGAGTGATAAGAAAGCAAAACAGCTGGCCAGGCGCGGTGGCTCACACCTGTAATCCCAGCACTTTGGGAGGCTAAGGTGGGTGGATCATGAGGTCAGGAGTTCAAGACCAGTCTGGCCAAAATGGTGAAACCCCATCTCTACTAAAAATACAAAAATTAGCTGGGCATGGTAGCACGCGCCTGTAATTCCAGCTGCTCAGGAGGCTGAGGCAGAGAATTGCTTGAATTCTAGCTGCTTGGGAGGTGGAGGTTGCAGTGAGCCAAGATCATGCCACTGCACTCTAGCCTGGGCAACAGAGCAAGACTCCATCTCAAAAAAAAAAAAAAAAAGCAAAACAGCCTTATTGCCTTATTGCTGATGTGGATAGCACATCACTGCTGTCTGGAGAGAAGATCAAACCAGCCACAACACTCCCATAAGCCAAAGCCCAATCTAGAGCAAGGCCCTCACTCCCTTCAATTCTGTGGGGACTGACAGAGGTGAGGAATCTGCAGAAGACAAGCTGGAAGCCAGCAGAGGTTGGTTCATGAAGTTTAAAGAAGTCATCTCCATAACATAAAAGTGCAAGGGGAAGGGGCAAGTGCTGATGGAGAAGCACATCAAGTTATCCAGAAGGCCTAGCTATGATCACTGATGAAGATGGCTACACTAAACGACAGATTTTCAGCTGGATGCGGTGGCTCACACTTGTAATCCTGGCACTTTGGGAGGCCAAGGCAGGAGGATAGCTTAAGGCCAGGAGTTTGAGACCAGCTTGGGTAACATAATGAGACCCCATCTCTATTAAAATTAAACAACACATTTTGGCCGGGCATGGTGCCTCATGCCTGTAATCCCAACACTTTGGGAGGCCAAGGCAGGTAGATCACTTGAGGCCAGGAGTTTGAGAACAGCCTGGCCAACATGGTGAAAACCTGTCTCTACTAAAAATACAAAAATTAGACAGGTGTGGTGGCATGCACCTGTAATCCTAGCTAATCAGGAGGCTGAGGCTTGAGGATTGCTTGAACCTGGGAGGTGGAGGTTGCAGTGAGCCAAGATCTCACCACTGCACCCCAGCCTTGGCGACAGAGGGAGATTCCACACAACAGATGTGGAGGAAATAGCAAGAGAACTAGAATTAGAACTAGAGTCTGTAGATGAGGAGTTGTTTCTTATGGATAAGCAAAGAAAAGGGTTCTTGAAATGGAATCTACTCCCAGTGAAGATGCTGTGAACATTGTTGAAAGAACAATAAATTATTTAGAACATTGCATAAGTATAGTTGGTGGGCTGGGCATGGTGGCTCATGCCTGTAATCCCAGAACTTTAGGAGGCTGAGGCAGGTGGACCACTTGAGGACAGGAGTTTGAAACCAGCCTGGTCAACATGGAGAAACCCCATTTCTACTAAAAATACAAAAATTAGTTGGGCGTGGTGGTGCACGCCTGTAGTCCCAGCTACTTGGGAGGCTTAGGCACAAGAACCACTTGAACCCAGGAGGCAGAGGTTGCAGGGAGCCAAGGTTGTGCCACTGCACTCTAGCCTGGGCAACAGAGCAAGACTCTGACTTAAGGAAGGAGAGAAAAAAAGGAAAGAAAGGAAAGAAGGGAGAAGGAAGGAAGGGAGGGAGGGAGGGAAAGGAAAGAAAGAAAGAGAAAGAAAGAAGAGAGAGAGAAAAGAGAAAGGAAGGAAGGAAGAAGGAAAGAAAGAAATTTGGTGAAGCAGTGGCAGAGTTTGAGAAAATAAGTTCCAATTTTGAAAGAAGTTCTACCATGGGTAAAATGCTATCAAGTAACATCACAGGCTATAGAGAAATCTTTTGTGAAAGGAAAAGGCAATCAAAGTAATGAACTTCACTGTTGTCTTATTTTAAGAAATTATGGCTGGGCACAGTGGCTCACACCTGTAATCCCAGCACTTTGGGAGGCCGAGGAGGGCGGATCACCTGAGGTCAGCAGTTCAAGACCAGCCAACCTGGTGAAACACTATCTCTATTAAAAATAAAAAAAATTTGCCAGGCATGGTGGCTGGCGCATGCCTATAATCCCAGCTACTCAGGAGTTTGAGCAGGAGAATTGCTTGAACCCGGGAGGTGGAGCTTGCAGTGAGCCAAGATCG
>NC_045443.1:106054629-106107768 GCF_002776525.5 Piliocolobus tephrosceles | reverse complement strand
CTCCCTCCCTCCCTCCCTCCCTTCCTTCCTTCTCCTTCTTCGTCTTCTTTTTTTTTTTTTTTTTGAGACTGGGTCTCACTCTCTCACCCAGGTTGGAGGGCAGTGGTGCTTTTGTAGAGATGGGGTCTTGCCATCTTGCCCAGGTGTTGACAGCTGTTGCTAGATCTCAGTTCTTGCCTTCTTAGTTTAAAAGAATATAGACAAGAGACACATAGCAAAGGGGAGGTGCAGTATAGAGTAATTTATTGCAGAGAAAAAAGAACATTTTGAAAGTTAGGTACAGAAAGGACAGGACACCCTGAGAGAGACGGGATTCAGGGCAGACTGCTTGTAAGGATAAGACAGCAGTGATTGTTGCTGGGAGACTCCCTTTGAGGGGGTTTTACATGATCACAAGCGGTTGAGAGAGGCGTTACTAGTAAGCATGTTCTCGGTGGTCCTCTCGGTGCCCATGCACAGTAGCTGTATGTGCTTGTTCATTTGTTGCATGTCTCATTAGCATCTTAAATCTCCACCTAGGGGTGTGTTTTTACTCTTTTAATGCACAAAGGGTCAGTTTGAGGACAGTAAAATCAAAGTGCGTATGCTTTCTAGAGGGGAAAGTCCCTACTGAAGATCACTTTGCTTGAGTGAGCTCAATTACAATGTGAATGCTGAGGCTTATTGTGTTGACTGTATAGTCACCACGGATGCTGCATCTTGAGGACATGGTCACTTCCTTGACTACCTATCCTGCCTCACAGGCTGGTCTCAAACTCCTGGGCTCAAGCAATCCTCCTGCCTTGGCCTCCCAAAGTGCTGGGATTACAAGCATGAGCCACTGTACCTGGCCCAACAATGAACTCTATGTGCCATGTGCTTTCCATGTATTATCTCATGTAATCGTCAGGTCTACCTGATCAGGTAGGTACTATTATCGTTCCCATTTTGCAGATGAATAAACTGAGGCTTGAGGAGGTGGAGCCTTTTGCTCAGGGTTACACAACAGTAGCCAGCATTTGATTCAACACTCCAAGCTCACTCCACTCTGCCCTGCTGCTTCCTCCCTGGGTGGAGATGATCTTCTCTGGGGAGGTGGCCTTTTGAGGGGCTGGCTGATGTTATCTCGGAGGGTGGGGAAAGCAAGCAGAGAGGCCACAAAGAGCCATTGGCAGGGGATGTGCTCCACGTCCATCTTTGGTTGGGGCTGGAACTCATCTGTAGGAGCCCTCTAACGCCACCAAAACTTGGCGGAACCTAGAAGTCTTCTCTTCTGTCATGAGGATAGACACAAGGTCTGCACTTTTGCCTCAAGTTCAAAGGGCCTGAAGTATTGAGAAGTACTTCTCATTTGTCTTTTTAAGAAAACTCACCCTAGGGCCAAGTAGTTTTTACAGGACAATGCTTAATGTAAGGTTCTAGAACTGTGCATTTGGATGTGGTCCCGGGTAGCCCTGGTCCAGGAATCACACTTAGGAAAGGTTACATCTAAGATATGGTCATAGCTGTAGTGTGGCACCCAGGAGAGGGTGGGAGGTGGGCAGAAGACCTCAGCCAGAGCTGAGTCTACCACTTCCAAGCTGTGCGCCTTGAGGCAAGTCATTTCACCTCTCGGAGCCTCTGCTTTCCCATCTATCCATTCATCCATCCACCCATAAACTCACCCAGCCCATCAGGTGATGCCAGTGCCCAGGCCCCACCTCCAGAGCATTGGCTTTAACTTGGCTTCAGGATTTAATTAGGCTCCTGGTGGGAGCCAGGATTGGCGTGAGGGCCATGGTGCTTGGCAGCCAGTTGGCCAAGTGAATGCATCAGGCTCAACCTGTGTTGGTTCAGCTACTTCACTGAATGTTCAAGGCACAGGTGAACCTCAGATATGCAGTTTGAATCCCTGGTGTGTTCTGCCAGGAGGGGTAAGGCAGAAGAATGGGCTTTGGGTCACTCAAATCAAGCCAGCTGGCTTGAGGGTCAGTTGGCTTCTTGAGCCAGTATCCTTGTCTGAAACAATGCCCGCCGCAGGGGGCTGTCATGAGAATTAACAGGATTACAAATGTAAGGGCCTGGCACAGAGCACAGATGCTTAACAGACTGTTGTAACTTACCTGTGGAGGTTTTCCACGGAGGGGTTTATTTAGAGATGCTAAGACCTATTTGGAGGCTGCAAAACCCCTAGACTTGAGCTCACTGAAGGGCACATGATGCCCTCGTGTGGCTCTAACTAGATTTGTCTTGGGAAAGGGTGTCTTTAACGTGAGTTTAAAAAATATCCATTCGTTTTAGTAGCACAACCACGTTTGGAGACTCGGGCTCTTCTGGGAATATTGCTTCGGTTGTTTATAAGCTCCTCCTGATGGTCAACTCTGAGTACGTTAACTGGGACAGAAATGTCTCATTTAAATTAAAAAAAAATCACAAAGAAAAGTGGTGGGGAATTGTGGTGGTGCCACATATAATAAACAAGGGAGAGACAAGCTCAGTCTAGAGGGACTGTGAATTAAATTGCAGAACATGCCACACATGACTATTTTACATGGTTCTACCCCGGGTTCTAATTTGAGATTCCTATAAAGTCCCTGGTCTGTGGCTGCCTTCACAGACTACAGAGGGAACAGTCTTTGAAGTTCTGCGCTCTCCACCAGGACCCAGAGCATTAAAACAAAAACAAAAAAAGTAAGGGAGGCATATTTAAGAGGCAGCCAGCCTATGCCTGAACAAAAAAACCACCACCAGAAAAAACAAACACATCTTACTTTTTGAAGTTGAACATTTGAGGCCATGGGAGTCAATATTTCAATAACCCATTTTCACTAGAAGATAGGGCATCCTTTATTGAGATTTGCATGACTATGGGTAGCTAAGAATAAGGAGACATCAGGGTAGGAGGAACCGTGCTTAGACTTATGCCCAAGCTAGGGATGAATGTTTGTCTGTCTGGTTTTTTTGAGAGTCTTGCTCTTTCTTCCAGGCTGGAGGGCACTGGTGCAATCTTGGCTCACTGCTACCTCTGCCTCCCAGGTCAAGCGATTCTCCTGCCTCAGCCTCTGGAGTAGTGGGATTACAGGCACATGCCGCCACGCCTGGCTAATTTTTGTATTCTTAGTAGAGACAGGGTTTCACTATGTTGGCCAGGCTGGTCTTGAACTCCTGACCTCGTGATCCACCCGTCTCGGCCTCCCAAAGTGCTGGGATTACAGGTGTAAGCCACCGCGCCCGGCTGGATGAATGTTTTTTAAACAACCTTAGGTGTACTATGCAGGTACAGATAGTTTAGAATGAACCACTTACACACTACACCTATGCAGAACAGAGCATTCAGAAGTTTCTTCCCTAAAGTTTGGCTCATCTATGACCTTGGTTCTTAAAAGTCAGGGGCTCTGGAATTACCTGCCCAGACAGAAGTCAGAAACTTGGGCCTAGAAATCTGGATTTTAAACTCATTCCCGAGGTGCTCTTCACGTATCTCTAGGGTGCTAAGCCAATGCTTCTTAGATTTGAGCAACCAGTGAAATTACAAAAAGAATCTTCAAGACTCACTTTGAGCTGTCAACTATTATCTCACAAAGAACAATGAAAAGCGATAATCATCTCCTTTCATCCTTGTTCCAAAAAAATATTATGTGTATTTGTCTTTGGAAAAAACTCTTGTACATGACCTTTACTGTTGTTTGCTTGGAGAGCTGTGTATGTCATTGCGGTCCAACATCTGGGAACCCCAAGGGGCTTTGGGCACCACTTTGGAATGGAGTGAATGACGGGCCCAAGAGACAAGGCTTATTAGAGAACACCATTATCTTCCATTGTTTTATTATTTTTTATATATATAGATATGCAGATCTGTTTTATGTACAACAATTAGTTCTATCAAATATTCAGACAAAGGCATTCTACTGGTAATTTCCCCCCAAATCAATTCAGGTAAAATTAGATACTTATGCACTTCATCGGCTATCAACACTTGCGACTTATCAATTTCAGTTCTGAGGTCATACACACAATTCAAAATATACATTAACTAGGTTAAGGCGATAAAAGTGGACTGAAAGAAACCACGGGATTCAGAACAATGAAACTGTGTATTTTGCTTGCATGAGAGTCATAACGTGAACAGCAAGTATTGTGCGTATCTCATAGCTCTTCAGTGGAGAGGGAGCGGCTTCTGAACATCTAAGGTGATTGCATGACAGGTGGGAAACAGCTGGTGTGGCCTGCTGGAGGCTTCGCCGAGGGAGGGCTCATTTCTTCTCTGCTTCTCCTTTTTTGGGTTCTTGTTTCAATTTGTAATCAGCCAGGGCGGCCTTGATTGCATCTTCAGCCAGCACTACAGGTAATGGAAGGAAAGAAGCCTAAGTTTCTAGATGTGAAAGAAGTGGTTTTGGGAATAGAAACTTTAAGAGCTTGGAGGAAGTGGTGCTGGTGGGGACTAAAGGGGTAACCAAGCCAGAAAGCTGGGGTGAGGAGTTGCCGGGCAGGTCAGCAGCTGCTTCCTGAACTGAGTTACTCCGTGGGTAATCCTGGAGACAGACTAGGGTTTAAATATCTGTGATCCCAGGCTAGTTCCTTAGCCTCTTTGAACCTACTTTCTACTCTATAGAACTAGGATAATCATGCTTTTCTTGCCAGGATAGTGTGGGGACTTACAGAAGATGTCTAACACATAGTAGGGACACAGCAAATGTTAGTTCTTGCCTGCTCCCATCAAAGTCTGGCTTTGGACAAAATCATGTTATGATAAAAAGTTGACATGACCTTTGGAAAAAAGATCATGTCAATCTGTTGATGGGATGGCATTTGCCACATCACCCTCTAGTGATCGAGAGTTTGACCACTTTTATTTAGGAGTCAGTATTCAAAGTGAGGCTATGGGGAAAATAAAAACCGAGAGAGCTGGAATGACAGCAGAAAGCAAGCAAATAGCAGAGAACATCAGCTAGAGGTTTCAGTATCTAAAAATGCCTAATAAAAGGGCTAGGGCTTTCCTGAAACCATGTGAAAATGTTTACAAGTGATGACCTTTCTTTATGGGTACTTAAAATTCCAGATCAAGTGGAAAGAACTTGGGTCTGACCAGGCTTCCTGAAGAATGAGTTAGTGTGTCTGCCCCAGCACCTGGCTCTTCTCCTTGTGAGTATTACCCTGGCAAGAGGCCTGACTCTCTGCTGATTTTTAACTAATTTGGTTAGTAAACCTCCATCGATGCATTAAGGCTAATGTTTCTCATTCCTTCTTTCCCTGAGAAGGTTAAGAAATGATGGAAAAAGCATTAGATTTAATACAGAGACCAAACTGGAAAGCCAAGTATAAGTCTTAAGGCATCTGAACGTTTTTTTTAGGATAGCAGAGAGGGGGACATGTACAACTGGGCTTAGTTGTTCCATATATACAGATGCAGACCCTGACAGTAATAGCATCCAGACAGGAAGTGAAGAAATACACAGGAAACAGGATTATGGAGAAAGCTGAGTTTCCTCCTCTGCTAGAAACAGCAGATTCTGAAATCAACGACTGGAGCTTAAATTCTGGCTCTCCCACTTATTAGCCATGTGACGTTGGTGTCTCAACCCAAGCCTCAGCTCCTTCATCCATAAGCGGAAAGTAATGACATCTACTGTGCACTCAAAGATATCTGTGAGGTTTAGAAATGATGTCCATCAAGCGCTCCGTATGATGGCTGGTGCATATCTCCTTCCGGCATGATTCTCTTAGGGATGAATGTGAGACCATGGGGGCTCTAACCCTCTGCAGGTTGTAAGGACAGACTCATGAGCTCTAATTCTGAGGGTTATAAACATGGGCTCCATGACCTAAAAGGACTGTTGTAAATGCAAGCTGAAATTACTGCCAAATGTCCCAGCTGACTGGTATGGAGAGCAGAGACTTACTGGAGCAGTGCAGTTTCACGGGAGGAAGGCAGAGCTCCTTGGCGATATCTGTGTTTTTGATAGTCAAGGCTTCCTCCACCTGAGAGGCATAATGGAAAGATGGGCAGTTTTAGCAACACTTTATCTTGTGAGGGCCAGACAATAAAAAAGGGAGGCCAAAAAGGCCCTCAGGGTTGGTGGGGATGATTTCTATTTAATAACTCAAAGGGCTGAGGGTCTTCTCAGGACTCCACTTTATCAAAGCTGCAGCTGGGATTCTCAAGCATGAAGTATACACAGCTGCACTGCCTGGTTTGGGTAAGCAAAGACCGTCCAGACACTTCTCTAAGCCAGGAGTGGAACCTGTGAGAAGTCTCTTAGGGATCTGCTTGTGGCCTGTGTCAGGAATCTTTTCCTTAAAAGGTAGTGATTTCCGACACTGGTTTTGTGAATATCAGCTTCTCTGATGTCCTCATACGAAATGTTAGAATAAATCCTTTTGACTACAAGTGCCAAATGGCATCAGAGAGGTTGGGACATCAGGTAAGTGGCACAGTGGCAGTGGCACAGCCGGGTCAAGCTGAACGCTCTCTTTGGTGTCACCCTTTGCCTATAGGAGCATCTCCTCCAGATCAACTGAGGAGGATGCCTGGGGTCTGGTTGACAGCTCGGGGGGATAATGTGAGGCAAGCAGATCCTTGCCCATGTGGAACAGTGCCCCACCGCCTTACAGAAAACCAGATTTCCCAACAGCTGGCTATGTCTGACTATCGTTCAGTTTCCCAATTCTGCTAACCCTTCCTGGCTGATTCAGGTTCTGCTCCTGAAACTCAGATGGGCGATCTCAAGGTTAAAGAAATGTTCTCTCTCCCATTTTCTGATCACAATTCACAGTCCCCTAAGGGCCAGGTTCTGGGAGCATAAGTGCCTTGTCTCATTTCTCCCTTCACCTGAGGACAGTTCCTGACAAATCACTTCAGAGCTACCTCCTGCCAGAGCAGGTTAGGTCTGAGCTTCCTGGCCCACAGGAGCTTGCCAGCCAGAAGGCCATGAGCCACAGGAAGCAGGTGGCACGTGGCCTGGCAAACCGCTCTGCCGTGGAGCTGGCCAGCTCCCAAGCATGCTCCTCCATGACTCAGCTCCCTGCACCTGGTCCCTTGGGGCAGCAAAGATGAGTGCCTTGCTGGTTGGCTTTTCTGAGAGGTTCTGACAGCAACTGGATTTTAGAAAGTCCAGCTCTTCACTGCTTTTGGGACCTTTGACCTCTGCAGCTACCAGGGAAAGACACTTCGGAGAGAAAGGGATGAAAGAGAAGTTCTAGCTCTTTATTATCTCTGCCTTTAGAGGGCTTGCGATCAGCCACCTAGATCACTGTTCTGATTTCGTTGTTCACTTTGCCCCTACCCTTGCTGTGTTTTTGATTCTTTAATCCCTCTTTTAACACAGGCTAGTTTATTTCACCAATCCTTGTAAGCCACCTAGAACCCTTCCTGAAACATGAGAGGAAATAAGCAAGAAAATAACTACCATATAACAACTCTCTGACTTGACAAATTATAAGAGTATTGGCAACCTTGGAGAAAGCCGAAGATTTCTTTTAAATTCTATTTTGTTAGAGGGACAGGTGAGGATCTTTTTTGTATGTAATTAACACCCAAATGAACAAATAAACAAAATGATCAACAAGAAAAAAACCCAAACAACATCTAGAATGATCCATAATTCCCAATTTGAAGAATTAATATAATCAACATCTGTATAGCAGAAACTTAAAAAATTTAGAATATTAAAAAACAGTCATGGTTACTTGTTTTTGACCCATTAGACCCATCAAGAGACAGGCTTGGGGTGAATGCAATTTCATTCTGTCAGATTTGTGAGCAACCTTACCGTCTTTCCTTTCACCCATTCAGTGGCTAATGAGCTGGAGGCAATTGCAGAACCACAGCCAAATGTTTTAAACCTAGCATCCACAATTTTCCCCTTTTCATCCACTTGAATCTAGAAAAGAGACAAGAGTTAAGTGGTGAGTCCTGGGACCACCCTCTGGAACTTGGCACTCACGAAGATTCACTGGGGCCTTCCCCAAGGGCTCTGGGCTTGCTTTCCATACTACGTGATGGCATTAATTACTGATTTTGCCTTGTTTCAGAGAGCTGTGATGAAAAGTGAAATGCAGGGACAACTATCCAGGCCCAACTGACAAAGATCAGCTGAAATATATGTCCCTCCACCCCAATATTATTTTGTTTTGCGACTCTGGCTTGCATTTTGGCTATGAACTTGTATTTGAGGCAGTCTGCTCACAGCTGCTGGGGCAATCTGCCTCTTTAAATACGGAGAGAGTCCACAATAAAGGTCTCTGGTTAATACTTTTTTCTTGGGCAGCAGATTATACTTAGTGGTTTCCTCCTGTTTTGTTTCTGTATTCCAAGATAGGTATGAAGATCTGGCAAGCTGCCCACTCACCATGAAGCAGCAGACTGGCGCTACAACAACAGTTTACCCAAAGCACTAGACACTATCTTCATGTTGCCCCCAGTCCGGGGACAGGTTTAATTTACTGTGTTTCTTATCTCACTGGGGACTGCTAGCTCACTGGGATTTTCCTTTGATCAGTAAAATTCACAAAACTCTTTCGTTGGCTGAAGTTGGAATTTAAACTTATACAGTGAGTACAAAAATGAGATTACTTTTCTATTTCGGAAAAAGTCGGCATAGTACACTAGCCTAGCAGGAGAGCTATGATTGAGGCCCTGTTCCAATCATGTCTAACATGGACTCATCCCATCTCACAGGAATAAAGATGGAGACCGAGTGAAATGCTGTATATGCAAGTGCTTTGTAAACTTAAAGGGATTTTTTTTTTTTTTTTTGAGGCGGAGTCTTGCTCTGTCGCGGGACTGGAGTGCAGTGGCCAGATCTCAGCTCACTGCAAGCTCCGCCTCCCAGGTTTACGCCATTCTCCTGCCTCAGCCTCCCCAGTAGCTGAGACTACAGGCGCCCGCCACCTCGCCCGGCTAGTTTTTGTATTTTTAGTAGAGACGGGGTTTCACCGCGTTGGCCAGGATGGTCTCGATCTCCTGACCTCGTGATCCGCCTGTCTCGGCCTCCCAAAGTGCTGGGATTACAGGCTTGGGCCACCGTGCCCGGCCTTAAAGGGATTATTGTTATCACTATTAAAGACTAGCCATACCTGTAATTTCATTACGTCACCACATGCTGGAGCCCCCACCAGGCCAGTTCCAACATTTTTAGATGTCTTGTCAAGGGACCCCACGTTTCTAGGATTTTCATAATGATCAACAACCTAAAATGAGAGGGTTAAGATAAATCGTGTTCACTCTCTATTGGTACTGGTCTCTGGTATGATGGCAAGCTCCTGGAAGTCAGCATCTGGAACCTGGCAGGCAATCACCAAATTTCACCTGAGTAGAAAGGTCTACACTCATGTCAGTGAGAACCATTTGTGACCCCCAATTCCTTTTGTGTCTCCTCTACAACTACTTCACAGATTAGCGATACCTAGAAGAAAAAATAAATCAGTGAAATCATGTCTTAATTCCATAGGGTTTTTACGAAAATACTTGACTTTTACCCACCTACATCACCAGACTTGGGCTCAAACAGCAGTTTTGTTATTTTCAAATAAAAACGATCCTCAAAGGATGATTACTATTTAAAAATTCTAAAAATAACTACGGCCCAGGGAGGGAAAACTTTCTTAGAAGCCTTAAGGTAACTGTTACACAGACAACAATGCTATGGAATGTGTACGTTCATGTGTCTTTTAAAATAAAAACAGTGCCATTACCGTATTTCAGAGCCTGTCATCACCCTGGTGCAGCAGCGCACCCTGGCTGCTGAAAGACTGCTAGTCCAAGTTTCCTCGGGGTGTACCCTCAACAAAACACACCCCCGGGAGGGGGAGGAGTGAAGAAGCCCTTGGAGAAAGGGCAGAGGCCAGGTCAGAATCAACATCCATTCGAACTGGCACACAGAAGGCCTTAATGTGGTTAAGTAGTAAGCACCCCGATCTTCCAGTCCCCTTTTCCTCCCCATCTCACTGAGGATTTTGACTCCAAGTAAAGGCACCTATAGGATAGTATCTAACGGAGGGACTTTTTGTGCCACGTTGATTTATGGCATTCTTTACTTGTTTCTAGAGTGGGAGTCTCACGTCTGGGGGACTTTGCGTCACCAGATAGCAAGGGGCTGCAAACTATGCATCTATCCCTCCTTCCCCGCCAAAAAAAAACCCCAAAACAAAACAAAAACACTACGCATGTTGGTTACAAGCCTGACTCCCCTATGCACTCCTAAAGCAGTAACAGAAACGGTCTCCTCGTGCTGGGGCCTATGTGCCAGGAACCATGACAGGACTCCACGCACAGTATCCTTTGTAAGAGACAGCTGAGAGGCCCTCATTTACACCTGGGGAAACAAGTTCAGAGAGGCGCAGTGACTAGCGCAAGGTCATCTGGCCAGGGCAGCAGCATGGCTGAAGCCGGAGCCCGCTCCGGGGGTGTGTCTGTCCCTGGACTCTAAAAGACAAGTCCCAACAGGACCCTGCCTCCTGGGCTGTTGGCGAATTTAAAGTTGGGACGCACGAAGTCGCGGCCAGCGGCGGGGTCCCCTGGAAGTCGCAGCCCGATGAGCGGTAACTGTTGTTTATCAGTTGCAGTGAGCCTCACTGCGCAGCAAGGGAAAGTGAGTCAGGGCAAACACGGGGGAGGAGACCGCTAGTCCTGGCTACGTAGAACCCCGCAGCCGCCGCTCCAGCCCAGGCCTCCGCCGAGTCGGCATTCCGCGTGTCCCCTCGTTTGTCCCTACCTTCTTGTGATAGAGTCGGGCCGGGGCCGACAGCTCCCGGGCGGGGAGGCGGGGGCTCCGGAGCAGCAGAGCCGACGCTGCTCGCCTCAAACGGCCAGCTCCAGCTGCCGCCATCTTGCCGGCTTGCGCCTGCGCCAGTCCAGAGCGACGCCGAGGGGCGGGGCGCGTCTGCGGGTCGGCTCTAGGCTGGGAGCGCGCCTCTCTGGCCTCACCGAGGCTTTGCGCCTTACCGTTCCGTGCATGCGTCCGCCCTCTGGCCCCGCCTTGACCACGCCTCTCGGGGGCGGGCGGGGGCGGGCGGGGGCGGGCGGGGGCAGGTCTGAAGTCGCTGGAGGGCTCGTCCTGGGTGCTGGATTCTGGTTGAGAGAGGACCTCAGGCTTCTGCAGTGTGGGGATGCGGCGTAGAGGACCACCGAGTCCACTTTTCCTAACCCTAAGGAAGCTGAGATTCAGGGCAGTTTGGTCACTCCATCCAAGGTCGCTTAGGGCTTAGGTTCAATTAGAATTTGAACTTGGGTAGTCCTGGGTTAGAATCCTGGTTCGGCTCCTTCCTGGCTGTGTGTCCCTAGACGAATGGTACCGGCTCGCTAAGTCTGAATCTTCCCTTTTGTATTAATTCGAGGACAATTCCGTCATCATGAAGCCAGCATCTGTGTCGAGTACCTACTATGTGTCAAGGCACTCTACTAGACCCAGGGATCCAACGGAAAGCAAAACAGACGTAATTCCTGCCCATTAAGCTTGCTAATGAGGGAGCAAGGTAGAGATAGAGACACACTCCAGTACTTGCCTATCTCAACAAATGGGAAGCTTAAGAAGTAAACGAACACCATGCCCTGACTGAAAAAAAATGAGTATATGTCTATTTTTCTCTCTAAAACAACAGCAAATTCAATTTATATGTCGGTGCCTAGCAATTAAGAATTTCTAAAGAAATACGTATTTACTGTTGGTTTGCAGTATGTGAGCTTATAAAACCGGGAAACTCAAGTGTATTTAACGACTGCCTCCTAGGTACCAGACATTTACATAAAGGGGAGGAATCTCTTTGGGAAATGGATTTTTCTTTTGAATGGTGAAATTGATCCTTCCCCGAGGACTTGCAGTTTTCTTTGCGTTTGAGGTGCAGTTGTTGGGGAGACTAAACCCAAGCGCCAGGTCACACTAGGCGATAAGTAAGGTATTTTTTCTAAGAATCACTTTGACCTTCTCAAGATGGCTCCAAATTCTTCACTACAGACACCACTCTCGCTCCATGACTTCCTCTATGGCCTCCACTTCCTGCCCAAAGACCCAACTTCTGTCCGAAGTTGTGACGGAACGTATGCCGTGATAATGAGTTTTTTCTCTGGTGGGAGTTTTTACAGGGGTATAAAATAAAATGAATTTAGTTTATTTGGAGATTTTCCCGTTATCTAAGGTTCCCAGTTTCCCTTTCAGTGTCAAGAAAACGGGCTTTTGATAAGGCGCGCGCCGCGGGCAGCTTCTGCCTCAGCGGGTCTTCGGCGGCCGCGGGAAGACCCGAGAGTCATTAGAAGCGCAAGATGGCGACTGCGGCCGCAACCTCGGCTTCAGAACCCGAGGCTGAGTCCAAGGCTGGGCCCAAGGCTGACGGAGAGGAGGATGAGGTTAAGGCGGCCAGGACAAGAAGGAAGGTGTTATCGCGGGCCGTGGCCGCTGCGACATACAAGACCATGGGGCCAGGGTGGGATCAGCAGGAGGAAGGCGTGAGCGAGAGCGATGGGGATGAGTACGCCATGGCTTCCTCCGCGGAGAGTTCCCCCGGGGAGTACGAGTGGGAATATGACGAAGAGGAGGAGAAGAACCAGCTGGAGATTGAGAGACTGGAGGAGCAGGTGGGCCCGGGGGTGGGCAGCGGGCACCTTCCAGTCTTTCAGGTTCTCAGGTCCCCGTGTCCTGGCCCGCCTCCTTAATCCTCGGCGGCCATAAAGCCGCCAAGGCTGCAAACCCCTTTTTCATGACCGTAGCTCCTGTCATTTGAGTGCTTACTGCGTGCCCGGTGCTTTGCAAATGTTATCCCATTGAATCCTCGCCACCACCCTGTGATGGAAGCTCTGTTATCTATCCCCATTTTACTGGAGGAAACTGAGGCTTGTGGAGGAAAGTCTCTTGTTCAAGATAATACTTCCTGCAAGTCAGGCCTCATACTTTGATCCCATTCCAGAACTCGCCCTCTTAGCCACACGTCCAACAGTAGAAATACACTCATTCACAAGAGAGTGTTATCTTGTTATGTAGAAAGGACGGCGGTGAGGAAACTTGTGGTAGGAAAAATATTGACAACGATGGTGATATTAGAAATGGAAAGGTTTGCTGGTTCTGGAGGTTAAGGCCTCAGTTCTAGCTGTTCCACCTTTGTATGTGCTTGCGAGAATTTCTTAATTTCTCTGATCCTCTCGGCTTCCTCATCTGCAGATTGGGAGCAACAATGTCTGCATAATATAATTGTTGTAACAGTAACTATAGCCCAGTGCCTAGCATCTGGTCATAAGATGGCCTCTCATTTGTAACCTTACGAAGTGGTGATATCTACTGTATGATCCAGGATCTCAGTAGGAAATAGGTGGCACATTTAGATTAGGATGATCTGAGAGAAAGTAAAGGTGTGGGTAGGGAAATCAGGAGTGAAGGGTTAGTATCCCATGGCTAGTAACTCCAGAACCTGGTGTCCGTCTTTGGGCCTGAAGGGGTGAAGGGAGTGATCTGAGTTGTGTGGAGAGGGCACCTGAGACCTGCTGTTAACTTTGTTCAAGGGATGCAGCCCCAGTTTCCTGTCAAGGATTGGGGTGGGGGAAGAAATACCTTGACCTCCCTTTCTTCCTTCCACCAAACTTCTGCTGGTGCCTTCTGCTGGGCAGACCCATCTGGAAGCTGGAGAGCCAGAAAACCTGCCACAAACCTGCCAGAAATCACCAAGGGTGGGATGGAGTTTAGAATGTGACCACACAGTATGGGACCTGGCAAGTGATGAAGGCCCTCTGGCCTTATGCTGTTTGTCCTGGGGTCTAGAAATGGACTTTTCTAATTTCTCCAAGCCTCCCACCCACCTCATCTGGTCCCACAGCTGCTACTTCCTGCCGTAGCTGCTCTTATGGTAGAGCATCATGATGAATCGCTTCCAAATAAGTCTGGGAGAAACTTATATGGGATCTATAATTGGGGACACAGGGCAGGGAGGAGAGGGTAGAGTGTGTTTGGAGGGGGCAAACAGAAGAGATGGAGCACATTCTCTTTTTTTTTGAGACAGAGTCTCGCCCTGTCACCCAGGCTGGAGTGCAGTGGCACCATCTCGTTTCGCTGCAAACTCTGCCTCCCTGGTTGAAGCGATTCTCCTGCCTCAGCCTTCCCAGTAGCTGGGATCCAGGCATACCCCATTGTGCCCGGCTAATTTCTGTATTTTTAGTAGAGGTGGCGTTTTACCATGTTGGCTGGGCTTCTCTTGAATTCCTGACCTCAGGTGATCCACCCACCTTGGCCTCCCATAGTGCTGGGATTACAGGCCTGAGCCACTATGCCTGGCCCACATTCTCTTTTTACAGATGAAGAAACAGAGGTTCAGAACAAATGATGAAATGATTTGCTTTAAGTCATTCATAGTGGGATTTACACTGAAAATGTGGACTAGATGCCACACTGGATGTGAAATTACTCAGTGAATGTGAAGTTGCTAATCTAGTTTACTCACTAAACGTTGCTGAGTGTCAGTTTCCTTATAATACTCCCTCTGGCACTGATATTTTTGTTACATTATGAGATAGTGATGTCATCCATAGGTATAGCTTGTCCCACCCATTACATTTGATTGACAGAGGAACCAGTTGGGGTTGGCAAGTAGTTACCGTTTCTACTTTTTATAAATAAGTGTACTGAAGCTAATTTACTCTTATTCAGCAAGTACAGTGTGACACTGGGTACCAGATTGACTGTGTCCCTGCCCTTGTTGATATCAATTCTTCAGACTGCTAGTCCTGGGCCTTTCGATGAGGCTATTCTGTGAGGTGGGGGAAAGAGAGGTTTGGGACCAGAGAGGTTAAGTCCTTGATGAGGGTACACAGCTTGCTAAGGATCAAGAAAGGGGAGAGCGGAGGTCTCCTGGCCACTAGTACCCTGCAGTTGCCTGTCCTGCCACAAATCACCAAGGGTGGGATGGAGTTTAGAATGTGACCACAACAGTATGGGACCTGGCAAGTGATGAAGGCCCTCTGGCCTTATGCTGTTTGTCCTGGGGTCTAGAAATGGACTTTTCTAATTTCTCCAAGCCTCCCACCCACCTCATCTGGTCCCACAGCTGCTACTTCCTGCTGTAGCTGCTCTTATGGTAGAGCATCATGATGAATCGCTTCCAAGTAAGTCTGGGAGAAACTTGGCCTCGCCATATTTGAGAGTTCTGGTTCTCATCCCTGAGTGTTTCTGAGAGAGCGTCTCACTCTTGCCCAGGCTGGAGTAGTGGCGTGATCATGGCTCACTGCAGCTGGGACCACCCAGGCTCAAGTGATCCTCCCAGCTCATCCTTCAAAGTAGCTCGGACTACAGGCATGAGCCCCCACGCCTGGCTAATTAAAATTTTTTTTTGTAGAGATAGATTCTTACTATGTTGCTCAGGTAGATGTTGAATTCCTGAGCTCAAGTCATCCTCCTGCCTCAATGTCCCAAAGTTCTTGGATCACAGGCGTAAGCTACCACACGTGGCCACGATTATATTTTATGGAAGTTGGCAGTTTGCTATGGTATCTGTGTAACAAAAGCAAATATTTTCCATTATTTGTGTTTGTGTGCTGAAACTAAAAGTGGCACTTCATGGTCGCTTCAGCAGATTTGTCAGTGCAGCAGTACAGAGACTGTGGCTTTGCAACCCTGTGTGATCCCCAGCCTTCCATTGAGTAGTGGAAAGGCCTTGTACAAGTTATTTCAGCTCGCAGAGCCTTGGGTGTCCCAGTTAGTAAAATGAAGGTTGTAATAGTGCTTTCCTCACAGGGCTGTTGTGGGGTGTGGCACAATGTGGGTAAAGCTCCTGGCACGGTTTGGCACATGATAGTTGCTGTTCCATTCTCCCTTCCCTGCCTTTCCCTTGATCGCACCAGTTGTTTTCTTTCCATCAGACCTCTCTTATTTCTCCCCCTTTCTAGTACAGGTAGGTGTAACACTTTCTTCACATTGCTAGGGAGTTCAATCAGTTAACGTATCATTTGTGATTGGTTAAGTTTCCTTTAAAGCATCTATGTTATTAATCCCAGCTACTCAGGAGGCTGAGGCAGGAGAATCACTTGAACCTGGGAGGCAGAGGTTGCAGTGAACTGAGATCACACCACTGCACTCCAGCCTGGGTGACAGTACAAGACTCCATCTCAAAAAAAAAAAAAAGTCATTAATGATGTTCTAAGACCAGAATAGACCAGCATATTTATCATTTATCAGTATAGGTTGAACTATGTAGAAATAGCTCTTTTAAATGCATTTCAGTATGTATTTAATATATGTACTTTCAGAGTATTTATCCTTATATAGTATCTTCATCATTTAACCGTAAAAATCAGAAGTTTAGGCTGGGCGCGGTGGCTCAAGCCTGTAATCCCAGCACTTTGGGAGGCCGAGACGGGCGGATCACGAGGTCAGGAGATCGAGACCATCGTGGCTAACACGGTGAAACCCCGTCTCTACTAAAAAATACAAAAAACTAGCCAGGCGTGGTGGCGGGCGCCTGTACTCCCAGCTACTCGGGAGGCTGAGGCAGGAGAATGGTGTAAACCCAGGAGGCGGAGCTTGCAGTGAGCTGAGATCCGGCCACTGCACTCCAGCCTGGGTGACAGAGCAAGACTCCGTCTCAAAAAAAAAAAAAAAAAAAAAAAAAATCAGAAGTTTACACCAAAAACCACACCTTAAAGGCAGCTTCTTGACTTTAGCGACTTTTACACCTTTTTCTTCTGCTGATGTACACATGGTATTCATGTGAGCGGTGCTTGCATACATAGATATTCGTGACACTGACTGGCAAGTGCTCTCCCACTCCTGTTTGTGCTCCACAAGCACCTCTAGTGAGTTCAGAGTGGTGATGTGGCGCGGAGAGCCTTGAATGTTCTTTAATGAAGAAAGTATATCCTTCTCAAACTTCATTTCTCAAATATCCCAAACTGCGGTTTCTTTGTGTGACACCCTTGATACATGATTTTGAAACATCAGTGTGTCATGGTAGCCCATTTAAGAACCAGAGCTTTAGCCCAGCTCTTTCATGGTACAAATGAGGAAACAGAACAAGTGAGGATTAGAACACTTGTGTCCTGATCTGGTCCAGTGCTTTTCAGCTATCATGTGATCATCGGATGAGTTCAGTTTGTCAGGTTTTAGGAGTCATAAGCAGGAGAACATTGCTAAAAGTCTTAAGATTTAAAAATGAGAGTTCTTATCTGTAATTGATTATTATCTTTGGCATGTAATTTGATAAATACAAAGCAGTTCACATCATGTACAAGAGTTTCTCACCAGATGCAGTGGCTCACACCTGTAATCCTAGCACTTTGAGAGGCTGAGGCAGGATGATCCCTTGAGCCCAGTAGTTTGAGACCAGACTGGGCAAGATGGTGAGACCCCCCTCTTTACAAATAATAAATTTAAAAAATGTAGCCGGGTGTGGTGGCGTGTGCTTGTAGTAGCAGCTACTCGAGAGGCTGAGGCGGGAGGATCACTTGAGCCCAGGGATTTGAGACTGCAGTGATTGGTGATTGTGCCACAGCACTCCAGCCTGGGGAAGAGTGAGACCCTGTCTCAAAAAAAAAAAAAAAAGAGTTTCTCAAAGTCACTATTTTTCAACCTGGGGGTCACAATTGTAGGTCATAAATTTATTTTAGCTGAAACAGCCATTGCCACCTGAGCCATAATGTTTTTCATCTGCATGGGTCTGTTTTGGGCTCTCCAGTTTGTCTGTCCTGTGCCATTTCCACTGATTAACTCATTGCTAAGGCTTGCTGTCTGGTAAGACAAATCTTCCTACCTGATTTTTTTTTTTCTTTCCCTGCAGGGTGTTTTGGCTCTTTCATATAAATTTTAGGATGATTTTGTCAAGGTCTATGAAAAACCCTGTTGGTTTTTTTATTTGAATTGCATTGAATTTATGGATTATTTAGGAGAGAATTGATGTCTTTGCCATAATGATTATTCTAACCCAGAAAATGCATATAACTCCATTTGTCTAGGTATTGAATATTCTTTCCATTTTTGAGACATGGTCTCGCTCTGTTGCCCGGGCTGGAGTGCAGTGGCATGATCTCAGCGCACTGCAACCTCCACCTGCTGGGCTTAAGCGATCTTCTCACCTCAGCCTGTTGAGTAGCTGGGACCACAGGCATGTGCTACCACTCAGCTAATTTTTTACAATTTTTGTAGAGACAGAGTTTTGCCGTGTTGCCCAGGCTGGTCTCGAACTCCTGGACTCAAGTGATCTGCCCACCTTGGCCTCCCAGAGTGCTGGGATTACAGGCGTGAGCCACCGCACCCAGCCAAGTCTTTCATATCTTTCAATCAAGTTTAAAAACATTTTGCCATACAGGTCTCACACATCTTTTGTTAGATGTGTTTCTAGGTACTTCATGGTGTTCGATGTTTATGCTATTCTATTTAAAATTGCATTTTAAAGCTTGCTGGTTTATAGAAATGTAATTTTTTTATTGTAAAAAACACATAACGTAAAATTTGCTATGTTATTCTTAAGTGTACAGTTCAGTAGTGTTAAGTATAGTCAAATTATTCTGAAGCAGATCTCCAAAGTTTTCATTTGCATAGATGCAACTCTGTACCCATTAAACAGCTCTCCTTCCCCATTCCTTCCCAATCCCCTGGTAACTACCATTCTAGTTTTCTGTCTGTATGAATTTGACTAGATACTTCATATAAGTGGAATCATACAGTATTTGTCTCTTTGTATGTAATTGATTTTTATACATTGTTCTTGTTGCTTGTCACCTTGCTAATCTTGTTTATTATTTCCAAATGATTTGTTTGTAGATGAGTTTTAGTTTACTATACAGTGATATCATCTGACTATAATTACAGTTCTCATTCTTTTCTCTCTTTATATCCGTTTCTTTTCCTTGTCTCATTGTTCCAACCCCAGACCTCCAGTACAGGGTTAAATAGAGGGTGATACTGGGTAGCTTTTTGTGTTTTTAAAAAGGAATTTTAATATATTATCATTAGGAGTCATATTTATTGTAGATTTTTAAAATCAGGTTGAGGAAGTGCCTTTCTGTTCCTAGTTTGCCAGTTCTTAATTTTGACTCATGAATGGATGTTTTAATCACATGCGTTTTCTTCATTGAGATAATCATATTTTTTTTCATCAAATTTGATGGTGGAAAAAATCATACTGGATGATTTTGTAGTGTGAAAACACCCTTGCATTCCTGGGATAGAGCCAATTTGGTCATTATGTATTGTTCTCTTTATACATTTCTGATTTTTTATTTTATTTTATTTATTTTTTATTTTTTATTTTATTTATTATTGTTATTATTTTTTGAGATGGAGTCTCGCTCTGTCGCTCAGGCTAGAGCGCCATGGTGTGATCTCAGCTCACTGCAACCTCCACCTCTCAGGTTCAAGTGATTCTCCTGCCTCAGCCTCCCGAGTAGCTGGGACTACAGGCACCCGCCACCACACGCAGCTAATTTTTATATTTTTAATAGAGACAGGGTTTCACCATGTTGGCCAGGATGGTCTCAATCTCTTGACCTCGTGATCTGCCTGCCTCGGCCTCCCAAAGTGCTGGAATTACAGGTGTGAGCCACTGCGCCTGGCCATATTTCTGATTTTTTAATATTTTATTTAGGATTTTTGTGTTAGTGCTCTTGAGTGAGATTGACCTGTAATTTATTGAATTCTGTGTGCCAGGTAGGTAAAGAATGTAACCAAGTCAAGGCATAAGACATACAAGGTACTTATCTCATGAAGCCTTTAGGTGATGATGGAAATAAACAAGATGATGAGATGGAAAACAGCTTGCAGCAGGTAGGGGGCTACTTAAGAAAGAGTGGCTTAAGTGAGCACCCCTCTGGGGAAGTGAAGTTTATACCTGAAGTATGAGAAGGAGTGGCTAGGCAGAGAGAAGGGGAGAGATCCTTCTGGGCTGAAGGAGCAGCAGGTGCCCAGCCCTGAGGTTGGAGAGACGTTGGAATGTTTGAGTTACATGAAGCTGGCTGCCATGTTGAGAGGCCAGTGGTTTGAGATGTAGTTGGAGAGATGAGCCCAGCATGCTGGGATTGAACATGAGGCAGGGATTTGCACATTGTTCCTAGGATACTGGCAAGCCATGGAAGGGTTTTACTATTGTAATTAGTAGAGAAAGATAATGAGTTCTTGTTTAAAATCTAAATGCTTGAAGAAAACCCTGTAATCCTTCATATTAGTGTTCTCTGAATGGTTGGTCCTTCTCCCCACTCCATTTAAAGGTTCACTGGCTACTTCATTGTTAAAATTTTTATCCTGAAGTTCAAGTAATCATATTCATTGGTTATCTTTCTGTATTTTAATTAAATAGGTAGTACCTGGATTATTATGGTATGTTGTCAGATGGTAGAGTGTAATTTGAATGAAGTATAGGTAATCTTTTATCTCTGGAGAGGGAAATATACCTAAAATGTGGCAGATGTTGGAAGAGTAGATACTAATGAAGTCTTGGTGTACAGACTTAAATTATCCCTATATCCCAACTTGCACAAGAGCTTTTTAAACAATTCAACTTTTTATTTTGAGATAATTGCAGATTTCCATGCACTTGTAAAAAATAATACAGAGATTTTTGGTGTACTTTTTACCCTAAGTTTCCCTGAATGATAACACTTTGCAAAACTATAATATAATATGTAATAACCTGGATATTGACATTGATACAGTCAAGATACAGATCAGTTCTATCACCATAAGGATCCTTGATGTTGCCCTGAAATTTTTCTCTTGTCCTAATAACATTTTGTGATGTTACATTTACATTTCACATTTAAGTGTGATCCATTTTGAGTTATTTCTGTAAGGTGTGAAGTTTAGGTCAAGGTGTATTTGTTTTGCCTATGGATATCCATTTGCTCCAGCATCATTTTTTGAAAAGGCCTTTTTTTCCCTCTGTTGCATTGCTTTTGTCAAAAATTATTTGGGCATACTTGTGTGAGTCTTACTGGGTTCTCTTCTCTTCATTCATCTATGTATCTTTCTGCCATTCTCACACCGCCTTGATCATTGTAGCTATATGGTAGGTTTTAGTATCAATCAGGTAGGGTGATTACTCCCATCTTATTCTTTTCAAGATTATTTTTAGCTATTCTGGGGCCTCTGCCATCCTATATACATTTTAGAATAAGCTTGTCCAAGTCTACAAAAAACCTTGTTGGGATTTTAATTGGCATTTCAGTAAGCCTGTAAGTCAGTTTAGGGAGAATTTACTTCTTGACTATGTTGAGTTTTTCAATCCCTGAACATGAAATGTTTATTTTTTTAGGTCTTTGATTTCTTTCCTTAGCATTTTGTAATTTTCAGCATACAGATTTTGTAAACTTTTTAAATTTACACCTAATTATTTAGGTTTTTTGGAGTGATTGTAAATGATGTTATGTCTTTAAATTTGGTTTCCGCATGTTCATTTTTTTGTTTTTGTTTTTTGTATGTTTATCTTGTATTCTGTGACCTTGCTCAGTTCATTATTTTTGGGTTTTTTTGTTTGTTTGTTTGTTTTAATTGGTTCCTTAAGATTGTCTACCTAGACAGCCATATCATCTACAAATCAGGACAGTTTTATTTTTTTCCAAGCTATGTACCTTTTATTTCTTTTCTTTGTCTTATTGAACAGGTTAGGACTTATAGGACTTTATTGGAAAAGAGTGGTGAGAGCAGACATCCTTGCCTTCTTCTTGATTTCAGGAGGAAAGCATTCAATCTTTTACCATTAGGAATGATGTTAAGGTAACCCTATAGCCCAGCTTATGGGATAGATTTTTTTTTTTTTTTTTTTTTTTTTTTTTTTTGAGACGGAGTCTTGCTCTGTGGCCCAGGCTGGAGTGCAGTGGCCGGATCTCAGCTCACTGCAAGCTCCGCCTCC
Organism: Piliocolobus tephrosceles; assembly: GCF_002776525.5. Classification (NCBI taxonomy): domain Eukaryota; kingdom Metazoa; phylum Chordata; class Mammalia; order Primates; family Cercopithecidae; genus Piliocolobus; species Piliocolobus tephrosceles. The sequence continues at coordinate 106,086,000 of NC_045443.1, read as the reverse complement.
CGGGTTTACGCCATTCTCCTGCCTCAGCCTCCCGAGTAGCTGGGACTACAGGCTAGCTGGGACTACAGGCGCCCGCTACCTCACCCGGCTACTTTTTTTTGTATTTTTTTTTTTTTTTTTTTTTTTAGTAGAGACGGGGTTTCACCGTGTTAGCCAGGCTGGTCTCGATCTCCTGACATCGCGATCCGCCCGTCTCGGCCTCCCAAAGTGCTGGGATTACAGGCTTGAGCCACCGCGCCCGGCCCGGGATAGATTTTTTATAGATGCTCTTTATCAGGTTGAGTTTGTTTCCCTCTATTCCTAACTTGCTGAGTGTTTTTACCGTGAATCGTTGTTGGATTTTGTCACATGCATTTTCTGCATCTGTTGATACCATGAGTTTTCTTCTTTAGCCTTTTGATATACTGGATTACAGTAATTGATTTTTAAATGTTAAATTAGCCTTGCATACCTGGAATAAATGCCACTTGCTCATGGTGTATAATTTTTCTTATACACTGAATTTAGTTCTTTAAATTTTCCTCTGTACTGTTTTAGTAGCATCCTACTTATTTTGATTTGTTTCAATTTTATTTTCATTCACTTTTTTTAATTTGTAAATTTTCTTGGAGACTTCCTCTTTGACCTGTAGATTATTTAGAAGTGTATTGCTTAATTTTCAAGTGTTCAGAGATTTTCTTACTGTTAGTGGTTTCTAATTGGATTTCATTGTGGGCAGAAAACATACTCTGTATGGTTTTCATTTCTCTTAAGTTTGTTGAGGTTTGTTGTATGGCCAAGGACATGGCTTCAGTGAATGTTCTATAAGTACTTGAGAAAAATATATATTCTGTATTATTGGGTGGGCTGTTCTATATATTAATTAGATCATGTTCATTGATGGCGTTGTTGAGTTCTTCTATAACCCTGTTCTGCCTAGTTTTAAAAAAAAACAATTTTCTCTCTTTTCAAAAACTTAAAATTTTAAAAATTTTATTTTGTCTTTCTCATTTTCTTTTTCTTTTATTCATCTTGTTTTTGACCAGGTTCATCATATTCAAGTGTCTAGTAGTTTTATCAGTTGCTGAAAAGAGATATGTTAAAGTTCCCAAATGTGATTGCTGCTATGTCTCTTCTTTCAGCTCTGTAATAGTTTTTGCTTCATGAATTTTGAGGCGCTCTTTGGTTCCTACACATTTAGGATTGTTATGTCTTTCTGGTAGATTGATCCATTTATTATTATGTGTCATTATATAATATAATCCTTTTTATCTCTAGTAATTTTCTTTGCTTTGAAGTCTACGTCATGTGATATTAATATATCCGCTTCAACTTTTTAATTAATGCTTGCATGTTGTCTTTTTCTGTCCTTTTCCTTTCAACCAGTTTACCTGTGTCTTGGAATTTGAAGTGAGTTTCTTGTACTCACCATATAGTTGGGTTGTGTTTTTATCCACTCTACCATTATCTACCTTTTAATTAGCATATATGCACCATTCACATTTAAGGCAATTGTTGGTTTATTCAGATCAGAGCCTGCCATTTTACTCTTTTCTGTTTATTTTCTTTTTCATTCTTCTGTTTCTCCTTTCTTGCCTTCCCGTGGATTATTTGAATATTTTTTAGATTTTCATCTGGATTTATTTATTTATTTTTTTGAGATGGAGTCTTGCTTTGTCACCCAGGGTGGAGTGCAATGGCACAGTCTTGGCTCACTGCAACCTCCGCCTCCTGGGTTCAAGCGATTCTCCTGCCTCAGCCTCCCCAGTAGCTGGGACTACAGGCATGTGCCACCACACCCAGCTAATTTTTTGTATTTTTTTGGTAGAGATGGGGTTTCACCATGTTGGCCAGGCTGGTCTTGAACTCCTGACCTCGTGATCTGCCCACTTCAGCCTCCCAAAGTGCTGGGATTACAGGTGTGAGCCACCACGCCTGGCCATCTTGATTTATTTAAAGTGATTTTAGTGTAATTGCTTTGAATAGTTTTCTCAGTGGTTGCTTTGGGTATTAAAATATACAGAGTTGACTTACATGGTATCAGTGTTTTACCACTTGAATGAAGTGTGGAAATCTTCCATTTCAGTTCTCTTTCCATCGCCACTTTTAAATAATACTGTGTTGGGTATCAGAAGTTCTTACAATGTTTGTTTCATTACATACGATTTAGAAAGCTCATGAAGAGAGGAGGATAATCTGTCATAGTTCCCGTATTTCTGCTCTTACTGTTGTTCTTTCTTCCTTTTTGATGCTCCAGGATTCCTTCTTTTAACTTTTCTGTTCGAAGAATTTCCTTTAGCTATTCTTCAAGGGTTGGTCTGCTAGTGACATTCTTTTTGTTTTTCTTTGTCTCAGATATATGGTAACTTAAAATAATTTTAGTTTGAAAAGTTTCAAATGTACAAATAAAACTTTATGTACCTGTCACTCAGCATCAACAGATACCAACCTGCTGCTACTCTTCTTTCTCTAATATGGATTTCCATCTCTTTTTTTTTTGAGATGGGGTCTTGCTCTGTCACCCAGGCCCAGAGTGCAGTGGCATGATCTCGGCTCACTGCAACCTCTGTCTCCCAGGCTCAGGTGATCCACTTCAGCCTCTGAAGTAGCTGGGACCACAGGCGCATGCCACAATGTCCGGCTAATTTTTTGTATTTTTGGTAGAGATAGGGTTTGACTATGTTGCTGAGGCTGGTCTCGAACGCCTGAGCTCAATCAGTCCACCTACCTCGGCCTCCCAAAGTGCTGGGATCACAGACGTGAGCCACCGTAACTGGCCTCCATCTTTTTTATTTAGTAAAATAAAAGAGGCCTTACAGTGTATCTCACATGTGCTGAAGGATGTTATAAAATTACCTTTTTGGTTTTTAGTTTTTCTTTTTCTTTTTTTTTTTTTTTTGAGACGGAGTCTTGCTCTGCCACCCAGGCTGGAGTGCAGTGGCCGGATCTCAGCTCACTGCAAGCTCTGCCTCCCGGGTTCACGCCATTCTCCTGTCTCAGCCTCCCGAGTAGCTGGGACTACAGGCGCCCGCCTCGTCGCCCGGCTAGTTTTTTGTATTTTCTATTAGAGACGGGGTTTCACCGTATTAGCCAGGATGGTCTCGATCTCCTGACCTCGTGATCCGCCCGTCTCGGCCTCCCAAAGTGCTGGGATTACAGGCTTGAGCCACCGCGCCTGGCCGGTTTTTAGTTTTTCTTAAAGACCAGTGTAATAGTAGAATTTTTAAAAATCTTTGGAAGACCTGGTATGAACTAGAAACAGTAGTATCCTCATTTTATAGATGAGGAAATAGAGGCTTAGGAAAGTAAATAACTTACCTGAGGTCACATACTTTTTATTTGTTTCATTAGAATGCCTCCTTTATTTCCGAGAGAACCCTGATGTCTTCTAGCAGGAACTGTAACAGATTTGAGGGAGCTTTATGTTTGTTTCAAAAGCCTCTTTTATTGTTTTGTCTTCTGCCTGTGGGTACATGCTGGGTTGCTGTTTCAGTGGTTTTCTCAGATAGCACATTTATTTTGTTTGTGGCAGGTATGTGTGTAGTTACCAGTAGTGACGAAAGCTAAGTTACTTGATGATGGCATTTTAAATTTCAACTTGTTTCTTTTCCTGTTAGTTGTCTATCAACGTCTATGACTATAACTGCCACGTGGACTTGATCAGGCTGCTCCGGCTGGAAGGGGAGCTTACCAAGGTGAGGATGGCCCGCCAGAAGATGAGTGAGATCTTTCCCTTGACTGAAGGTAAGCTTCAGCAGTCAGGCTGCTTTTAGAAACAGAAACAAGGCTTGTATATTTGTTTCAATGTTGAAAATGGGACATGCTCCTTGTAGAAAACCTGGAACATACAGTGTAGTGGAAAGAAGAAAACCCATCAGGGTTAGCTATTTTTAGTTTATTATCTTGTAGTTTTTTGCAAAATGTAGTTATGATCATATAACACGGATTTTGAATTCTGATTTTTTATAAAATCAGATTTATAACGTTATGGTAAACATTTGTAATGTAATTAAACTTGAATCCCATTTCTCTATTTCCCATTTCAGTATTTATTTAATCCATTCTCTTGAAACCAGAAAATTATAAATATATTTAAACTTTTACAGACAGTTTTTTATGTAAATGTTTCATACGTTAATTGTTCCAGAATAGTTGGGCATTTAGGTTATTTCTACTTATTTGCATATTAGAAACATAATTGCACTGAACAACTCTTTAGTTCAGTCTTCATGAATATTCATAAGTGATCTTTTGGGCAGTGCTTAGGACACTTTGGTCCTAGATCTCACTCTGCCCCTTTTCCCTTCTGCAAAGCATAACTGCCGAGTGTAGATGCTAGAGTCAGATGACCTAGATTGATTCCTGGCTACATCGTTTACTGTCTGTGTGACCTTAAGCAGATTATGTAAACATTCTGAGGCTCAGTTTTTCTAGCAGTTAAATGATGGCAACAGTAGTTTCTGCCTTGTAATGTATGACAGAATAGGATGGGCTCTTCTACCTATAATACCTAACACATGCCTGGCATGTCGTAATCCTTAAATAGATGTCATTATTTTTAGTGTTACTATCACCAGCCTTACAGAATTATGATAAAGACTGAATGAGAAAAGTGCTTTGCCAAATATGAAATGCCTAACAAGTGGAGGATATTATGATTTTAGTGATTTGATCTTATTTGGAAGCATAAAACCTCCTATGTGCTTAGTTCAGGTTTTAAGAAGTGAATTTCTGGAACAATGCCAGGTTGTGTAAGATGGATGAAACATTTGCATGCTGATGTCTCTTGGTAAAGTCCCTGCTCTCAGCCTCCCCTTTGGTATTAATGCGGGAAGTACTCTTGTCTCGTAGAGCTCTGGCTGGAGTGGCTGCACGACGAGATCAGCATGGCCCAGGACGGCCTGGACAGAGAGCATGTGTATGACCTCTTTGAGAAAGCTGTGAAGGATTACATTTGTAAGTTCCCGTGGGCTTTTTTAGGATATCTGAAAATGTCATGTAGATCAGTCTGCTGTTGAGGACTATATTATGAGATGCTGCTACCCAGAAAAGGGAACATTAGTCTCACAATTAGCAAGATTTAAGTTCAGTCGTCTTGTCATTGTCTTTGTTCTGTAATTGAGGAAGTTTAGTTTTAAAATAAAAGTGGAAGAAGCACCTGTAGTAAGGGAATGAATACGCTCACACTCAGGATGTGTTGACAGAACTTACATGGTGTTTCCTGCTGATCTTTTATACATTGAATAGGTTTTTAGAGGTTTTGGACAAGAAGCTTTAAAAAAAAAAGATGAAAACATTAAAAGAAAATCTTTTTATTTTGAAGTAATTATAGAGTCATAGGAAGTTGCAGAAATAGTACAGAGAAGTCTTGTGTACTCACTTTACCCAGTTTCCTCCAATATCTTGTTTCTGTAGTACAAAATCAAAACCAGGAAAATGACCTTGGAACAATGGGAAAAAAAGACATTTTATTACATGTGTAGATTCATCTAACCACTGCTGCAGTCCAGATACAGAGTCGTTCTGTCCCCACAGAGACCTCCCTCGCCTGCTGGTATTGACATCTTACCAGTGCAAGTGGAGTATAGAAGACTCACCTCTCTTTAAGTCTCTTTACCATCCCCTGTATATAGTATAAGTGTCTTAAATATTTTCTGTATGTGAACTGGGGACCACATCAGACAATGCTGTGGACAAAATGCTATTAAAAAGCGTTTTAAGGCTGGGCGTGGTGGCTCACACCTGCAATCTCAGAACTTTGGGAGACTGAGGCTGGTGGATCACTTGACATTGGGAGCTCAAGACCAGCCTGGCCAACATGGCAAAACCCCGTCTCTGCTAAAAATACAAAAATTAGCCAGGCATGGTGGCACGTGCTTGTAATCTCAGCTACTCAGGAGGCTGAGGCAGGAGAATTGCTTGAACTGAGGAGGTGGAGGTTGCAGTGGCTGAGGCTGTGCTACTACACTCCAGCCTGGGCAACAGAGTGAGATTCTGTCTCAGAAGAAAGCATTTTAAGGCCAGGCTTGGTGGCTTATGCCTGTAATCCCAGCAATTTGGGAGATCAAGGCAGGCAGATCACTTGAGCCCAGGAGTTTGAAATCAGCCTGCCCAGCTTGGGGAAACCCCATCTCCACTAAAAATACAATTAGCTGGGCGTGATGGCATGCAGGCCTGTAATCCCAGCTACTCAGGTGACTGAAGCATGAAAATTGCTTGAACCCAGGAGGCGGAGGTTGCATTGGACCAAGATTGTGCCACTGTACTTCAGCCTGGGCGACAAAGTAATACTCTATCTCAGAAAAAAAATTAAAAAAGGCATTTTAAAAATTTCCCCTTTCACACTGGGGGTGGTGGCTCACGCCTGTAATCCCAGAACTTTGGGAGGCTGAGGCAGGTGGATCTCGAGTTCAGGAGTTTCAGACCATCCTGGCTAACACGATGAAACCCCATCTCTACTAAAAATACAAAAAACTAACCAGGTGTGGTGGCGCACACCTGTTGTCCCAGCTACTCGGGAGGCCGAGGCAGGAGAATCTCTTGAACCCAGAAGGCGGAGGGTGCAGTGAGCCAAGATCATGCCTCTGCACTGTAGCCTGGGTGACACAATGAGACTCTGTCTCAAAAATCAAACAGACAATTTCCCCTTTCAGATTTCATATCTTCTTCCTTGTTGATTTCCCACTGGGAGCAGTCCCCCTTGTGAGAAGCATTGCTACTTACCATATAGACTGTTCTGAGATAGAGAATTTTTTGTGTATCTTTGCAAGCTAAAAAGAATTCACAATTTTTTGGTTTATGATCTGTATAATGAAAATAAGAGGTGTTTTATGAATATGTAAGTATAGTATATGTGTGTGTGTGTTTTTTCTTTTTTTTCTTTTTTTTTTTTTTGAGAGTCTCGCTCTGTCACTCAGGCTGGAGTGCAGTGGTGTGATCTCGGCTCACTGCAACCTCCCCCTCACCTGAGTTCAAGCTATTTTCCTGCCTCAGCCTCCCAAGTAGCTGGGACTATAGGCGCCTGCCACAACGTCCGGCTAATTTTTGTATTTTTAGTAGAGATGGGGTTTCACCATATTGGCCAGGCTGGTCTCTAATTCCTGACCTTGTGATCTTCCCGCCTCAGTCTCCCAAAGTGCTGGGATTATAGGCGTGAGCCACTGCACCTGGCCAAATGTATTTTTAAAAACTATACCTGTACCTCTGCTCTGTGGCCCATGAGTCTTCTTTTAGAACCACTGATAATTTTAGCAATGCATGGTGTTCCCATGATTTCTGATGATCCTGTTACCCACTTCTTTCTCTCTCACAGCCATTGTTAATAGCACCAGTTATTTTTTTCGGAGGATCTATGGTCTTCCCCAGACTGTAATGTTTTTTGGTCCTTTATGGTCATCTCTGCTGTTAGGCCTTCACTGTCATTTAGTGCTGCTGTCTGAGAACTTTTTTGGTAGGCACATTTCTTTTGTTTTGCATCAGTTTTGATATTTGGGTATTTTATATCCCAAACTAATTGAACACTTCTTATTTTTAGGTCCTAACATTTGGCTAGAGTATGGCCAGTACTCAGTTGGTGGGATTGGTCAGAAAGGTGGCCTCGAGAAAGTTCGCTCCGTGTTTGAAAGGGCTCTCTCATCTGTTGGTTTGCATATGACCAAAGGACTCGCCCTTTGGGAGGCTTACCGAGAATTTGAAAGTGCGATTGTGGAAGCTGCTCGGGTGAGTACCTGTGGTTGTCTCTGAACGGGCTGGGGCTGTCTTTGTAAGTCTCCTTGGAAGGATTATTTTGAAACACATGTCCAGGATGAATCTTGCAGTTCATATAGTTAACCAAATGGTCTGTGCCAATCCCTTAGTGGTTGGGTGATAGATAACCTGTTTTTATACCCCTTCTAGCATTTGGTACAATATGTATGGAAGAGGTCGTATATAATTTTTTAGCTTGAACTGAAAATTTGTTGAGATATTTTTTGAAGTAGAAAGAACCAGAGTTGGCCAACTGCGGTGGCTTATGCTTGTAATCCCAGCAGTTTGGGAGGCTGAGGCCAGAGGATCTCTTGAGTTCAGGAGTGCAAGACCAGCCTGGGCAATATAGTGAGACCCCATCTCTACAAAACATAAAACATTAGCTGGGTGTGATGGCATATGCCTGTGATCCTAGCTACTCAGGACTCTGAGGTGGGAGGATTGCATGAGGCTGTAGTGAGCTGTGATCACACTCCAGCCAGGGTGACAGTGAGAACCCTTCTCTAAAGAAAAAACAAAGAAAGAACCACAGTTTGTTATTTACTACTAATTTGCTTCTTTAGCCCGTAGCTGGCTTCCTTTCCCCTTTTGACCGGGAACAAACCTTTGATTCACAGCTTGAGAAAGTCCACAGTCTTTTCCGGCGACAGTTGGCGATCCCACTCTATGGTAAGAGAAACTGACATGTCAATAGCCAGCCCTCCGTGGTTTTTAAAATACTTTGGGGGAACGACATGTAGTTAGACCTTTCCCACCATCCTGTGAGGCAGGTAAAGCTTGTGTTCTTACTGTCCTTGGATATTGTCTCTTGGGATGAGGTCCTAGATAAAAACATCTTGAATGTTAGTGCTTAAGAGGGTTGTGAGGGTCAGAAGCAGGACTGGAAGCCAGACTCCCTGATTCCCAGGTGATAGCTCTTTTCTCCTTTGAGACCTAGCTGGAAAGGCAGAGATAGGGTCTCTGAAAGGAATAGTTAATGACATCTGTATTTTTGGGGGAAACGTCATTGAACAAGAGTTCCATTATAATCATTTTCTCTTCATAAGTAATCTCTTCCGTAACAACAGCAATTTTACGTGGGTTTAGATCATTCCTCTATGGGAGGGATTTGGTTCAGAAGTACAGTTGATTGGAAGTACTCATAAGTGAGTTTCGTGGGGGTTGGTAAAGAGTTTCCTTATTTGGTAAATACATTTTGGCAATCTAAGCCTTTGAGTCTTTGGAGCTGTGAGTGTGTGTGTGCTGGGAGGATTTTTCTGAGTATGGGAAGAGTTTGGCATGGCTGTTGTGTTCGTTCCCTAGACACGGGCATGTGTTGTACATACTCAGAACCTCTGGGCAACTTTACTGGAGCCCAGGTGTTATTTCTCTTCATGCTTTATTGGATTTAACACGTTATAAAGTAGTTGTCTAATCAAATGATTGAGTGTCATGCAGCAAAGGCTAGAGCTGAGCTGGCTTGCAGATTTCACTTCACCTACTAGCGTGAAACAGCCTAGCATAGTGATTAGAGTGTGAACTTGAGCCAGACTGCCTGGGTTCACAGCCTTGCTCTACCATTAACTGTAGACAAGCAGCTGAACCCTCTGCTTCAGTTTCCTCAACTGCAAAATGAGGATCACAATAGATAACTTAGTAGAGTGGAGCTGACTGAATGAGTTAATGGATGTGAAGTGTTAGAACATAGGCAACACTGGGTAAGTGTTGTTAAATTGTTGCTACTAGTGTCATTGACTGATTAATTAGCTGGGAGAGTTGCCTGGGACATTGTTTTGAGACAGATTCTGCAGACAGGTTTGGGCTCAGCAGAAATCAAAATTTGATCAGTAAGAGCTGCCATGGCCACAGATGTGGGAGGGGCTAGTGGCACCTGAGTCTCATGGTTTAATCTGTATTTGGGTTGATAAAGCCCAATGGCAACACCCACGGGGCTGAATCCATCTTTCAATAGATATGGAGGCCACATTTGCAGAGTATGAAGAATGGTCAGAAGACCCAGTACCAGAGTCGGTAATTCAGAACTATAACAAAGCACTACAGCAGCTGGAGAAATACAAACCCTATGAAGAAGCACTGGTAAGTGTTGACTTTAGTAAACCTCTCTCTACAAACCTTTCCCTGATGGATAGTTGCAAGTTAAACAGTATCTTTAAAATGTTTTGTTGTGAAATATATAGAGTGTATAAATGTATACATGCAGTTTACATACTAATAATAAAGTGAACATCCATGTACCTACCACCCAGGTTAAGAAATAGAACATTGCCAGTACCTTAGAAGTCTCCTATGTGCCCCTCTCCGATTGCCTCCTCCTCCCTCTCCCGAGAGGTAATCACTTTCCTGACTTTTGTGATAATCATTCCCTTGCTTTTCTTTATAGTTTTACAAGCTACGAAAGTATCCTTAATTAATATATTTAATTTTGCTTGCTTTTGAACTTTTATATATTGGAATCATGCTGTATATTTTATTTTCATTGAACATGCTTTTGGGTTTTACTCATGTTGCTAAGTATAGTTCCAGTGCATTTGTTTTCACTGCTGTAAAGTTGTCTGTGTACTGCAATGTATTTATCTGTGTTGCTGGATAGTTGGGTCATTTCCAGTTTTTTGCTAGGAGGAGGAGCAGTGCCACTCTGAATATTCTTGTGTGTGTCTCCTTGTACACATGAAAAAGAGTTTCTCTAGAATACTTAGGAATGACTTTCCTGGATCATAGTGTGTTGTTAAAGTGTTTTCTAGGTTATCAGTTTGCACTGCTGTGAGCATTATCTGAGAGTTCTCGTTGCTTGTGCCAATCTTGGATATTGGACATACTTAAATTCTACTTAATTTGATGAATTTGAAATTGTAGTTTTAATTTGTATTTCCCTGGTTACTAATGAAGTTGAGCATCTTTTCACGTGGATTGGCCATTCAAGTTTTTGTGCGTGTTAAAGTCTTCAGGCTGGGCACAGTGGCTTATGCCTATAATCCCAGCACTTTGGGAGGCAAAGGCGGGAGGATTGCTGGAGCCCAGGAATTTGAGATCAGCCTGGGCAACGTAGCATGACCCTGTCTCTACAGAAAAAAAAATTAGTCGGGCTTGGTGGCACGTGTCTGTGTGTCTGTAGTCCCAGCTACTCCAGAGGTGAAGCCCGGGAGGTCAAGGCTGCAGTGAGCTGTAGTCATGCCACTGCATTCTCGCCTGAGTGACAAAGCAAAACCCTGTTTCTTAAAAAAAATGTGTTTGGGCCGGGCGCGTTGTCTCACGCCTGCAATCGTAGGAGCCCGAGGCAGGTGAATCACGAGGTCAGGAGTTTGAGACCAGCCAGGCCAACATAGTGAAACCCCATCTCTACTAAAAATACAAAAAATTAGCTGGGCATGGTGGCTGGTGCCTGTAATCCCAGCTATTTGGGATGCTGAGGCAGGGGAATCGCTTGAAGCCGGGAGGTGGATGTTGCTGTGAGCTGAGATCACGCCACTGCACTCCAGCCCTAGCAACAGTGCAAGCCTCTGTCTCAAAAAAAAAAAAAAAGTCTTTGACCCATTTCCCTTTTGATGTATCTTTTTTCTAATTGATTTGTGGGAGTGCTGAGTCTTAAGTCTTATTTTAGGCTGTATGTGTTGCAGATTTTCTCCCCAGTTTGTTGTTTTTCACCTTTTTTTTTTTTTGGAGACACAGTTTTCGCTTTTTCACCCAGGCTGGAGTGAAATGGCGTGATCTCAGCTCACTGCAACTCCCCCACCCCACCCGCCCCGTTTCAAGTGATTCTCCTGCCTCAGCCTCCTGATTAGCTGGGATTATAGGCCCTCGTCACCACGCCCGGCTAATTTTTGTCTTTTTAGTAGAGATGGCGTTTCACCATGTTGGCCAGGCTGGTCTCATACTCCTGACCTCAGGTGATCCACCTGCCTCGGCCTCCCAGAGTGCTGGGATTATAGGCGGGAGCCACCGCGACGGCATTTTCACTTTTTTTTTTTTTTTTTTAATGGTGTCTTTTGATGAACAGTTCTTAGTGATAAATCCAATTAGATTAAAATTCTTACCTTTTGGTTGTGCTTTTGTTGTGCTTATTTGAAAAATATTACCTAGTTAACTCTAATTTCTTATAAAAATTTTATAGTTTTCTGTTTCATATTTAAGGCCTCATCCACCTGGAATTGATTTTTAAGTGGTATGAGACTGGGTCTGGTTTCATTTTTCCATATGGAGAACCAGTTGTTCTAGTACTGAGTTTGATTATTCCTTCCTCCCCTCACTGATGTGCAGTGGCACATCTGTCATAGATTAGCCGTCCATGTATGTGTGGGTCTTTCTCCTGGATTTTCTATTCTGTCCCACTGGCTTATGTTACACTGTTGTAATGATGAGAGTTATAATGTTTTGCTCTTGGATAGGGTGAGTCCCATCCACCTTGTTCCTCTTCAAGAGTATCTTGGCTTTTTGTTTTTTTTTAGCCTTCAATGCTTCCATCAGATTTAGAATCAGCTTTTGTAGTTATATTTTTAAAATCTTTTTTTTTTTTTTAATTGGAATTGCATTGAACCTGGAGATCAGTTTGGGGAACTGGGGACGAATTTACATGTTCCAATCTATGAACATAGTATAGGTTTCTGCTACTTACATCTTGTCTTTCTGTAAAGCTTTATAATAATAATATAAATTTGTCCAGTGTCTTCAACGTGTGACCTTTAGAGTCCCCTGCGAGGGAGAGTTGCTGGTAACAGATTTTCTCTGTTCAAAAAGGTCTTTACTTCCCTTCTTGAAAATTATTTTCTTAGGCTATAGAACAAAAGAATTCTGGACGGACAGTGTGTTCTCAGCAATTGATTGTATCTTTCTGTCTTCTGATGTCTGTTGTTGCTGTTGAGAAGTCAGCGGTTTATATAAATCTTGCTGCTTCAGAGGTAGTCACTGTTTTTTCTCTGACTGCTTTTAAGATGTCATTGATTTGGTTTGCTGTCCTCTGATTTCATTGCAGTAGGTCCATGTGTGGACTGGCTTGAGGTTTTTTGGGCTTTTTGACTGTTTTTTCTATCTTTCTTTAACAACAGTAGGATTGTGAAGATCAAATTCTTAATATATGTCAAGCCAGCAAAAGGTTAACGTTTACTTAGCTTGCCACCCTCATTTAGATTTTGTCCTTAGTCCTTAGTATTTCTTGTTTCTTTGCCAGTTTGTTGATGAATTTTAAGAAGATATTATATTTAATTTAGTAGTTTTAGTTGTTTTGAATGGTACAGTGTGTCTGGGTAACTCATTCTTCCTCGTTACTAGAAATGGAGGCTGTGAAACATCCCCTTTCTGAGTACGGAGCCTGTGTGTTTTCTTACTCTTCTGCACTACTACTTCCTTTCTTTTTCATGTGTAAATGATTTGCATGTACCTGTTCTTCTCAAAACTCCAATCATTCAGTTATGTCATGGCCATCAGCAAAATATGCCTGAAGAGAAAACATGTCGAATAAGATTTTTTTCTAAAAAGAATTTGATCGTATGTCTTTGGATCATTAAACATTCAGCACAGCTGCCTCCATCTTCTGCATTTACCTACATTCTTCCAGGAACTGATATTTGGAATAAGAAACCTGAAATAGCATCAGACACCACGATTTTCCAGTTTGGTTGTATTAACTCGACTCAGTAGCCCAAGAACATGACTTCTGGTTTGGAAGGGTGGTTAACAGTGATCACTGGCAAAGGTGTTGCGTTGCTCTTTCACTCAGTTCCCGATTGATGGGCCACTTAAATTCCCTGTGGTCTAGGAATGGATTTAGAAAAGGGTTTATGGAGCCTTTGTTATGACTGCCATGAACTGGCACTTTGGATCAGATGAGAAGACTCTTGTTGTGCTCAAGAAGTAGTAGAGGCCGTAGTGGAGTGGTTCTGAGAGAGAGGATTTGGCGATTTGTAGTTACTGTAGCCAGTTTTGCCAAAATTTATTTTATTTGCAGATGTGTTGTGCTTCCTGCCAGTAACTCAGTTCAACTTTAATACAATTTTCCTGTACTCCAGTTGCAGGCAGAGGCACCAAGGCTGTCAGAATATCAAGCATATATCGATTTTGAGATGAAAATTGGCGATCCTGCTCGCATTCAGTTGATCTTTGAGCGCGCCCTGGTCGAGAACTGCCTTGTCCCAGACTTATGGATCCGTTACAGTCAGTACCTAGTAAGATCACTGTTCTAAATTCATTTTATTTTTGCCAATATTTATAATCTACTTAGAGTGCCAGGAGTTTGTTGCATATGGCCCTGCTCTTGCTTTTCCTCCATCCACTTTTTCTCCTCTTTGCCAACTCGTTTAGGAAGTTTTAGTGTTTCAAGTTATTTTAAAATGGTCACTAACTATAAGTAAAATTAGCATATAGTCTGTGTTGAGGACTTAAAACAAATTGATATTTTTCTTTTAACTTTTTATTATGGAAAAAATGTAAACATATAAAAGTAGACAGATCAGTAAAATGAAACTTCCTGTACCCCTCACCCAGCTTCAACAATTATTAACAATTATAGCTTTAGTTTACTTTGATCTGTAGTTTCACCTACTTGCCCCTTATGTGTTATTTTGAAGCAAATCCAGAAATGATATTTCATTGGTAAATATTTCAGTATGTGTATATAAAATATTTCAGTGTATATGTATAAAATGATCCAAATGAGGTCTATCCAGTAGGGTTGGCTGACGTCTCTTAAGGCTGTTTTAACCTATAAGTTGCTTCTGTCCTTTTCCTCCACTCCCCCTAGTGGTTTTTTTTTTTTGAGGAAACCAGGTCACAAGAGACGTTTATAAGGACATTTCTTTCATCACTTGGTTGTGCTGGCACTGTCTTGTTGATGGTGAATTCTTAATAAAGTTTAATTTCCTAATTCTGGAATTCTTTATCATAGGATCGGCAACTGAAAGTAAAGGATTTGGTTTTATCTGTACATAACCGCGCTGTTAGAAACTGCCCCTGGACAGTTGCTTTATGGAGTCGGTACCTCTTGGCCATGGAGAGACATGGAGTTGATCATCAAGTAATTTCTGGTGCGGATGTTTTTGTGGGAGAACTTCTAAGCTATTTGTCCCAAGTGAGAAACAGAGAGCGGCGACAAAGTCATTACATCAATGTTCCCTGGGGTTTTCTTTGCGATATGGAGTGTAGTGACAAAAAGGGCTCTGAGAGATGAACTGGTTGTATTTGTGGCTTCTTTGAGCTTTTTAACATGCTAATATTCATTGCATTTTCTAAGAAGTTGTAGTCTTTTCTCCAAACTTCCTTGACCTGGAACTCTACTTGCAGGACATCTTGTGAAAGAAGTTTTTTCTAGAACACAGTCTGTAGAGTGTTGTAGCACCTTCTCTCTTCAGCATTCCTGTCTAGCTCATTTCATCCTGTTGCATCTATTAGTCTTTAAAGTCATGTAGTGTTTTATAGTCAGTAGAATGTAGTAACTTTATATTAGCTTCCATTTGAATTGGTAACAAATCCTGACTTTTTCTCCAACTCCAGTAACCTTTGAGAAAGCTTTGAATGCTGGCTTCATCCAGGCCACTGATTATGTGGAGATTTGGCAGGCATACCTTGATTACCTGAGGAGAAGAGTTGATTTCAAACAAGGTATTTAAGCGCATGTTTTTCACTTCAGAGCTGAACATGTTCTTAACACAACTTTTGGCGAGATGTCCCAGTTCCCCAGATACATTGTGATTCGGCAAATGATGTAGACTAGGCATTGGTGACTTTCTCCCCCAGAAATCTTAGCGATTTCTATCTTTAACAAGTCATGCTGTGGATTGTAAAGCAAGAGAGTAATGGTTTATACTGGCCTCTGCCAGCCTCTTTAGTCTTAGCTCTCATTTCTCTTTTCTGGTCTTTTTGTTTATCCTAAATACTTCTTGAAATAAGACTGCTGTGTTTTAGAAAAATGCCTGTACCTCTTGGGATCCTCTGCCCCTTCATGTCCCCCCCCCAAAACAGCCAGAAAACCCCTAACTTGTAATTACACACTCGTGTCAGCTGTCACCTCATACAGGTAGCCTTTAGCCATTCTTCTGTTTGCCTGTGTCACCCCAGCTGGGAGAGACTCCCCCCACACAGCACCCTGTGTTCACCTTTTTCACCGTGCTGTCCATACTCTACTCTGTTCTAATTTCTTTCTCCCTGACTGTGTGATGAGGGCAGGAATTGGCAGTTTTATTTCTGTGTCCCCTGCATGATGCCAGGCACATAATGGGTCTCTGGGTAGTTTCAGCATAGGATAAAAAACAAGACAAACAAAGCTAGGCTATGTGGTTTCCTAAAGCCTTTTTTTGCACTTTCCACTAGACTCTAGTAAAGAGCTGGAGGAGTTGAGGGCCGCCTTTACTCGTGCCTTGGAGTATCTGAAGCAGGAGGTGGAAGAGCGTAAGTATGCCCCAGCCTGTGGTTTTGCCCAGTTGTATTTCGTGGTCTGTACTATTTCCTGGTTGATGTACCTTTCCAGCTAGAGGCTATTTGTCTCCAAGTTCCTTTCTAATTTTACTAATTCTGTTTTTGAAGGTTTCAATGAAAGTGGTGATCCAAGCTGCGTGATTATGCAGAACTGGGCTAGGATTGAGGTAAACGTTTTCGACAAATCTACCACTTTCACCCACCATTGTTGAATAGCATCCTATTAAACCGTAATTAAAACTGAGTCAGAATCCCAGATAATGGCCTAAGCTCTATAAGGATTTATGTTATTTACATAGGTAATGGTCTAGGCTCTACAAGGATTCATGTTATTTACCTAGCTTGACACATGTTTGTAAATATGTTGGTGAAAATATTAGCTCCCAGCTAGAAGTTGTGCAGTAAATGTTTAAATGCTAGGTATTCACTCGTTTACTTCCGTCTCTGCCTCTTTGCTTCATTTGTGAGAGCACAGTGAGCATGTACTGTTTGTCAGCACTGTACTAGGTGCTGTGGGAATAAGAATTCCTGTGCTAGTAAGGCTTCTATCTAATGTAGAAGACAGATTATTTGACCAGTAATTAGAGGATATGATCATTTGAATGTCTTTACTGGGTCAGGGGCTCCAAGGTCAGTAAGACACGGAACCTACCTTGATCAGCAGGTAGGATTGTAATAATTCTAATCATGTTTTCTCCTCTGAGGGAGCGTCAGATAGAAGAAACTAACATTTGTCAGGTAGTTTCTATATGGGATGCTTATCTCTTAACCATTTTAAAGATGAGAAAACTGAGAATTACAGGTTGCCCAAGTCACAGTTTGTAAGCATTAGTAGCAGAGTGTGCATTTAATACTGGAGCAGCCTTTTTTTAAAAAAAATATTGTCTCTCAAACACTTGTAGTTAAGCTTGATAAAAATAAAAAAAAAATGGCTATCCAGTACTGTCGTGTAAGTACTGCGTGCTGTCTCTCTCAGTTCTCAGGAAACATAGGCAGATTAGCTTGTGGCTGCAGAAAGGCTCAAGTGTTTGGGCTGGGCCGTTTACCACTGGAGGGAGGCCTGGGGAATGCCCAGGGACATCTGTAACAGTAATAGTTGTGGGGTGCTTTTTATGTGTGTCTGTTGGAAGTATGTTGTATGATGGGTGTCGACATTATAAGGTTCAGGTCTCCTAACAGCCTGCTGCTGCACTTTAGGCTCGACTGTGCAATAACATGCAGAAAGCTCGGGAACTCTGGGATAGCATCATGACCAGAGGAAACGCCAAGTATGCCAACATGTGGCTAGAGTATTACAACCTGGAAAGGTAACTGATCTCGGGGAGGGTGGGGGGGAGGGAGGCAGTGCTTGTCAGCTGTGCACCCGTCTTCACTCCTGGCTGACTCCTACCAGCTTGGACTAGCTCTTTAGAACTGTTCATTGCATAACATTGCTACATTGCTGGGGGTTTAGAACTTCTTTCATTCTGTCTCTTTCAGTAGTGGGTACATTTTTAATTTTTATCATATTTTGTGCCTTGAACTCTTATAGCTGTGCATTTCTTTTAATTTGTTTTTGTTTTGATTTTTGGGCGTGATATTTTATTTGACCTTTGGGAGCTATTTATTTTTTATATTTGCTTTTATAGCAAAGTAGAAAATACTAAAAAGCTAAGAGAAAAAAAACTCAAATTACTGACCCAGTCATAACCATGACTCATTCTTTGAGACTTTTTTATGTTTAAATTTTTTTGTAATGAAAATGCAATTATAGCATACATGTGTTACAAGCCTTTAAAACTGTTTGAATGAAATAAGATATGCCTAACAATATTTATAACATGGGGAAAACATAAAGAATGTGAGCACCTTTTCAGTCTGTCTTGAACATTGTTCATTGCATAACATTGCTACATTGCTGGGGGTTTTTTTGAATGTTTTTTCCCTATTTAAAAAACACTGTGTGCCCATATTAGTCAGAATATTTACAAAAATATGTGATAGAAAGCGACAGTTTCTTTTCTTTTTTGGGGGGAGGTGGGGAGTCACACTCTCACCCAGGCTGAAGTGCAGTGGCTCAGTCTCAGCTGCAACCTCGCCTCCTGGGTTTAATCTATTCTTCTGCCTTAACCTCTTGAGTAGCTGGGATTACAGGTGTGCACCACCACACCTGGCTAATTTTTGTATTTTTTTTTTTTTTAGAAGAGACAGTTTCACCATGTTGGTCATGCTGACCTCAAGTGATCCTCCCGCCTCGGCCTCCCAAAGTGTAGGAATTACAGGCGTGAGCCGCTGTATCCGGCTAAAAGTGAC
Source organism: Piliocolobus tephrosceles (assembly GCF_002776525.5). NCBI lineage: Eukaryota > Metazoa > Chordata > Mammalia > Primates > Cercopithecidae > Piliocolobus > Piliocolobus tephrosceles. The sequence goes on along the minus strand of NC_045443.1, from coordinate 106,067,583 downwards.
AGTTATAATCCCACCCCAGAGAAAACCACTGTTAAATCTTGTTGAGTATTCCCCTAGATCAGCAGTTCACAATATTTTTGGTCTCAGGATCCATTTTCCACTCTTAAAATTGGAGGATCCCAAAACACTTTTATGTATGTGAGTTATATCTATTGATATTTATAATTTATAAATTGAGAAATGTAAAAAACATTTTCATTCATTTAAATATAACAAATTATTTAGCATTAATAACTTTTTTGAACAGTGACTGTTTTTCAGACTCCAAAATAATACAGTGAGAAAAGTGGCATTGTTTTCTATTTTTGCAGATATATTTAGCCCGGCCTAGTAGAAGACAGCTAAATTCTCATGTCTGTTACCGATTCTGTCTGTTGTGATCTGTTGTTTTCATTGAAGAGTGTGATAAGAGGTTAGAAAAGAAGGGTATTTTAGAAGCATTTTCAGATAATCGTAGGTATTCTTCTTTCATACATATTATAGCAAAACTTCAGTGTTGCATGTGGAATCTAAAGCCATATTGACAGATTCTGTTACAATAATACCCATTTGTCTATTTTATCTTTTACACGATGTCATAATTCTACGACATTATTTGGAAAAATCCCAATTCACTAAATCATGCAGCTCTTTCAAATGTTGACGTATTTTCTTCTATAGTATTAAAAAATTGTATTTGTTCATATCTGTACTGATCTTAGTAGAAAAGTATTTTAAGTAGGAAGCTGTCAGACTTGTGGTGGCAGATACAAGTTTTCCAAAATTCTAATTTTCACTTGAAAGCTTGAATTCTATCACATACAACAAATACTGTCAGTGGTTTTCCCCAGAGTGGCAGCCTCACTTTGTAAATTTTCAAAAACGTCTGCCAAATACCCAGGTCTGAGTAACTGACTGTGGTTTGTCACTCAAGTTTTCTTTCAAGTAAAAATGGTGTCCTTGAGAAAAGTGACTTGATCAGCTCGCAACTCAAATGGTAATATGTTTTTTTTTTCTTTGCAATCACCGTTGTACTTCAGTATGAGAAGGGCTTTAAGTGTACTTAGTATTTCATCACACAGTGCATTAAAAAGATTTCTGCTGCCTTGATTTGTGCTAAGGGCCACCATTACTTGTGCACTGTCTTGAAGATGTCAACACAGTGAAAAAGTCCAGTAATGTCTTGGTATTATTATTATAAAAGGAGTTTTGACTTTGCAGGCCCCCTGAGAGGCTCTGGGAGAGCCTCAGGGGTACATGGAGCCTACTTTGAGAACCAGTGCTCTGAACTTTTTTCTGAGTATCATAATATGTATATAAAATTATGTATATTTAAAATGTTTTAAAAACATATACGAATACACTGTTTCATAACAGTTATGATTAACAGAATTGTTGTGTAGCTGTTGTGATTAGCAGTGTACAAAAAAGATCTGTTGGCGACCAGCCTGGCCAGCCTGGTGAAACCCTATCTCTATTAAAAATACAAAAACTAGCTGGGTGTAGTGGTGGGCACCTGTAATCCCAGCTACTTGGGAGGCTGAAGCAGGAGAATTGCCTGAACCTGGGAGGCAGAGGTTGGAGTGAGCCGAGATCGCCATTGCACTCCTACCTGGGTGACAAGAGCGAGACTCTGTCTCAAAAAAAAAAAAGATTTGACTCTGGATATGAAATTTGACACTTCCCTGGATTCATGACTCTCCCCTCAGTAGGACTCCATAGTAAAATTTCCCTGGGGACTGTATCAGGTTACAGAGAGCTGTTGGACTCCCCCGCCATGTGCCGCACATGTGAATGCTGTAAAGGCAGAGTGGTGGTTGCAGATCACATTCTCAGGTACGCTTTCCAGTAGCCCCTGCATGGCTGAGGGAGAGAGTGCTTCAGGGAAATCCTTAGTAGGTGACTGTAGAGACTGTGGAAGGAGAAAGCATCGTGGATAGATCTGAAAGCAAAGGTCTTCTCAGAAGCCAGAGTTACTGAAGAGTGAGTTTCTACCTGGGAGAAGACGGCCTCTCTCTTTGAGTGCCTTCCACTTTGTGTCCTGGTGGCAGCAACTTTTTGTTTTCTGCCTTAGAGCGCATGGTGACACCCAGCACTGCCGGAAGGCCCTGCACCGGGCTGTCCAGTGCACCAGTGACTACCCAGAGCACGTCTGTGAAGTGTTACTCACCATGGAGAGGACAGAAGGTGGGACCCCCGGCTTTCTTCTGGCTTGGAGCCTAATCCATTTGCTGTTTGGTCTCAAGTAGGAGCATCTGGTTATAGTCTGGCGACAGACTGTGTTTACGCTGCCACCCCTTAAGTGGTGCCCTATGATTAGATTGTCACAAGTGTCCTGAAAATGAGTCCTCCTGCAGCTCTTCTCAAATTCCGCAGCTGCCAGGAGGACTGTGTGATGTCACTGTAGCATAGAGTTCTAATTCTTTGTTGGGGGGACTGTGCGTTCGATGTTTAGCAGCATCCCTGGCTTCTAGCCCTGAAATGCCAGTAGCAACTTCCTCACTGCAACCAAACATGACAACCAGAAATGTCTGTTAACATTGCCAAATGTCTCTTGATGGGCAGGATCCCTCCTTTGAGAGCCACTGTGCTCTAGTACAACGTCTGTCCAACAAAGGACCTTGGAGAGGCAGATGGCTCAGTGTGTTCTTTGCATCCCTTGTTAAATTTCAGAGCCTTCAGATAGAAAAATAATATGAACTTATCTGTGGGTATTGGTCTGGATTTTGAGTATGGATCCCTCAGAACTGGGAATCAAAGACCACCAAAAATAAGAAATAAATGCCTCAACATTTGAGTAGCTCTTAAAATTCTTCAGTCTTAATATAAATGTACTTTTTGCGTTAGAACGTTTTCATATTCTTTGCCGTCTAGAGCCCTTAATAGATCATATTCTGGTTTTCAAGTCTCTCCTGAAAGGGAAGGGACATTTTAAACCCACTTAGAAGGGCTATTTGAATTCTGAACTTCAGTGCTACATGGATTACATTTTCTTCTTATTTGATGGGAGAGATCTCTTCTGGAGGTATAGAGAAATTAAGAAAAATTTATGTGATTGTATCCTTCAGAATCCTAAAGAGTGAAAGTTTTGCTTCTCTTTCTTTCAAGGTTCTTTAGAAGATTGGGATATAGCTGTTCAGAAAACTGAAACCCGATTAGCTCGTGTCAATGAGCAGAGAATGAAGGTAATGACAGTGTTTGTTTGAAGTCTTTGGCACCTCTGGTAGCCATTTTGGCTTGGTTTGGTATGGATGTTTCTTGTCAAGACATTTTACATTTTCCTAAGTGTCTTTTACTCAGTATTAATTATAAAATATTTAGATCAATGCTTAAACCTGTCTTTTTAGATTGTTCTAAAACTTCAGCCCCAATATTAAGTACTTGTTTCATGTAGTGAGGGAATTTTGACTCTAAAATTTACTAGAATTGATGAAAAAGAATAAAGAAGAGCCTCACTTAGCCTAGTGAGTGGAACATGAACACCCCTAACTTATTTAGGGCTTTAGTTTTATGGATTTTTTTTTTTTTTTTTTGATATGGAGTCTCGCTCTGTCACCACCAGGCTGGAGATCAGTGGCACATATTGGCTCACTGCAAGCTCCGCCTCCCGGGTTCACGCCATTCTCCTGCCTCAGCCTCCTGAGTAACTGGGACTACAGGCTCCCCACCACACCCGGCTGATTTTTTTGTATTTTTTTAGTGGAGACGGGATTTCACCATGTTAGCCAGGATGGTCTCGATCTCCTGACCTCGTGATCCACCCACCTCGGCCTCCCAGAGTGCTGGGATTACAGGCGTGAGCCAATGCTCCCGGCCAGTTTTATGGATTTTTTTTTGCTTCCTTTTGATGAGTAATGATTAGGGTGAGGAAATTGCTAATATTAACAGAGACATCAGATCCAGAATTCCAAAGAACCTGAATGAGCCCTGGTGTGGAACAGCTGTGAGCCTGTCCACATTTTTCTCCAGATCTCTGCTTTTCATTTAGTAATGAACTTCCACTCCCTCTCCCCTTTCATGACAAATCAGTATAGTGAATGTAACTGCCACATCCAGCGATGCATCATCTTCCCATTTTTCTAGGCTGCAGAGAAGGAAGCGGCCCTTGTGCAGCAAGAAGAAGAAAAGGCTGAACAACGGAAAAGAGCCCGGGCCGAGAAGAAAGCGTTGAAAAAGAAGAAAAAGACCAGAGGCCCGGAGAAGCGCGGAGCAGATGAGGACGATGAGAAAGAGTGGGGCGATGATGAAGAAGGTAAGGAGCTCTAGAGAAATTGTGTTTTGAAACGTATCAAAGTTAGAGAAGTTGCGAAAACAGTACAAAGAACTTTCTTCCCTGTATCATTTGAGAATACGTTACCAGCTTGATACCCATCACCCTTGGATCACTGTTAGGGTGTATGTCTTACAAACAAGGGCCCTCTTCTCCATGACTAGAATGCAACCATCAGAGCCGGGGTTCGCTAATCCCATCTAATCCTCAGACCCCAGCCATAGGCTCCCATTTGTCCTGATAATGTCCTTTGTAGTGAAAGGATCTGGTTTAGGATGCACTGTTGTGTTTAGCTGTCTTGTCTCCTGGATCTCCTTCCGTCTGGAGCACTCCTCAGCTGTTCTTTACTCTGATGACCTGCACTCTTGGAAGGGGACAGGCCAGTTGCTGTGTTGTGTCCCTCAGCCTGGGTGTGTCTGATGCTCCCTAGGGATTGGATTCCGCTTATGCATCTCGGGCAGGAATAGTGCACAATCGCTCCTGTGGCCTGCTCATTGAGTCCCATCAGGTGGACTGTGATTCGCTTTGTTCCACTGCTGGCGACAACCCTTTGGATAATTATTTATGTTGATGCTCTACTTATCCCAGGTTTGGCTAGCAAGAGTTCCATCACACAGGCTTCTGTGTCCCTTTGACCTGTCCCCTTGTTCTTTGATCGTTTCCTTACCTTCTGGCACACAATACCCAAGGGACATCTTGTACTTTCCATAACTCAGTCCTGGAATCCATCATTTCTCTAAGGTTCCTTTGAGTGATGAGTGGTATTTAGGAGGTGCTGGTTGTGCTCACTGCTATTGGGTATTGTTCCTAGGCCTGAGTGGTCGAGGGTAGGGAGTGTGTGTGTGTGCGCGCACGCGCGCGTGCATGTGTACGCAGACATATTTATGTCCGTATTTACTTCTGTAACTATTTGTGTATGCTGAAAATCATGATTTCACACCAGTACCTCCAGTTCCAGTCTAACACCACAAGGTTCCCTTTCGTACTTGCAACGCCTTTCTCTCTCTTTTTAAAATTTATTTATTCATTTATTTTTGAGACAGTCTTGCTTTGTTGCCCAGGCTGGAGTGCAATGGGGTGATCTTGGCTCACTTCAACCTCCGCCTTCTGGGTTCAAGTGATTCTTGTGCCTCAGCCTCCCAAGTAGCTGGGATTACAGGCACGCACCGTCACACCTGGCTAATTTTTTGTATTTTTAGTAGAGATGGGGTTTCGCCATGTTGGCCAGGCTGGTCTTGAACTTGTGGTCTTAAGTGATCCACCTGCCTCGGCCTCCCAAAGTGCTGAGATTACAGGTGTGAGCCACCGCGCCCAGCCATGTCATGCCCTTTTCTGACCTTGAGAAACCTGGCTGCCTTTATCCTCAGCATCCTCACTTATTCCACCTGGCCCCTGTAGGTATGTAATCAACTTCCTGTCCCTGCCTCCCCTTCTGATGGGTGCCATCCCCACCCTGTTTGGTCTCCCACACCCGGGGTCAGGCACAGCTCTGCATGGACACCCTTGCCTCCTTCACTCAGGCTTCCAGATCTAGGCTGGGTCCCTGCCACTGCCCCATGCCTGCTCGTCTTCTTCCTTCCATTCAGGCTCTAGCATCCCGCACCATTGCTGCAGCCCCTACCCTGCACAGACCTGCCAAGCTTGGCCCTGCTTTTTTTTTTTCTTTTTGAGAGGGAGTCTCGCTCTGTTGAGGCTGGAATGCAGTTGCATGATCTTGGAGTACAGGAGAAGATCTCGCTCTCTCCAGGCTGGAGTGCAGTTGCATGATCTCGGCTCACTGCAACCTCCGCCTCCTGGGTTCAAGCGATTCTCCTCCCTCAGCCTCTTAAGTAGCTGGGATTACAGTTCGCCCGCCACCACACCCAGCTAATTTTTGTATTTTACTAGAGATAGGGTTTCACCATGTTAGCCAGGCTGGTCTGGAACTCTTGACCTTAAGTGATCCTCCTGCCTTGGCCTCCCAAAGTGCTGGTATTACAGGCATGAGATACTGCACCTGGTCTTGGCCCTGCTTTTAATGGTTCTGACTTAGTGGAATTTTCCAGCAGTGTTTCTTTCACCCTTGTAATTGCAGGGATGGGCGGCTCTGGGTCATATTTATTTCAGGGAGTCAGTCAAGGTAAAGAATTGTCTGTGGTGGCTGGGGTGGTAGCTCACGCCTGTAATCCCAGCACTTTGGAAGGCTGAGGTGGGCGGATCATCTGAGGTCAGGGGTTCAACACCAGCCTGGCCAACATGGTGAAAACCTGCCTCTACTAAAAATACAAAAATTAGCTGGCCGTGGTGGTGGGCGCCTGTTTTCCCAGCTACTCGGGAGGCCGAGGCAGGAGAATCACTTGAGTCCGGGAGGCGGAGGTTGCAATGAGCTGAGATCATGCTGTTGCACTCCAGCCTGGGAGACAGAGCAAGATGTCACCTCAAAAAAAAAAAAAAGAATTGTCTCTGGACGTGAAAGGACTCTCTGTACTCTTTCTTAGTACAGATGTGTGAGCCAGAGAGAACTGGGAATGGAGTCATCCATCGTTGAGTTGACCTTGCTTGCACACCTTGTTTGGGCTGTCCTAAATGACTGAGGGTGGCTCATTGCTCCTCTGGCCTCACAGTTTAGCAGAGTAAGGCAAATGTGATGTGTGACCGCAGTGTCATGTGATCAGGGCATGGCATGTGATCAGGACTGTGGGAGATGGAGTTGTTAATACTGGTGGAGGCCAAAGAAGGCACTAGTGGGTCAGCTTCATACTAGGAAGACTGTGGGGAAGAGATGCGGCATCCAGGGGGAAGACCGAGTGACTGTCTGGCAGCAAGAAGGGAAGGGCTGAGCTAGACAGGGAGCCAATGTTAGCACAGCCTGAAGGCACAGCACAGCCTGGCGTTCTCTGTGAGCAGCAGATAATTGGGTTTGAACTCGGATGCGTGGGAGAGGGATGGGGCAGTGGTTGAGGAGGCTGCAGTGGTAGGTGGGCCAGTCAGCTGGACCCAGCCCAGGGACACTCTTGAATACAGTAGCAGTGTGCAGGGCTTACATTGCATTGTAAAGTCAGTGGGTGAACTGATGGGGAGGTCTGTTTGCCGGAGGCTGATGTCTGTTGAACTTCAGTACTGGCCCTGTGGAGGCAGTGGTGAGGACAGACTGCAGTAGAAGATTGTGGTTAGGCTCTCTTAAGGACACAAGACCTTACTGAAAGTGTTTTAGAAACCACAGACCCTTTGTAGTGCTTTTCCTAATGTGCTCCCTGGGGCACGGGTGTCAGTCACTAGGGTGCTTTTCCAGTGCAGATTCTCCTGTCCTATCCCACCCCTGTTGACCTGGGCTTTATAGGAGAGGGGCCCTGGAATGTGCCTTCTGAACTTTGAGATCCACTGGCCTTTTGTATAATTTGCCTTTTGTATAATTTAAGAGTGGACAGTGGGGATTTATGTTGTTACTTCCACTTGATTGAGCCCACTTACCCGAGTGAAATTGGGGCACAGAAAGTTGTGGGACAGGTCAGGTGGGTCACAAAAGACTTCTCAGGAGTGATGCTTGCCTCACCTCTGTTCAAGCTCCCTGAAGAGAAGTAACAGTTAACCATGGCTACTTTTCTTTTGAAAACCTGTAGAGCAGCCTTCCAAACGCAGAAGGGTCGAGAACAGCATCCCTGCAGCTGGAGAAACACAAAACGTAGAAGTAGCAGCAGGGCCTGCTGGGAAATGTGCCACTGTAGACGTGGAACCCCCTTCGAAGCAGAAGGAGAAGGCAGCCTCCCTGAAGAGGGACATGCCTAAGGTGCTGCACGACAGCAGCAAGGACAGTATCACCGTCTTTGTCAGCAACCTGCCCTACAGCATGCAGGAGCCGGACGTGAAGCTCAGGCCAGTCTTCGAGGCCTGTGGGGAGGTGGTCCAGATCAGACCCATCTTCAGCAATCGCGGGGATTTCCGAGGCTACTGCTACGTGGAGTTTAAAGAGGAGAAATCAGCCCTTCAGGCACTGGAGATGGACCGGAAAAGTATAGAAGGGAGGCCAATGTTTGTTTCCCCCTGTGTGGATAAGAGCAAAAACCCCGATTTTAAGGTAAGTTTATGGAAAAAAAGAATACCTTTCATCATGGTTGCTTTAGACAGGCACTTTCTTCCTGCAGCAGTGATATTTAGGGTAGACATGGAAGTTTTATGCTGTGTTTGGATGTAAACTTCCTTGTGAGCCAAGGTCGGTCCTGAGCCGGACTGAGGTCTGACTCATGGCATGGCACCTTCTTGCTGGGTGCTTAGTAATGACAAGGGACTGTGCTGAATGCTTTATGTGTGTCACCTCATTGACTCCTCATCAGACTCTGTGAATGGCCACTTTTATTCTTGCCGTTTTACAGAGGAAGACATGGAGGCCTGGAGAGGTTAAGTGACTCACCCCGGTGGCCCCGTTAACAAGTTTCAGAGCATGGCTTGGCTCTAGTCTGCCTGGCTGGGCTGCTCCTGGGGACAAGGCTGGTGTCAGAGGAGTCAGGTGAGCTGTGTCATGCCTCGAATCATGGTTTTTCTCTGTCTTCCTTCTTCCTATAGGTGTTCAGGTACAGCACTTCCCTAGAGAAACATAAGCTGTTCATCTCAGGCCTGCCTTTCTCCTGTACTAAAGAAGAACTAGAAGAAATCTGTAAGGCTCATGGCACCGTGAAGGACCTCAGGCTGGTCACCAACCGGGCTGGCAAACCAAAGGTCAGAGTCAGAGCAGATCGTGCCTTGTCTTCAAGGCTTGGGCAAACTTCCTGTCTGTCTCTGTTCAAAGATGATTTAGCCTCTAGAATGGGTTCCTAGTTTGTCTGCTGAGAAACAAAAGTTAATTTCACAGAAAGATCTGCACACTTAGCTCTACTTACATTTGGAGTCAGATTAACTGGTTTGTAGTTAATTGTGCTAAAAAGAATAGAGCAGTTGGAAATAGATGATCATGAATTCACCACACTATGGCCCCTGGCTGTGGGGCTTGGGGGAAGCCCTGTGACCAATAGCACATGGGCTTTGGGGTGGGCACCCTCCTGCAGCCTCTTCCCTCTGTCCCAGGCCTCTCTTTCCCTGGGGCCTCCAGCCAGGTCCCTTGAGTCCCTCCATTGCAGTGCCTCTTCTGCTGTCCTTCCTTCTTGGCATGCTCAGTCTCCTGCTAAGTCCTTTTGTACCCCATTTTGTGTAGTAAGTGGTTTTGTTATTGTCTACCCACCGCCCACTCTCCCTCCCCTTAATCCAGGTTAATGGAGAGAAAAAGAGGATGAAATGAGGGAGTGGGTGAAGGCACAGAAACATGAGGGCTCACCTGGGCTGCTGGCCCTGTGTCCCATCCACCTCTTGGTTTATTTGCTGGATTTATACTGGTCCGTCTGTCTGTTTCCTTCTTTCTTTCTACTTCTGCAGCACGTACAAGGTGTACTGAACTTGGAAGGGTTATCTGAAGTTACAGTGCGTAGCAACAGTTGGGAAGGAGAGTAGGGTGGGGAAATAAGCCTGTAGACAGAGGATGCAGTGGTGGGGAAGATAACCTGTTGGTTGGTCATTTGCTGTGGCCTGGTCTGCTGGTCTCCGGGAGGAAGCCCAGTGCCTGCCCTGCGGGAGGAGGTTGCATCCCTGGTCTGTGGGATCTGACTTGGTTCTGAATCTTGCCTCTTCCAGGGCCTGGCCTATGTGGAATATGAAAATGAATCCCAGGCGTCGCAGGCTGTGATGAAGATGGACGGCATGACTATCAAAGAGAACGTCATCAAAGTGGCAATCAGCAACCCTCCTCAGAGGAAGGTTCCAGAGAAGCCAGAGACCAGGAAGGCAGCAGGTGGCCCCATGCTTTTGCCGCAGACATACGGAGCGTAAGTGCTTGCATGGTAGACTAGTGCGAACTTTGTCCTGGCTTGCACCAGTTCATGGACCACAGGGAGATTAACCCGGGATGAATTAGTTTCCTGTTAGGACAGAAAAGCCAAGACGCGCTATTCCTTGTGGTAATCACTGTGGTTCCACTGGAGCAAGGCATCCAGAGCAGGATGCAGGCCTAGACAGTGACCTCTGCCTGGTACTGGCCAATTTACACTTGTCATTTATTTCAGACAAAACTAAAGGCAGTGATTATTTTCAAGTCCCCTTTGCCTGTTGGAGCTGTGTTTAAAATGAAATCTTATACCCACGTGTGTGCCAGTCTACAGCCCTAGCTATATGATCCACATAAGCTGTGCTTTTCGCCTGCCAGGGATGAGGAGGAGATAGCAGAATTGCCGAGTGACTGGCGAGATCTGAGAGGTGATAGTCACACTGATCCCCTCTGAGTGCGACTGGTGCTCAGGGTTGATCTTTGCCAAAACTAAACAAGGCCAAGTCTGTTGAAGCAGTTTTTACTTAACAGCCAGAATTAAGGAGGCAGGGATTATCTCATCCTTTTTCCCCTCCTTTTAGCTTCTGGTTATATTTAAAACTATCTTGGCTTATTTTCACAAATAAATGAGGGGCCACAAATTGTTGCTTCAAAAGGTCCATTCAGTGTTTGCTCTTCTAGGAGGGGGAAGGGAAGGACGCAGCTGTCTCTACTGCCTCGTGCCCTGCAGCGCCCAAGTGCTGCAGCTCCTCAGGCCGAGAATGGCCCTGCCGCGGCTCCTGCAGTTGCCTCCCCAGCGGCCACCGAGGCACCCAAGATGTCCAATGCCGATTTTGCCAAGCTGTTTCTGAAAAAGTGAACGGGACTCTGGGAGACAGGAAATGCCTTACTTCACTCTGGCCCGGCGGACCTCCCACCACCCAGCGGTGCACTGGGGATGGACAGGCCTGGTGTGCTGCCCGCTCACAACCACAGATGGCTCCTCTGCTTTAGACAGAAAGGGGGAAGGGGTTCTAAGTCAAGAGCCTTTCAGTGCTCCCTCATATTGAGGGCAGTGGCAGAAAAGTGACCACTCTGCAGGCTCCCTGGGCCCAGGATGTGGTGTCCCAAGATACTTTTGTATCTTAAAGACTGAGGCACAGAAGCGAAATGAGAACACGGTTTTTGAGACGCAGTTGTCCAAATGTTTCTGGCCAGCTCCGGCCCCTTTTTGTATGACACTTCTCTTCTACCCTGCACAGCACACGTGCCCATCATTCTTTTAATTTTAAAAGATGAAATGGCAGATGCTAGTAATTCACCAGAATGGCCTATTATGGGGGTGGGTCTGAGGGAAGTCATCTATAAAACATTTGCTGGATTTTTGTTCAAGGGGGCTGTGCATTTTTATATTATGTATTTGTAAATGACGTGTCAGCCATTGTTTCATGTTTCCTAAAAGCAGAATATTTGCAACATTTGTTTTGTATAGGAATTATTTGTGCCACCTGCTGTGGACTGTTTTCTTTGCCTAGTGACTAGTGACCTGTGTTGTCTAAACATGAGTTCAGCCCTTTGGTTTTGTTTAATACCATGTCAAATGCAAACTTCAATTCTCCCCATTTAGCTTTATTAAACTGAAGTTCTCTTCAAAACTTCTTGCTGAATGGTACTCAGATGTGCATTCACATACAGATGTGTTTTGAAGTGAGTGTACCTTGCTTTACCTAATAGATGTGTAAATAGAACTTCTGTAAGTCAAATCCCATTGTCACTTTGATTTAAATTATTTCAGCTGTGATGTGTCTTCAGTTTTTATACAGTTCAGTTTATAGCAGTTTGACACTGGAGCTTTTGCAAAGCTTTTTTACCTCACATCTTTTATCAAATATTTATTACTTTGAAAACAGCATTGCCAGTTCAGTAGGGGAAGCTTACTTTATTAAGACACTGTGGAGAAAGACGTCAGGGAATCCTTGTGTATGTCATGGGAATCAACTCCTCATTTATCTGTTGTGTAAGTTTAAGTTTTTGTGCATCAGTCGGGCTTTTCTATATTTTTTTAACTTAACATTTTTTAATATAACCGATTAAAAAGTAGACAGAACAGTAAAATAAACTCCTGTGTGCCTACCATTCAGCTTCCAGCATTCCTCAACTCCCAGCCCCTTTTCCTTTATGTCTGTCTCCCCTCCACCTTCTGTTATATTGAGGCATGTTCCAGATGTCATTGTGCTCGTCCAGTAATGTTGTGGCAGGTGTCTCAGGAGGACTGAAAGGCCTTCACTCCTAGAAACATTAGTGGTAATCCCTTAATGTCAGCTGTCCACTCAAATTTCCACCTTCCTATAAATATCAGCTCTCCTCCCTGTAAATTATTGGTTCGTAAGCCTCTTACATCTTTTAAAATGTAGGTTCCCCTCCGTCTCTTTTTTACACAAAACAAACTTTTTACTAGACTTCTGAATTAAATTCAAGCGCTGGCTGTTGACAGCAGCAAGAGCCTTTGCTGTCCCACATGTTCCTCCTGCAGTGTTCTCTGTGATGCTGTTTGGAAGGCTGTTCAGCTGGTGAGATGATTTGGGTAGCTCAGAGGGAGCCCTCATGGTTGGGGACCTGACACATGAAGAGCCGTTAATATCACTATGGGTGAGTGTGGCCTTACTTTTCGCTGCTTCACATTAACGGTTTGGCTTTCTTGCCTGCAGCCAATATTCTGACCTTAATGTCATACTTGCAGGTGTCAACCCAGGCTTGTTCCAGGGGCAAACCTTTTCAGACTTGAGCAGAATCCAATTTAGGTTCGGGGTGTTGACTGTTCTAGAAATGGATTTCCGGCCGGGCGCGGTGGCTCAAGCCTGTAATCCCAGCACTTTGGGAGGCCGAGACGGGCGGATCA